>NC_059497.1:4806970-5107406 GCF_018139145.2 Gymnogyps californianus | reverse complement strand
TTTTAAACAGAGAGAAAGAGGGGTGGGGAAAAAAAAAATAATTTGAAACTCTTGGCTCTTGGGAGGTTTCCATAGACAGCTCGTCCCGGCTCCCTTGGCTTTGTGTCGGCTGTCGGCGCAGCATCCTGGGTCCTTCGAGATGAGTTAGGATGTGGGAGATGCTCCTTGTACGCTGCAGTGCCGCCTCCGTGCCTGTATCCGGCACCGACTGCCTGTATCCGGCGCACGACCATGCTGCACCGCACCGGTGCCAGCACCGGGTGCCGCGGTACCTCCGCCAGCCCTGAGCACGGAGCGGAGTGCTGCTGGCACGGGCACAGTGGGCTGCTGGAGCCCAGGGCTGGCTCACGGGGACCCAGCGCCCCGGAGCACCCGTCAGCTCGCTCACCCATGGGTGCTCACTGGGTTGGGGGGCAGAAATTGGTTTTCTTTCTCCTGGTGGCTTCTTGCCTGTGGCCAAAGGGGTTGCGATGCGGAGCCAGGCGTGAGGGTGAGGACCCGCATCACCTCCGCTGCAACCCCTCGGTGCAGGGATGTAATTCGCCTTTGAAGCACTGTTTTGGGGGATGGATTTTATCTTTTGAAGAAGCTGATTTCTATTTCCTTGGAGAGCAAAAGCCTCCTGTCCAGCTCTGCTGCTCGCAGGCACTCAATCCGCAGCCTGCACCCCATCCCTCGGCTCCCATCTTTAAATGGGAGTTTTATTGCTTATTTGGGGTCCATACGGGGGGAAAAAAAAAGAGCAGGTTGACATGTTATGGTTCAGAAAGCAAGTGACCGGGTCTGAGCTGGTTAGCACGGGTTTACAGCTCATCAGCGAGCAGCTTTCCCAGGGCGCTTGCTGCTGTGGCGAGGGGGGACCCCGGCGTGCGCGGGGCGCATCGTGTCCCCGCACCGATGCTGCTGCCATCTCGGCCATCGTCCCCCTCCATCTTGAAGGGACACCATCACTACCGTGTGAGAACGGCTTTCCGGTTGTTATTTTTCCTGTCTGTTCTTTGTAGTACCCCTTTTGGAGCTTGAAAATAAACAACTGAAAGGAAAATAAAAAAAAAAAAAAACCAAAACAAAGTGCTTTTTCTCTGGATCCCGCTCAGCAAAGGGGGTGGCCGTGGGGAGGACGGGTGTGCTCTCGCCTGGGTGGAGATGCCCTGGTGCCAGCGAGGGGTTCATTAAAGAATTATTAGTGTCCCCAAGAACCGATGCTGCCCCTTTTTATCAGCGCCATCGTTCCCTGGAGAGCCGGGGAAGGGCTAGCACACCGTGCTTCGGAGATGCCTGGCTGGGGGATGCTACTTGGGGGTCTCAGCTGTTTTTCCAGCCTGGAGGGGGGTTTATCCTGATGCCTTTTTTTTTTTTTTCTTTTTTTTTTGCCAGCATGTACCTTTGGGAAGGGGCTCCCTGGGGGGAACCCGCGTGGGTGGAGGAGGCGTTTGTGCCCCTTGGCTGAGGGTGTAGAGGGGGCAGAGAGCCGTGCCAGTGGGGTCTGCCCATCCCTCTCTTACCCCCACCGCCACAATCTTGGGAGGATAAACCAGATTTGGTTAAAATTCCTCCTCTCTAGTCCATGAGGTGGTACCCGAAGCATCATTTCTCAAGCCTGTCTGTTTTCCTCCCTGCAGTAGATACTCCCGGCACGGCGGTTGTGTGGCTGCTCTGGCTGCTCATCCAGGTCTCCGGTTTTACACCACCCCTGGGGTGTCTCGTAGCCAGCAAAGCATCCCTGTGGGTGCTGCCTAGGGAGGGTGCTGGGAGACCCAGGGCCTCTGCAAAGAATTGGCTTTTTTTTCTTGCAGGCAGGGCAAAAAAGTCATTTAGGGGCAGCACAAGTCACATTTTCCATAGGAAACAACCCTCTACAGAAAAAAAACCAACTTGCTTTTCAGTTTCTGGGCTTTTCCCCCCTTTTTAAGCAGATTTTTGGCTTATTTTGGCGTGGTGCTTTTCTCCCCCTTGGAAGGGAAATTAAACTCAGGCAGGTGATGAGATGCGGTTTAGAGATTAAAGGGAAACCGGGAGGATTTTGTACCGAAGGTGTCGAAACCTTTGCGGTGCTGGTGGGTCCCGGGTGTGCGGTGTTCAAATGCCATCTAGTGGCACTGGGCACGGGGTGGAAAATGGGGTGGCAGAGGGTTTTGGGGTGTCTATGGTGGGCTGGGCAAGGCTGAGGGTCCAGTGGGGTCACCGGGGGTACTTGGCTCGTCCGGCTTTGCAACTGGAAAGCATCTGCAGGCGGCCTTTGGAGGGGAATATTAACAGCTAAATATGAAGTGCTGTTAATGGCAAGGCGAGGTGGGAGCGGCGATGTGCAGGGTGTGAAACCCGTCACCCAAAGGGACCTGGGGACGTGGGATGGGAGTCAGAGCAGAGCGGTGGTCCGTAGGGAAGCCCTTAGCATCACCCGGAGCCGGGGATGCAGCCTTCCCCTGCATGTGCTCCCTATGCACAACTCATGGAAAACAGCCCAAATCCTGCTTTTCTATCACCAAGAGGACATTTTTGGGTGGAAAAAGGCACATCCAGGGAAGGTAACCCTAAACGAGGTCAGGCAGCGTCCCTTTGCCCGCACCGGGCTGGAGCAAATGGCTCTGCCGTGCCAAGGACCCCACCCAGCGTGGGGGGAGCCGTGCACCCCCAGAAGGTACTTGGGGTCCAACTGACCCCCTGTGCCCCCCTGCGCTCCCATGCGGCCCCCTTTTCCTGGGATTACCACCCTGCCAGCTGCTCTCCCGGCATGCCTGGCCGGCAGCCCCTGAAATCCTATTACCGAGTTTCAGGAGAAATAAAAAGTTAATCATCTCCTTCGCCTGCTCTTCCTCCTCCTCCTCCTCCTCCTCCCACCGCAGGGGCTCACAGAGGCGGCCGAGCCGATGCCGCTCGGCCGCTCGGACCATTGTGGCCGTGGCTGAGGCCATGGATCCAGCCCCGGAGTGGTAGGGGCTACAGCAACGGGGGGGTCAGCGGCCGGTGCCGGGGAGGAGGGAAGCAGGTCGGGGCAGGGTGGAGGGAGCCATCCCGGAGCCATGCCGCTGCAGACGGAGATCCTGCGCGAGGTCTGGGCTGCCGACAGGTGAGGGCCGGCGGGCAGGATGCGACCCGTGGGGTGGGCGATGTGCTGGGCATCCCCACCGGGCTCTCATCTCCTCCAGAGCCTTTTTCTCCTATTTTCAGTTTAATTGCAATTTAATGAGCTGTTTTATCAGTTTTTTTGCTCTGGGGGTCGGCGCGATGATGCTCGTTGGCTTACAGGGAGGAAAAGCGTTCGTTAGAGGGGGGTCCCCAAATTAACCTCATTGCTGTCACCCTTGGCCAAGGCAGAGCCTGTCCTGTGCTCTCTGCTAGGAAGGATGCTGTCGGCCGAGCTCGACCCGGTCGAGATGGGGGGAGCTGCTTCTGGAGCCAAATGAAAGGCTGACCTTCCCCCCTCCACCCCAAAAATTGAGGTGGTGCTTGGCCAGAGGGTATCAGCCCCCCAGGAGCTGCGGAGGGCTGAAAGCCCTCACCCCTTTGCTTTCTGTGCCCCACAGCCCCAGTGAGCAGCCGGGGAGCCCTCAGCAGCACAAGCCCAAGCAGGTGAGAAAAAATCCTTCCCCCCCCATCCCCAGTGCCACCGTCCCCTGCTGCGGGCTGTCCCCAAGGGCTGGGGACATCAGAGACCCCCAAACCCCGGCCCCACACCAAGACTGACTTGGGGATGGACAGGCTGCTCCATTGCGTTGCTGCAGCTCCAGGGGGGCATGAGCTTTTGGGGGACCCCCTTCAGAGCAGGCAGGTAGAGGAAATCCCACAGCCCCCCCCTGCTCCTTTGTGCATCCTTCCAAACCCTCTCTCCATCACTTCAAAGCACCCCAATGAGGTGGGCTCTCAGTTCCTAATTAATGCTTTAATTAAGCCTCTCAGTTAAGCCATCAGCCGTGACTCACTTTCCCCAGGCTGTGACCCCTAAGGCCAGCCCCCCCTCACTGCATTTCGGCACAGCCCTCCGGTGCCCCCCAGCCTCGGAGGGGTCTCGGCAGCAATTTCATCGACCACGCGATTCAATCAGCAGCCCCTCCTCAAAGGGCTTCATTAAGTAACGAAGCGAGTGGCTGTCCTCCCCCCCAGCTGCTTAAGGGATTAAAGGATGCGAAGGAGCTTTTCGACGTGAACTGATGACATGGAAGAAACCAGCCGGTTCCCAGCTCTGCTGTGGGACCCCCAGCTTCCCCCCCCACGCAAATCCGCAGCGCTGGGATCCGGCTGGATCTCCCCTCTTGCAAAACGCCTTCACCCACCATGCTGGGGCACCCGGGAGGGACGAAACCCCTGCGAGAAGGAAGGTGCTTTGTCGGGTGGTGGGTGCTCTGGTGTAACTGGATTTGCTTAAATCACTTTCTGAGGGCCCCGAGCTGCCACCCACTCCCCAAGTATCTCCTGTCTGGAGCCAAGTGCTGCCTCACATGCTCCGTATTTGGTAAATCAGGGTTATTTATAGCCCCGGCTAACCGGGATTAGGTGTGCTGTGCCTAATCCCCCCGCTCCTGCTGACCTCCATCCCAGCACTGCCCCGCAGCTCCTTGCCTTTGATGGGAGCCTTTCAGGGGGGTGAGAGGAGATGGAGGTGCAGAGCCAGGCTGCCTGCCTGTCCCCATGTCCCCTGTCCCGGCTCAGGTCCCCTGGGATGCCCATCAGGAGATGAGCCAGTGCCCGGGGTGGCTCCTGGCTGGGGTCCCTACGGCATAGCGTGGCTTGTCCCTCCATGCCGGCATGGTCCACGGTGTCGGGGCAGTGCCAACATCCCGTCCCTCATCCTCGGGGCTGGCACGTGGCCATCTGTCCCAGCGCTGATGCTCTCCCGTCTGTCTGCTAACAGCCCTTTCTGTTTTCCTCCCTCTGCCTTCCCCGGGGGGCTGCCCCATGGTAAGTTAGTCGTTTGAAGGTGCGAGCAAGTCCCCGTCCCCAGAGTGGGTCCCTGCTCCCACGTGGGGCTGGGAAAAAGCCTGGCTGTATTTCGGAAAGGGAGCCGGTGCTGTATGAGCAGGGGTTGCCTTGCAAAGGGAAAAGGGATTTAAGGCCGGCACTGTCTCCACAGCACCGTCCGCGGGGGCAGAAGCTGAAGAAGAAGCGGCAGGAGCCTGTGCCAGAGCCCGAGGCCAAGCCCCGGCGGCTGCGGGTGAAGAAGCCAGGCGAGCCAGCGGCTATGGAGGAGCCCTGTGCCGCGGCACAGGGTAAGCACAGACCCTCCACAGCTCCCACGGAAATGGGGGGACACGCTGGTCCCCCCCCACGGCCCCATCCTGCACCCGCGGTGCTCTCCATCACGAGCATCTCTTGAAATGCGCAGGGGTGAAGAAGCTGAGGAAGAAGAAGGAGGAGAAGGGGGAGGAGGAGAGCGACAAGGATCCCTACTCCAAATTCACCAGGGAGCCTCGGAAGAAGAAGGAGAGCCCGGCCCCCCGCTCCCACGTGGCCAAGGGCCCCAAGAAGCAGCAAGGTGGGGGGGCAGCACCCACCCCTCTGTGGGCACCTGCTCGTGGCACCTCATGTCCCCATGCACCACAGCCCCTTGCACCATGTCCCGCCGGTGCCATTGATGCTCCCGGTGTCTGGAGAGGCTCTGCACATCCCGGGGGGGGCTTTTTGGCCAAAATCCAGCTACGCACCGGGGGGGGAAAGGGGATGTGGCAGGCGACCTGCATGCATGGCGTTGGCTGGGGAGTCAGGGTCAGAGGGGGGGGACACAGTCCCTGGGAATGTGGCAGTCGGCGGCTGGTCGGTGCCACCAGCTCCCCGGACATCTTGCCGGAGCAAAAAGATGGGGTGGGCAAAAAGATGGGGCTCGTCCCCCCCACTCAGCACCCCGGGGCTGCAGCCGCGAGATGGCGGTGTGACTTCGCACGCAGTGTCCGGCACTGGACATGTCCAACGCGCTGCTGGCCGCTGTGGCTGGGCAGGGGACCCACAGCCCCAGCACCCTGGCCATGGCACGATGGGTGCCCACGTCGGCCGGCACTGCCGAGGGAGGTTCCCTGCTCGCAAACCACGAGGCTGCGGGTCCCCGATGCAAGAGGCCGTCGTGTTGCTGATGCCATGGTGTCACCTCCGGGCAGAGCCGGCCGAGGACTCGGAGGATGAGGAGGAGGAAGAGGAGGTGGAGAATAAAGACCCGCCAAAAAAGCTCAAGAAGAAGCTGCCCAAAGAGCCCCCCTCGGGCGAGAGCCGGGAGAAGAAGCTGAAGCCGAAGGGTGAGTGCCCGGGGGACGGGGATAGCTTGAGCCTGGCTCCATTGCCACTTCCATCTGTCCTTGCTGGGACGAGGGGACCGCCCGCGTCCCGTCCCCACTGCTGTCCCGGGAGGCTCAGGGGGCTGCAGGGCAATCGCCCCCTCCCCGTGCAATCTCCCCCCAGCTCAATCCTTCCCGCTGCCCCCACCCTGCCACCTCCCTGTCCCCATCACCGCCCGTCCCTGTCCCTCTGTCCGGCCGCTCATCGGCTCCTCCATCCCTCCAGGAGACAAGAGCGACCCTGACAGCAAAGCCAAATCTGCCAAAAGCACCAAGAAGGAGCCGATGTCCATGTTCCAGGTGAACGGGGAGAAGAAGGAGAAGAAAAGCAAGAAGAAAGGTATGGAGCGAGCCGGGGGGGGTGGGGGGTGGGGGTGGCAGCCAGTCCCACCCTCCCACGGCATCACCCTGAGCCGACAGCACCCGGTGCTGCGTGACGGTGTCCCCCGTGTCCCCCCCCAGCCACCACCGGCAGCGATGAGGAGGACGATTCTGACTCCAGCACCAAACCCATCAGGTCGGAGAAGAAGAAAAACCCGGCGTCCCTCTTCCAGACCGGCGGGGACCCCCCCAAGGAGAAGAAAACCAAAAAGAAAGGTGAGAGCCTGGCGTCGGCGATGCGATGGAGGGTGGTGGGTGCTGGAGGGGCTCGCGGGGATGCGGGTGAGCCTGGCCATGGAGAGGGGGGTTATGATCAATGGCGTTGGCATGGGTCTATGCCAAGCTCGGTTTTGGGGTTCGGCGGAGTCAGGCTCTTCCCCCTGCCGTGCCCCTGCCCGTTCCTGCCTGCAGCTCCTCCCAAAGCGGCCGAGAGCGAGGAGGAGACCCCGGAGACCCCACAGAAAAACTCCAACAAGAAGGGGAAAGGGAAGAAATCAAAGAAGGTACAAAAAATCCCTCAGAGCCGTGGGGGTCCCCTTGGGGGACCCTTAGGGGGTCAGCAGCTTGGAAGGGGGGGCAGCAGCTCTTCTCTCCAGGGAGGGTCAGGAGGCTGGAGCATCCCCCAGGGAGACCCACCGCAGCACCGTCCCCAAAGCCACCAGCTGCAGAGCCACAGCCCAGGGGGAGCGAGGAGCAATCAGTTGGGAAAGGAGGGGAGCTTTTGGCAGGTTTGGCTTTGGGGTCACCGTCCCCTCTCGTGTTGCAGCCAAAGGAGGAGAGGCCCCCGTCACCCGTCATCGAGGTGGACAACCTGGAGGAGTTTGTGCTGCGGCCGGCGCCGCAGGGGGTGACCATCAAGTGCCGGGTGACGCGGGACAAGAAGGGGATGGACCGGGGGCTTTACCCCACCTATTACCTCCACTTGGATAACGACAAGAAGGTGAGCTGGGGTGGGGGCGTGGAGACCCCTGGGGCTCTGCACCCACCCCGGGGAGCACCCTCAGGGTTTTGGGGGGGATGTCTGCCTGCATCCCACCATGGTGGTGGGTCCTGGATGGGGCTGCTCCCCTCCCCTGCAATTCCTCTTGGGAAATGCCTCGTGTCGATGGTACCTGGGATGATGAGCAAACGTCGTCCGGAGAGCCACGTTAATGCCGGGCTGGGCTCAGACCCTCCCGCCCCATGGCTCAGCCAGTATTTTGGGGATTGTCTTCACTCCACGACTTGTGCAACGTCATGGCAGTGACGTGTTGGGCCAAGCCTTGCGCAGAAGGCACGGCAGAGCGGCGAGCCGGGGACGGCGGCGGCGATGGCGATGACAATGCCCCGTCCCCACGCGGTCCCACCGCCCTCCCAGGTGTTCCTCCTCGCCGGGAGGAAGCGTAAGAAGAGCAAAACCTCCAACTACCTCATCTCCATCGACCCCACCGACCTGTCACGGGGGGGAGAGAACTTCATCGGGAAGCTAAGGTAAGAGCGGAGGTGGCACCCCGTTTTAGTGGCATCCTATTCCTGCAGCACCCCATTCCTGCAGCACCCCGCTCCTGCACCATGGGTTGCCGGCTGCCCAGAGCGATGGCTGGGTCAGGCAGGAGGCTAAATTTGGCATTCCCTGCTGCCGGGTCTGACCCGAGGAGTATCGGGGGGCCGGGAGGGAAAAACAGGCTTGTCTGGTTCCTCCCGGCAGACAGGTCACGGCTAGAAACAGCGCCCGGCGAGCCTGGCAAGTCCTGGCCCGCTGCACCGCCGGCAGCCACACAGCGATGCTGGGGGGTCCCCGTGGCAGCAGCATCCTATAACACCCCGATTTAGGAGTGCCCTGAACCCGAGCAAACAGCTAAAGGGTGGGAAGGACGGCGTTGGCCGGGGGCTACATGTGGGTTTTGCAGCTGGAGGAAAGCCAGGGCTGTGCCTGGAGGGGAGGGGACAGGGGGGGTCGGAGGGGGCTCGGTGGCACCGGCCGCAGCCATCTCCCATCCTCGGCTGCAGATCCAACCTGATGGGTACGAAGTTCACGGTGTTCGACAACGGCACGAACCCCGACAGGGCCAACGCCGACTGGTCCAACGTGCGGCAGGAGCTCTCGGCCGTGGTCTACGTAAGCAGCGGCGCGGAGAGGCCCTCTGGGACCTCCCGGGCAGGCGGCGAGGGGGTCCTGACCTGCACCCCTTCACTTGGGCTACTGCCCCGGGGAGTTGCAGAGATGCGGGATGGGCTGGCTCTGTCCCTGAGCCCTCCTTCAGCCGCCGGCGAGAGGCTGCAGCCCGCGGCGGTCGCTGGTTTTAGGGACGGGTTTTCTCTTGCAGGAGACCAATGTTTTAGGGTTCAAAGGCCCCCGGAAGATGACGGTCATCATCCCCGGGATGAACGCTGACAATGAGAGGGTGCCCATCCGGCCCCGAAACGTAAGTTGGGCCAGACCGGGAGAAACTCCTTGGGAGCTGGATTTACTGGGGTTCACCTTGGATTTTACCCATTTTGGGGCATGGAAAGGCTTTCAGATGTCCCTGAAAATTCAAGAAACCTCCCTGGGAGGTGGGACACGAGGTGTCTATATTTTTTTTTCTCTGCACTGGATCCCATCTCCCAGCTGGGTACTGGTACAGAGCATCCCCCTGGGCACGCCATGGGAGGTGGCAGGGCACCGGCTGGGGTCACCCCAACTCTGCTCTCCCCGCTCTCACCCTCCCCAGGATAATGACGGCCTCCTGATGCGATGGCAGAACAAAAACATGGACAACGTGATCGAGCTGCACAACAAGGCACCGGTGTGGAACGACGAGACCCAGTCCTACGTCCTCAACTTCCACGGCCGGGTCACCCATGCCTCTGTTAAAAACTTCCAGATCGTGCACGGCAGCGACCGTGAGCTGGGGAGGGGACGGGACGCGGGGTGATGGTGGGGGAGCACTGCTATTAGCTGGCCCCAGCACCCCCTTTTTTTGCTGAGGTTTAGTTTTTTCATGCATGGTTGCTTTGGGGTTCTGCCTGCCTTTGCTGGAGCTGGGATGAAGCCAGACGAGGCGTGCGGCACCGCACAGGCAGCTGCCTGCGGGCCCCGGGTGCCGGCAGAGGGAGCGCGCGGGTCACCTGTTGCCAGGCAGATTAGGGCAAGGACAAATCCTGCGGGGTGCTGAGCCCCCCCCTCCATCCCACCACAGCCACCCACTCAGCCCAGACCACCCCCAGAACATCACCCCCAGCACGCACCCCACATTGCCGGCGGGCTCACCCCGGGGGCGCATCGTCCCTCGGGGACAGTCCCCCGGGGTGGCAGTGGCTCTGTCCCCGCGCGAGCGGCCGGACGCGGCCGTTCGTCACCTGTCCGGCGCAGTCAGAAGCCCTCGGCCTCCGGGGTGTTGGGTTACGGGACAGAAAAAACCTCTCGGGGGCCCCTGGTTATTTTTACAGATTTCCTGTCACCCGCCCTCGGGTAGCAGCGGTCCCACGGGGGGGTGAGCAGGGATCCCTGTCCCTTGGGGGGCTGCGGCTCCCGGGGAGGGGGTGCTGAGGGGACCGAAGGGTGCCGTGGTCCCATGCTGGACCGTGCAATGGAGAAATGATGCTTTTTGGTAACATGCGCTGCGGTGCGGTGCAGCCGGTGCACGAACTGCGGGCAGAGGTCGGTGGAGGCGGGGGCGGCTTCTTTGGGGCGCTGCTGCGTTGGGTGCCCTGGGAAAAGGGCGGGATGGGTGCGTGGGTGACATCCCAGCGGCTCGCCCTCTCTCTCCCACAGCCGACTACATCGTGATGCAGTTTGGACGCGTGGCGGATGACGCCTTCACCATGGACTACAACTACCCGCTCTGCGCCGTGCAGGCCTTCGCCATCGCCCTCTCCAGCTTTGATGGGAAGCTGGCCTGCGAGTAGCGCCCGTGCCGGGGCTGCCGGGGCTGCCGGGGCCGTGTGCCAGGGCTGTGTGCCGGTGCCTGGTGGATGCTCCTGCATCCCCTTCCTGCTCCGCTCCCTCTGTTTCCACTTTCTGCCCGGCGAATGCTCGTGGTTACAGCCACTCCCGGGGTGGCTCGAGGTGCACGGTGCCCGCAGAGTGCCGTGGGACGCTCATCCGGCCGCGGCCACCCTCTCCAGGCAAATTTGGGACAGATCGCTGGTCTGGGGCAGATGGCAGAGTCAGGCCCGGGGTATATTTAGCAGATGAGGCTGACTGCAATCCCGATCTCATCCCTTTGAGACGTTTCTTGGACTCAGATCCTGGAAACTCATCCCCCCTTTTTTTTTTTTTTAGATTCTGGTTTGTATTTTGTAGCTCAGTCTCTCAGTGAGAGGGGGGTTGGTGGTCTCCTCGGTTCGTGTTTCCTCATCCCCCTGTGAGTGTGCACAGAGCCCACGCGCAGCCGGGCTCTGCCCAAGCGCCCAGCGAGGGGCCCCCCACCCGGCTCGATACCCACCGGGCACAAAACCCCTGTTTTGCCCCATTTTGCCCTTGCACGAGTGGCCGTGCGGTGTCCGCGGTGTCTTTGCACGCCCCGGGCTCTCCACCCATTGGGTGTAACCCCACTGCCTTTGGACATTTGGGTCCCTGAAGAGCAGCCTGGCACCCAGAGCACCAGTGGCACGTGGGCACGTGCCGAGGGAAGCCGGTGCCAGCGGAGGAGGGCCGGCAGCCACGTGAGGCAGAGCTGGTATCACTGGCATCGGGCCGGGCTGGGTCGGTGCCGCCAGGAGGGACCTGGAAGGGAAAACTCTGGGTGCACCAGGAAGTGCCGGGGTGACTCACGAGGTGTGGTGCGGCGCTGAGTCACACTCAGCACCCAGCCGGGCCCCGCCGAGCCCCCCGTGCCCCCGCTGCTCACCGCCCCGGTGCTCCATGGCATCCCTCCGGACCCCACTGGGCTGGTGGTCTCACGGAGCCCCACACATCCCGGGTGTCCCCGCTGCTGGGACCGGCCCCGCTGGTGCCCCCTGCTCGCGGGGAGGTGGTGAACGGGAGGTGCCACCGCGTGGCACAGGCCCGTGGGGTGTCACGGGGGGCTGTGGGGAGTCATTGGGAAAGGGAGATGCTGGAGAGGAGCAGCTCGAGGGGAGCAGCCCAGGGTGAGGATTTGGCAGCACGGATAGTCCCAAATCTGATTAATTCAGCGATGAGAAACCACCAGGACATGCCAACGTGCCCCGAGACACCATTCTTGACTCCCCGATAATGCTTCTCTCACTTGCTCGGCTGACACACTGACCCCAGGGGGGGCTGCTATGATTTGGGGTCCCTTTCTTGGGACACATACAGCTCTTTCCCCCATTCTGGGGGTGATCTGAGCCCCCCAAGTTAACGCTGCGAGAAGTATCTGGGGCGGAAAGGCCGAGGGGCAGGAGACGGATGAGACAGATGCGGGATGGTCGTCCTCGCTGGGCAGTGTCACAACACTGCCACAGCCTGAACCCATCCCTGTGCGGGGCTGGGGACAGATGACAGTGACAGTGAGACCACGAGCTGCAGCCGGACCACTGGCGAACGTCTGCCCCAGTGGCTTTGCAGTTGGAGCTGAGGTTTTCCCACCAGCTGCGCGAATCCGGGCTCCGTGGTTCATCGGCAGACGTCGCGGTGGGGGCAGATGGAGGCGGACAGCTCTGGGACAACGGGCCGGCGTGGGACATCGTCCCTTACCCACGTGGTGAGATCAGAGACCTTCTTGTGAGCTAAAGGGAGAACCAGCCACTGCGGTTCGGGGCCAGCATCCCCTGGCTAGGTATGGCCAGCAAATGTGGGGAAAGCAAGAGCTTTCTGCCCAAATCCAGCCACGAACCCAACATCTGTTTGAAATTGGGAAAAGCTCAGCTAACGGTTGAGCTAACACTTGTCCCCATTTCCTCCGGTGGAAGCAGAAAAGCCAAAAAGTAGGGTGAGAAAGAGGGGTTTGGGCTCCCCACGCTCTCGCTGGAGCACAAGCTGCCATTATCCCAGCTGCTCCCCAGGGAGTTTCTCCCTCCCCTCACCCAAAAAGTCTCCGTGTTGCCCGTTGTTGCTTGCAAACCCCTCGGGATTCCCAGCCTGCAGCCCGAGCGGAGCAAAAAATCTGCCATGAGTGTCCAACGCAATGCCACCCCATCCCAGAGCGCAGTTACCGCATCAGCCGCCCACCCCAAATCACTTACACAAACCCTCTAACCCAAACCAACTGCGGCACAAGAAACAAATGAAAACAATTTAATAGGGCGATGGATATTCGGGCCCTTTGTTTGCGCTGGCTGTTAACACCAGAGGAGACGAGGAATGGAAGCAGTTGAAATGTGTATCTACTTTGGCCGACGGAAAGTGTGACGGATGCGCCAGCAGACCAATGGCTGGGGATGCTGGAGTGTGCGTGGGTGTGAAAGGAATGCTCGCTGCAAGAAAAGATCAAAAAAAAAAAAAAAAAAAAGAGAAGAAGGAGCCTTATCAACGGCGTTTGAGCCCAAAGTGTGTGTCTTCCTTGGAGAAAGGGTTTTCTCAGTCCCCAGGGATGATGTTTTCCTCGCAGCACAAGATTTTGAGGCTTCTGAAGCTTCATTTTAGGAGGCTGGTGTTAGGCTGGTGGTGCAGGGATGGATTTAACCCCATGAAGCGCTCAGGCAGGGGCATGAGCATGGCCAGCGGCCAGAGGCGACTGTCGGCAGCTCCTCAAGGGAACCTCCTGGGAAATGGGTTTTATTTTTGCAAAGATGGTTATAAGGCAAAGGGGAGGGGAAAAAAATAAGGTCCCACCTCGGTGCTGAGCGCCGCATCCTGGCTAGGACCAATGTCACTGCGGTGCCGGTGGCTCTCGCAGGCGGTGGTCGCTGGCATCCCCATCCCATGCCAATGAGTGGAAAGATGCTGGTCCAGAGCGGAGCAGGAGGATGGAAGCGGGAGACTCTTCTCCAACCGCTCGCTTCTCCCTTTGCCCCAGACCCCCGGGGCTCGGGGGGCTCCATGCACCCAGCCCTGAGCCCAGGCTCAGCCCCTGCACTTTTGGGGGGGGCTGCAGGGTATTTCCATGGGGCTCCGAAAGGCAAATGCCCCATCAGCCGGGCAGCCTGCGGAGGGAGAGGACTGGCTGCATCCCGGCAGGTACGGGAGGGGAGGCCAGCGCAGGGAAACTCCTCGCCCGGCAATGGAAGGGCCGGAGCTGTTTGGTTCCCAGCGAGTGCCCTGCCCAGCAGAGAGCATCGCCTCAGCCTCGGGGGCTCTCGCTCCCTGCTTTGAAGTGGTGATACATTAATTAATTAAAGAAGTGATCGTGACGTGGTGTTTTTCTCTCCCCTTCCCCTCCCTGTGTATTTATTTTGGTGACATTTTTTAGAGGGAAAGGCAGACTCGTGGCCGGTAAGCTGGGCTGCGGGTTTGCAGGATGGGCTCTTTCTCAGCGCAGCAAGCGACAGGCAGTAATGGGAAAGCCAATATTTTTCAATTGCTTTTAAAAAGGAATCATTTTTTAATTAGTGAATCCATTCTGGAGAAGTGTTGGAGTTTTACAATGTTGTAGCTGTTCTTGGTGTCTTGCCTAGACTTGGATGTTCTGGCCATAAGAAAATATTATTTATGGCGTTGCTGCTTGCAGCTCTTTTATATTATAATTTGGGAAAGGAAGTTGCTGTTCCCACCAGTGGACGAAGAATAGCAGAAACGAGGATTACGGACTTCTGAAGGAGGAAAAAAAATAAAAATTAAGAGGCAGGACTGAAACAAACCACCGAGCCGGGCTCAAATCGCCGCGCTCCAGAACAAGCTCATCCCAGCATCGCCAGCAGTTGGGTTGGATGCTGTAACAGAGCCGAAGCCCGACCCCTGCATACCCGGCAGGCCTGGCGCAGCGGTGACCCCCTCGGTACTCCCCTGCGCGGCGTTACATGTGTTCCTAAACATTTGCAGATCAGGCTTTTATTCATGGGCTAATGCACGCTTGTTTGCTCATGCCTTACTCAGCCTAAACTCCTATTGAACTCAATTAAGCCTGTCATCTCCAGGAGCAGTCAATGTCATTTTTGCCCAAGTAAGGGATGAGTAACGAGTGCTCCGAACGGCCCTTGGAGAATAGCAGCCATTTTGTTGCAGTTTTTGGTCCAGATTTCTTACAAGTTAGCACCAGGCCAAGGGTGGAAGAATGCGATACGACTTTATTAATCACACACGATTGCTGAATGAGCTGGATGCTTCGGAGACTGTCACTTTACGGGCTGCAGCGTTGGCTGTCTTGTCCCGAAATGCTTGAATACAACCAAGCTCAGCAGGAAAATTAGAAAAATATGTTTCTAGAAGGGATGGGATGCAAAGAGCATCCCTTCTCCAAGCAGAGCTCCGAGAGGATCCCTCTCCCTGATTTACCTCTGTGGGTTTCGGGTACCGCGGCACCGGTCCTCGGCGGGTACCGCGGCACCGGTCCTCGGCAGGTGCCGGACCCCGTAGCCGGCAGGGCCGGGATTTTTGCTGCCTGTTGCCCGTATCGGGGCCGCGGTTCCCGACAGTCGGGCTGGGTCGCGGCCAGGGACTCGCATGCAATCAGCCGGCTGTGGCTTAGCACGTTACCACCCATCGGCTCGCTCCGAGGAAATGACCACGGCCTGGCTCCTGGCTCAGTTCCCTTGGGAAATCGCAACGGCGTGGGCTGAGATCCCCGTCCTGGGTACCGTGGGATGGGGTGGGTGTCCGGGAGAGACGGGGAATCTGTGTGCTGCTGGGGTGCGGGGGGCTGAGGGTGTGTGTGAGGGATGAGGAGGGGGATAAAGGTGTTTGGAGGGGGATGAGGGTGTGAGGATGGGGATGAGGAGGGGGATGAAGGTGTTTGGAGAGGATGAGGGTGTGAGGATGGGGATGAGGAGGGGATGAAGGTGTGTGGCAGGGCATGAGGGTGTGCAGAGGACAATGAAGGTGTGTGGAAGGGGAAGAAGGTGAGCACAGGGATGAAGGTGAACACAGGGGGATCAAGGTGAGCACAGGGATGAAGGTGGTGAGCGCAGGGGGGTGAGGATGTGCGGAGGGGATGAAGGTGTGCAGAGGGCGATGAAGATGTGCAGATGGGGATGAAGGTGTGCACGGGGGACCCTGGCCGGCTGGTGACAGGACGGGACAGCAGCAACCTCATGCCCCGGCCCGGGGCTGCATCCCGGGGCTGCGGGCCGGAGAAGGAGGAGGAGGAGGGTGAGGAAGGCTCCTAGAGGGCGCTCCCAGAGCCCGGGCCGGGCCGAGCCGGGCTCCAGGGCTGCTCTTTTTCCCCCCAAAAAAATCCTCCTGGCAGAGGGGAAGCCCCGCGTCCCCGCTGCCCGCTGCCCCGTCGGGGAGCGCTGCCGCCACCGCCGCCGCCCCGAGGGCGCGGGGAGGGAGGGAGGGAGGGAGAGAAGGAGAGAGGGTCGGCCGGGTGGAAGGAGGGAGAGAGGGAGAGAGGGAGGGCCGGGGAGGAGGGAGGAGGGCAGCGGGAGGAGGGAGGAGGGTCGGCCCGGCCCCGCCGCCTCCTGATTGACTCCCAACTTTCTGCTCCTCCCTTGCATAAACTTTCCCGTCCCTGCGCCTGGCTCCGTGCGCGGACCTGGGAGCCCGCCGCGCTCCCCGCATTCCTGCCGCCCTCCCCGGCCCGGCCCCGGCCCCGGTCCGGCTCCGGTCCGGTCCCGGTCCCGGTCCCGGCACCCGCGGCCGGCCCAGCCCCTCCGGAGCACGGAGCAGGTAAGCGCTCGCCGGGAAGAGACTCCCAACCCCCCTTCCTCCTCCTCCTCCTCCTCCTCCTCCTCCTCCTCCTCCGGCGCCTCCTTCCTCCCGGCCCTCAGCCCTCCGGCTGCACCGAGCCCCGGCGGATGGTGGGGGGCGGCGGGGTCGCACCAGCCCTCGCCGCTTCCCCTCCCCGGTAGCCCGGTACCTCGCTCCCGGGGCTCCCCGGCCTCTCCCCCCCCCCCCGACGGCCCCCAATGTGTGTGTGTGGGGCACAGCCGAGGTGTCCCCAAGGTGTCCCCAACCCCCCCCCCCGTCGGGTCCCCAGGCTCCCACCCCGTCGGGGCTGCGCTGCGCCGCTCCCCCCCCCCCGGCCCCTCCGCTGGGTCCCCCCCGCTGCGGCGCATCCCCGAGGTGCGCGGCGGGCGCGGGCTATAGGGTTACAAAGAGGCCTTGTGTACGGTATAGCCCATACGTCGGGAGCGCGTAGGGCGCGGGCGCCAGGCGTTATATAAAGCGATAAACCGTCCCGTCTGCCTCTTGGCCCCGGCCGAAGCCCCCCCGGGAAACGGCGCGGGGGGGGGGGGGCGTCCCGGGTGGGGTGTGGGGGCCACACGCGTGTCACGTTACATGTGTGTCACACGCATGTAGGGGATGACCATACGCTGACTGTATGCTAAACACTTTGTGCCTCGTCATAGGGGCGCATTGCTAATGAGGCAGCAATTAGATGTATAATTTTCAGCAGTGTGTCATCTTTATTATTATTATTTTATTTTTACACCCTCCTTGGGTTTGGGGTTGTTGTTTTTTTTTTTCCCCCTAACCCCCTTGGAAGGAAAATAAGGCCAAGCCCTCGCAGTGCCGCCAGCTTCCGCCCCCCGAAACCGCTCAGGCCCTATGCAGTGCGTTTGGCCTGTACCAGCTGAGAAAAAAACCCCATATTTTGGGGAGAAACCAGCTGGAAATGGTACCAGAAGCCCTGCTGGGGTGGCTGGCACCCTGCAGCCCTCCATCGCTGTTGGGTGGTTAGCACGGGGTGGCAGGGGAAAAGGCGAGGGCAGAGGTTTTGGGGGGTTTTGGTGCTTTGCAGGGAGCCGGGGTGAGCCGGGCCGGGCGACCGTCCCACCGGCGAAGCGATAATCTCCGGTGTCAGGCGCGCCGGGGTATTTTGGGCTCCGGCGTCCTCTCTCCCCTCCTATCGCTTTACCCCGCGCGGGTACGTGCACGCCGTGAGTCAGGGCTTTGGCACTGCCCGGCCACCCTGGGGGGCCCTGCCGGCGGGGCTGCCACCCCCCACCCACCCCCGGTTTTAGGGTGCTCGCAATGACGGGTGGAGAATTGGGGGTCTGCCAGGCTGGTGAGCCCCCCATGCACTCGCTGGCCCTGGGGGCCTCTGCAGCCCCAGAGCCCTTCCCTGCACCCGGCTCTTGGGGTGGGTCATTTCCCCGCAGGATGGGAGGAAGAGGATGCCCAAAGCGGAGGGGGGGGGGGGGGGGGGGGGGGGCGAGGGCTTGCCATGATCACCCAACGGCAAAGCCAGGGGAGAAATGGGTGGGGGGTGGTGGGGCTGGGACCCCACTGGTGGGACAGGTGACAGTCACCACGGTGCTGCCCAAGCGGTGCTCCCAGCACTTCCCCACCGGAGAGGACGGGCACGAGTGTCCTGTTGGGAGAAGGCACTGGATTTGGCCCTGTTTGGGTTTGCGGGGCTGGCATTCCCATGGGAAGGGGCTGCAGATGGGTGTGGGGTGAGCAGCCGCCCCCTCCCAGCCAGGTGACACGGGGGGACGTTCCCGTCCCCAGGGGACCTTGGGCACCCAGCTCCCTCTCCGGGGTGGGTGCGTGGCTAGCACCGCACTGGCTTTTCTAACAAAAATAACGCGTCGGAAGCGGTGGGCTCTGCAGTGGGCTCCAGCCGCCTTGCGTAAGAGGCACCCAGGTATTTTGAGGACCCTCATCCCGACCCGCGTGACTGCGGTGTTGGGGCTCAGCTTGGCGCGGGGGGATGCTTCGACTGGGGCATTTTGGGGGGCAAAGGGGCACAGAGACGAACCCTCCAGCAGCCATCCCACCTCTAACATCCCCCTCCTGCAAAGCAAAAACCCCTCCAGCCTCCACGTCCATCAATAAAAGGGACTTGGATCCATTTCCCATGACATACGGTCGCTATTTATCACGATACCAGAAACAGCATCTCCTTTTAATCGCCATTTAATCCCCATCTTGCCACCACTGAGTGAGTTGGGAGGCGAGTCCCGGTGGCCCCGGCACTGTGCTGAAGGAAGGAGCCTTTTCCCGGCGGTGTGTGAGCAGGTCGTGGCTCTGGGGAGGTGGGGGTGGCAGTGGTAATCAGCTATAATTAATGTATTAAAAAGCGAGTAACTGCGCAGCTCCCGTCAAACACGCAGCGAGCACAAGGCCGGTGGCAGGTGAGCTCGGCAGCGGGAGTGGTGCAGGCACGCAGCGGCTGGAAAGGGGGGAAATGGGCAATTTTGGGCTGTTCGCAGGGAAAAAATGTGTTTTCCTGCCTTAGTACCTCTTCTCCCGTCCATGGGAGCGGAGGACGGAGGGCAAGAGAGGAGAACGGGCTGCAAAGCCCTAACCAAGGGTGCTGCCGGGATTTGTGTGGCGAGAACCATCCTGGGGCTCTTTGTGGGGTTGGGATCCCTCTGTCCATCAACGGACGGGACGGATGCTACCTGAAAGACGTCCCATCTCTAGGAGCTTCTCTCTCTTAGTAAATCCTTGACGGCAATTGCAAGGGGCTGGCGGGGCTGCCATGGTGTTTGCACCACCTTGGGCGCTGCTGATGGATGGGATATAACCAAATACCTTTGATTTTGGGAGCTCCCATCGCCGGGGGATTTGCCGGGTGGCCAGGCCATGCTTTGAGCTTCTCAGCAATGCATCCGAGGTGTTATTTGGGATCGGTGCCCGGGCCGGGAGCGTGCCGGGGGCCGCGGTGGCCGAGCCCAGGCACCTGCGTGTTGCGGTCGGGGCAGGCACCTGAAGCGCGTGGGCGTTTGCTATTGCCACCGTCACGTGGCAGCTTATGAAATGTTTTTTTGGAGGGAGGGAGGGAGGGAAGGTAATGATGGGGTGAGCCGGCGGGGCCGTGCCCCGCGCCAGCCTGCAGCGGGCACGCGGCAGGAGCGGTCCCCCCCCCCCCCGGCTCTGCGATAACACGCGGCTGGATCCTGCTGCGGGTCTGGACACGCCACTACAACTCCCGGTGCTTCGGTTTTCCCCGCCTGTGAAATGGGAGCGAGGGGCCCCGGCAAAACCTTCTCCTGGTGCCGGATGGCTGCTCGCCTGCCCGTGGCGGTGGGGAGTGGGGGGGTCACGCGGTGCCAGGAGCCGTTTCGGGCTCCCCGTGCAGATTGTTGCAGGGTTTCATGGTGAGCACGTGTGGCTGAGCCCTTCGGAGGTGACAGGCCATGAGCCCCATGGTCTCATGCCTGGGGGTGGCAGCTGGTGGCCCTGCGGGGACGGCCTTCGCGTAGGGCTCTACATTGGCACAGCCGACAGGATCCTGCAGGCGAAGGGTCCGGAGAAACACGAGTGTCCGATTGCACGAAGCACGTCCCATCCCGGTGGTGCAAATCCCGCCGGAGCGTGTCCCCTCACCTGGTCCCAAGCAGATGCAATGCTCCGATGTCCCCGACGTCCCCCGTTAGGTGCCATGAGACAGCAGCGGCACCGAAACCCAGCACACCCACCGCGCACGCCGCCGCCTTCCAGCTGGGCGCTGCATGTGTCACGAGATGCGCCGGGTCTCAGCTGGCTAAAGCCAACCCGGAGCTCATCCTCAGCCATCCTCTTACGAGCCAGAGGCACAGAAGGTGACTTCAGCGCGTTTCAGGGCTGCGCTTCACCCTGTAAGAAATAACGCCGGGAAATGCTTGCTCGCAGGTGGCTCGCGGCTGGCGAGCGAGATGCAAGCGATGGAGGAGGCTGGTTTATCTCCTTCCCCCTCGCCGCCGGGGGGGATCGGTACGGACCCGGAGCGTGTGCTGGCAGAGCTTCCCTGGCTGTGGGGGGTGGCTGGGGATGGGACGGCAGAGCTGGAGCTAATTTTAGGAGGTGGGCAGAGCCTCGCGAGAAGCAGCCGGCTGGAGGGATGTGTCGTGCTGCGATGCCCACGAGCATCGAGACCGAGCGCCGGGGGTCCCCGGGTCTGAAGATGCTGCCGTGGGTCGAGGAGGTGGTCCCGCATCGGCAGCCTGGCTTTCCATCATGGGGGAGAGCTGTGCCACCGCTGATGCCCCGGCTGCTGGAGGGGTGACAAGTCGGGGGACACACACAAGGGCGATGCCCCGGATGCCTGGACTCCCGGTTTGCATTACCCAGGACGCAGTTGAGCCCCACGCAGCTCCGTGCCTCAGTTTCCCCATGGCCGTCTCGCTGGCGCTCCCCCCCGGCGGGGTGCGGTGGAGGCAGGAGGGCTGGCCGGGCTCGGGGATCCTCGCCTGGGAGCGCCAAGCCTTATTATTTCCCCACGACTGTCTCCTCCTCGCTCCTCGTAAAATTAGATCCAGCTGTTCACAATAGCCACTAACTTCTCTCCGGAAGATGTTCAAAGTTTACAGACGCGGAGCGGCGCGGCGTGCGTGGAGGATGGGCTGCCGTTCCCATGCCAGCTCCTCGCCGCCCGCCCTTCCCCCAGAGGCAGCCAGCTCCTGCCTTCCCCCCCTCCCCGACTTAGGCAATTCGGATTTAGGAAAAAGCACACCCGCACGCAGGCACGCGAGCCCCCGACCCAAGCGAGCATCGGGTTTTTATTAGCGGGAAGATCTGGGCGCTTTGCAGTCCAGGAGCAAAGGTCTGGTGCAAGACCCTGCTTTTTCCCTGCCCGGCTTATTGCCCGCATGCTTGGCGGACGAGTTGGGCAGGGTGCTCGCTTGGTGCTCGCTTGGTGCTCGCCGGCGCCTGTGCTCATCTATGGCGTGAGTTTGGGCTCCGGCTCTCGCACGGGGTGGCCGCTGTGCTCTGCTCGCAGCCTTGCCCGGGCGGCATCATGGAGCGGAGGGTCAGGGTCCAGCTCTGACGTTTGGACGTCAGCGTGCCGGGCAGGGGTCTAGCGCGCCGTGCCAGGCTCTGTGGCACTCTTGGGCCATGCTTCTTGCTGGAGCTCCTTCTTTTACCAAGAATACTGCCTTCGTGTATTTTTAGCAACTTTCCTCCCCGAGGATTCCAGAGCAATTTTTCAATCTGCGGGAGCGGGAGTCGCTGTGCCTGTTTCCAGCTCTTGGCTCGGGCAGCGGCGAGAGGTGCTAGGAGAAGGCGATGCTCTGCCATGGGCACCCAGCACGCTCCGGGTTGCTCGCTGGGTGAGGGTTTGCTCGCCGGGCCGGTCTGGGGTGACGGCACGCAGTAAAATGGTGCTAAACCGAAATATCCCTTTCTGGGAATAAATTGGCGGTGCGATTTGCGCGGGGCAGTGCGTACGTGCTAATGCAGCTCCTGCATTAAATGCAGGACCTCAGCTTGGTGCTGCCCCGAGCTTCGTGAACTCATCGCAGGAGGGCAGGGGAGTGTGCCTCCTCGCAGGGGTGACAGTGGCCAAGCGACATGGCCGTGTCACGTTTTGGCCCAGACTCTGGCAGCCAGGGACATCTCCGTGTCTCAGCTGGGACGGTAACGCCTGACAGCACCCCACTGCCTTGTGTATTGGGTGCCTGGCGGGGGGGGGGATCAGCTCTTGCACCCCCCCACCCCGCTGAGTTTCTCCTCCTGGTCACTCAGCCGGGAGCGCGGTGGTGCTGGCCCCGGGCTCCGGCGGGTGCCGCGGCACGGGCAGCGGGCGCAGCTGCTCCCTGGGCAGGGTTGGGTTTCGCGGGGGTGGAGGCGACCGGGGGCGGGTGTGAAATGCATTGCAACCTTCCTCCTCCTCCTCCTCCTCCTCCTCGCCTGGCAGCCGGCGTCCCCCGGAAGATGTTTTCCCCGGCCCTGCTGCAATGGCATAAAATGGGGTCAGCAGCACCCGAAACTTCCCCGTGGAGGCATTTCTTCTCCCAGGAGCGGGTCCGAGGGCTGGCAGGGTACCCGGGATGCCTGGCCCACCCAGGCGGTGGGACACCATCCCACTGCAGGCATGGGGCTGCCTGGCCCTGGGCTCCCCCGGGGCTTCCCTGACCCCAGAGACCCTTGGCTTCCCCTTGGGACAAGTGGTGCTGGGAGTCCTCGGGGACTCGGGACACGGTGGCCGCTCCGAGCTCATCTACAGGGGATGTTCAGTGGGAGACATCCCGGGATGGGCACATTTTGGCGCAGGAGCAAAGCGAATTCAACGGTCCCCAGTGGGTGCTGTGCCCAGCACTGGCCGTGCCACGGGCCACCGACGCTGGGGTTTGTCACGGGACGGCCATGGCGGTGGCCCGTCCCCAGCAGGCAACTCCAACCCTGTTGTTTCCATCCAGCTCGTTTCATAATGCAGAGAGCAATTAATGCTGCAAAAGCTTTCTATTTATGCGCTGCTGGGTGAAACACCCCATCCTGGCTGGGCAGGGCAGCCGTAATTGGGCCAGGGAGGGAAGCTGGGTTACGGTGTCCGTCTGTCCCCTGCCCTCAGGTCTTGAGCCTGGAGGCTTGAGCAAAACCGGCTCAGGTCCTCCAGCAGCCGAAACCCAGCTCTGCCACCCTACCAGGGCTGGAGGAAGAGGAGGAGATGGAGGAGTTGGTTTGCACGCCCGCAGTTCTGCCGTTAGGAGGGAGCATCTCGGGCTGTGCCCTGGGGTTTGCCCGATCCCCTCCCTCCTCCCTGCCCAAATTTTTTCGGCACAAATCGCTCAAGTTTCCTCCTTGTTCACCCACAGCCCTTTGGGACGAGGGGTCTGAGCATCCCTCAGCCTCGTGCTGCTGAGTGAGGACCAGCCGCATCCCTGCCGGGCAGGGGCTCGGGGCTTCGCTGGGAGCTGGAGGACCCTTTGGCTGCAGGGGTCTGGCCGGAGCTGGGGGGCACGTGCCCGGGGTGGCCCGGGCAGCGCTGTGGACCCTGGTGGGATGCTGCCACGTGGCCTCCTGTGGTTTCCCCGCTCCGATTGCTTCCTGAGCCGCCCGCCAAGGCGGAAGGGACAGGAAGCGATAGAAGGGAGGAAATTAGTCGGGCTGTCTCACGGGGAGCCAGCCTGGCGCATGGGGGGCTCTGCCACCGCCTGGGTCCCTAGCCCACGCCGGGGGTCCCTTCGGGGAGAAGGTGGCCGGTCCTCCCTGGCAGGGAGGTGCAAACCTGGGTGGGAGGGAGCAGGGTGGCCGCCCTTCCCTTCCCGAGCTGGGGAATCTCTCACCGCAGCCCCGAGAGCTGTTTGGAAGAGGAGAGTGATGTAAACAAACCTCCTTCCACCGCCCTCCCCGCGGAGCCAGGTCTCGCTTGGCTGCTGCCACCCGCCTCGATGGGTGCTGGTTGTCCCCGGGATGCCTGCGTGCCAACCAGGACGGTGTCCCTTGTGGCATCGGGGCAGGGTCTGGGGCAGGACGTGGGGCAGGACATTCCCGAAGGGTCCCTGGGCGAGCTGCCAGGGATACGGGGTTCCCGCAAAAAGCATTTGGCTATTACAAGAAAAGTGCTGTAGGGTTGTGCTCGGCCAAGGCGAGAGCGTCGGGGCTCTGTGCACGGTGCTGGGGTTGACAGTGGACAGGGCAGCATCTTCCCTGGCGTGTCGTGGCCTTGCTGGGGTCCCCCGGGAGCCCCAAGGCTTTTGGGTTTGCTTCGAAGGGCTCTCCGGAGCTGGTGGCTGCGTCGACGGTGCGGGCAGCGTTTCTCCCGGCTCTGTTCCCAGCCGTGTTACGGGGTGGGCAGGGGCAGCAGCAGGGACGCTGCCCCCGGCCAGCGCTCCCCTGCCCGAAACAAGGAGCACGTTAACGAAGGCCTCTGCCTGCCTACAAATTGACGCCTGCTGTCGGACCCCCAACCATGTTCTCGCTGAGCCCCAATGTGCCGGGAGGGCGCGGGGAGGAGCTGGGGTGCCCAGGAGCCTCGGCTTTGGGGTTTGCTCATTTGGGGTCTTGCAGAGCCTGCTGCGTGACGGAGCAGCCCCTCTCGGTGTCCCCGCAGGAGAGCTGTCCCCAGGGACCTCACCACAGTGGGGCTAGGGTGGCTTCCCGGCCCCCCTCCCAAGCCGGCCCCGGCGGGGGGCTGCACGCTTGGCACCAGGGAGGATGGGGGCTCCTTTCCCCCATCGCCCCTGGGGTGCAGGTGCCACCGGTCATGGTGATGGGGAGGGGGTGATGATGCCCTCACGCGTCCCCCCCGCCGGGGCTGGCGCGGGCGGCTGGCGGCGGCGCTTTGCCTGTGCTGGTGCGAGGCTGAGCACCGCGCTGTGCCGCGCCTGCCCGGGCTTGTCGGTGAACTTTTATCCTTTCGCCGTGGGGTCTGGGTGCAGGGGGGGGAGGGAGGAGGGCTGGTTCGCCCCAGGGCCCCCGCATGGGAAGGTGGGATGGAGCCGGGATGCAGCCAGACCCTCCCCCTTTGCAGGGTCTGCTGGCCCCCCCCCGGCGTCCCCAGCACCGCAGGGGATGGTCCTGTGGGGTCCTGGTGCTGCCCCGCCATCGGTCGGGGGAGCCCCAGGTAAGGAGGGGACCTTGGGGCCGCTCTGCCCCACACCTTGTCCCCTCGGATGGTGTCAGCTAGGGACACGCTGTGCTGCAGGCCCCCTCGTGCAGTGGGTGCCGGTGGCCGTGCCCTGCATCCCTGGTGGTTCGGGGGGATGCTGTGGCAATAGCCACCCCCCCCCCCCAGTTTGCAAAGGGCAAGAGAGCAGCAGCCTGGGGGCTGCACCCAGGGAGGGGTGACACCGCTGCTGGCCATGGGACCAGCCAGGAGGGCAGGGGTGGCCAGGGCCAGCAAGAAGCATGTCAAGAGGCATCGGTCCCTGTGCCGTGGCACTGGCCGAGGTGGGGTACTCGGCTGGGTGGGCAGTGGGGCATCACCCCACTGCTTTGGGCAGACCCTGGTTCTTTGCTGTGCACCCTGGTGCGGCTGGGACACAGGGGTTTGGGGCGGTGCGGGGGCTGCCGGGCCCATGCCTCGTGGTGCACGAGATGGGGCAACGCTTTTGGGGCTGAGCACACTGGGGAAGAGGAACACACCGTTCTGCCGAGCTCGGCAGCATGGGACAGGGAAGGGGACAGGGCGCTGCCCCGTGCCCGGGGGCTTTGCGGGGGTGATGGGCACCTCTCCCCATGTTGCAGCCCCACAGCCCTCGACTCTGAGCAGCGATGTCCCCGTGCTCCCGAGCCCGAGTGCTCTCTCCCGTGCCGCCCCGCACGCCCCTGACCTGATCCCTATCACGGCTGGTTGTGCTGGTCCCGGCAGCACCCTCCTCCTGACCTCGGCACCCGCGCCCGGCCCCAGCTGGGTGCCCACCGCGCCGCTCCAACCACAGCTGCTGCCTCCAAAATATTTCCTTCCTCCGACCCACCAGAAAACACGCGTCTCCCGAGCACCCCTCCCTCTTTGCAACCCTCCTCTTTGCTTTTGCAGGGTTTAAAGAGGCTTCTCGTTGCTTTTCCAGGCTCTCCAGCCCCAAGCAGCTCTCGCTGACCGGGCAGCTGCCTGCAGCCCTGCTGCCTGCACAAAACCCCGGTCTCCCTCGCACCCCCCGCACGTGGTGCCGGGGCCGAGCTCTGTGAGCCCTTGGGAATGCCACCCCCGTCTCCTGGCGCAGCCTTGGCCTCGCAGGGAGATAAGGGCTGCCCCAGCGGCATCCTCCCCTGCCCGCTGCGGGCACCCATCCCGCACCCGCTGGTGGACCTCACAAGGGTGGAGCCCCCCCTCCAGCACCCTCTAAAGCCTTGGGCTGGAGCATGGCACCCCATAAAGGCAGGGTGCAGAGGGGTGAGCGAGCTGGATGCGGGGGCTCCCTCCTGGCATGGGTGCCAGCGAGCGTCCCTGCTCACGGGGGGTGAGCATCCCCACTGCGGATCGGTGGTCCTGGGGTCCCTGAGCCCCGCAGAGATGCCTGCGCTGTGGGAGGGGGCTTCTCCCCCCTGGTCCTCGGGGAGCAGCCAGGAGGCAGGAGCTGGTGACATGTTTTCCGGCAGGTCCGGTCCCCTCCCTGCCCGGAGCAGGTCTGGCCGGCGGTCCCTCCGCAGGCCGTCCAGCCGTGCCGGTTTCCTAATTGCTCCTGTTGTTGGTGTTTTGTAAGGGCTGGGTGGAGTGCGGCGCTCGGCCGTGCTTTGCGTCAGCGCGGTGCCTTGCACCCTCCCTCCAGGAAATCCAATGTCTTGGCCTGGCCAAAAGCAGGTTCAGTGGAGGAGGAGGAGGAGGAGCTGCTTCCTCGCACCTTGGCTGGGGCCCCAGCATCACCCTCCCTCCTCTCCCGGCTTCCCTGAAAAGGCTGGGCTGGGGTTTCCCTGCTGGGGGGGCAGTGGGGTGGGAGGGGGCTGGGGGTGCCGAGGGGGGGGGCTGGGGAGCTCCTGAGGAGCGGGGGGACGTGTGCTGCAGGCAGGGTGTGCAGGCAGCCGGCACCCTGCCTGTGCATGCAGTGCCCGACATGGGGGCGGTGACCCAGGGCACTGGTCACGCTGCTTGTTCCAGGATCCTGCCTGCAGTGGTGCAGCCAGCCCTATAGATTTGCTCTGAGCCCTATAGCTTCGTCCTTGGCCCTATAGCTTTGTCTTTGGCCCTATAGCTTTGCCCTTGGCCCCAAAAGCACCCATCAGTCAGGGAGGGCAGGGGATCTGGTGGGTCCCTGCAAAGCCACCCCCCCAGCACCAGCTCTTGGGGCTTTCCCCTCTTGGGGTGAGCTGATGGCAGCCCCGTGGTGCCGTGGGGTCCCGGGACGCTGCTGGGTCCCGGGCTGGCGCAGGGCTGTGGGGTCCCAGGCCACTGCGGGATCTTGAGGCTGGGGGCTCCTGAGCTGCCACGGTGCAGCTGGGGGAGTCTTGGGCTGCCATGGGGCTGCCATGGGGTCCCAGGCCACTGTGGGCTCTGGGGTCACTGCAGGACTGCGGGGTCTGGGGGCTGCAGGGTCTCAGGCTGCTGTGGTGCAGCTGGGGGGGGTCTCTGGCTCCCCCATATCTGGGGGGTCCTGGGCTGCTGGGGGGTCTTGGGCTGCCGTGGTGCAGCCAGGGCTCAGCACCCGACCGAGGCAGCCGCACGCCCCGTTGTAGGCGCCACGTTGGGATGGAGCCCTGCTGCGCTCGCTGGGTGGCGGGGGGGGAGCAGGGGGGTCCCGATGGGGCCATCCCCATGTGTCACCCTCACCGTCCCTGCCCAGCGCCTCGTCCCAGCGTCCCCCCGCCCTCCCATCCCCGACACCCCGCTCGGTTTGGACAACGCATCCCTCCCGGGGGCTGCCGCGCGGAGCACTCCGGCAGCAGGCACAACCGGGATGCTGTGGGACTCGGGGTTTCGTGGGACTTGGGGTGTCGTGGGACTCGGGATGCCGTGGGACTCGGCGTGCCACGGGACTCGGGGTGCTGCAAGACTTGGGGTGCTGCGAGACTTGGGGTGCCGCGGGACTCGGGGTGCCGTGGGCCCGTCCGGCACCGCTGCCGCCATCCCTCCCTTGGCCGGCTGGCTCGATCCTACAATCCAGTTCTCCTTATTTGGCCACAGTGCTCGGCAAGAGGGGGAGCGGCGGGCGGGGGGGGACGGCGGGCAGGGGCGGGCGGCGGGGACCCGGAGGGGCTGACATCACATCACGGCGAGGGAGAGAGAGAGATGGGGGGGGGGGGGGGGGGGGAAGTTTCTTTTTTTATAAAAGGAAAAAAAAAAAAAAAAAAGGCCTCGCAGCGCGCTTGAGCCAGCGGGCTGCTGCAGTTCCTTTAAAAGGAGATGTCTGCGCCGGAGACCTTTGTACACTCCCAGCCCGTCCGGGAAGCACAGCGGCGCAGGAGACACCTCTCCGCTCCCACCGCCGGCAGCTGCCGCCAAACATGTTATTGCAAAACACTGCGCCGGGAGCCGGGCAAAGGGAGGAGGAGGAGGAGGAGGGTTGAAGGCTCCCCAGCATCACCCACCAGCTGGGGAGCGCCCGGGGCCCCGGCGGAGCATCCTCGGGGCGGGGGGCCTCTCCCGGTGCCAGGGGTAGGGCTGCCGGAGGGCTCCGGCCACCTGGTTCCCATTAGCAGGGTCTGGCTTGGAGCCGCCCAACGTCTCCCTTCAAATCCCAGTTCTGCCTTTGCCAGGCACCGTGGAGTTGGGGATTTTTGGGGCTGGGGGCGGTTTCGGGGCTGGCTCACCCGAGGAGGCAGCTGGGTGGCAGCGGGTACTGGTGCGGGGTCAGGGCTCACAGGCTGCGGGGTTGCTGCCGCCCCGTCCTGAGGTGTCACCCGTGGGCACCGTGTGCCCGAGCTCCTCCTACGGATAATGCAGCATCCGGGCTGTTTCCTTCCCAAACTTTATTTGGATGGACCCTGGGTGGTCACTTGTGGCTTGGATTTGGGGGTACTCATGGAAATCACAGCTCTGCCCCCAAGGAAATCCTGTTTGTGTCTCTGATGCCCCGCACCGGGATGCTGCTCCCAGCCCTGGGTACGACTGGGGACAGGGCCAGCACCGGGGACAGACCTGGGACTACGCTGTTGCTGCAGCCCCATACCCCCAGCAAGGGTCTCCGGGTCTAACGGGTGTCCCCTGTGTCCCGGCAGGTTGTCGCGTGTCCGTGGGGGCTCGGGGTCGGAGCCCAGAGCAGCCAGCACCATAGCGTCCAACAGCTGGAACGCCAGCGGCAGCCCCGGGGAGGGGCGGGAAGATGGCCAGGACGGCATGGACAAGAGTCTGGACAATGATGCCGAGGGCGTGTGGAGTCCGGACATCGAGCAGAGCTTCCAGGAGGCGCTGGCGATCTACCCACCCTGCGGCCGGCGGAAAATCATCCTCTCGGATGAGGGCAAGATGTACGGTGAGTGATGCGGGCAGGAAGGAGGCAGCAGGCAGGGCACCACGCTACCGGCCAGGATGGGGCAGCCAGGGGTGAAGCAAAACCTCCTACCCCAAACCCACACCGGGGCATCACCCTCGAGCACCCCCCAATGCCAAAAGCAGCTTCCCCGCGTGCATCCTGGAGCTGGACCGGGGAGGTGGCAGTGACCCACGTCCCCTCCCTCTGCGCTGGCTCTCCCTCCCACTCCCTCCCTCTCTCGGCCCTGCCGGACCGACTGGTTTGGTGAAGCCGTCAGGCAGGGAGCGGGTGCGGGCAGGGAGCGGGTGCAGGACTGCGGGGCCAGTGCCAGCCCTCCTGCTCCCGTGCGCCTCCGCATCGCTCCCCAAACCTTCCCCAACCGGACCTGGTGGCAGGGAGCACCCAGTGGCGAGGGCCACCCGCCCACCCTGAGCCACCGGCACCCGGCTCAGCTTTTGGTGACTTTGTTGGCAGCAGCGGGGCTGGTCGGCCCCACTGGTGCAATGAGTTTGGGGGGGGTCTCAGCCTAGTTCCTGGTGCGTGTCCTGAAACACCTGGCTCTCTGCAACTGGGAGGAAGAGGCTGAGGATGGACGATGCAGACAGGGGGTGATGCTGGCACAGGGCGCATGGTGCCACCAAAGAATGGTGGCAGGTGCCACGGTGTCCCCATCCCTGCGGGGGCAGGGGCTGGTCCCTCCTGCCCTCCACCTCCCATGATGACGCCCCCAGGGCAGGTGACCTCAGAGCTGGGGACAGGTTGCCATGTTACCATCACCTCGCAGTGACGAAGGGACCAAGGCCGGCGCCTCCATCCCCAGCCTCCAAAATACACCCGCCTGGGATGCTGCCATCACCGGCAATGGCTCACCCGCTGCCGGCGGAGAGGGGCAAAGGGGACGAGGCTTTGCAGCGAGCACCGTGCCACTGTCCCCATCCCCACGCCACCTCCCCGTGCCACCCCGCTTGCCGGGGCCTCCAACCCGGGGCGTCGGGGCTGGCAGCTGAGGGGGAGCGCAGGGCTTCCCAAGCGGGTGCATTTTTTGGATTTCTCCGGGAATAGCTGAAGTGCCGCCGGGAGCCTGGCCCTGCGCAGCACGCCGAGCCCCGACCGGTTTTTCCAGCCTTTCGGAGACATCTGGCAGCTGCTTAAAGAGGCAGCGGCCCCCGCCGGCTGCCTTTCATTTCCCCCCACCCTCCCCAGCACCTCCCCACCGAGACCCCCGGGACCCCCGGCTGGCGGTGCCGAGCTTACCAGGACCCCCAGGGCCACCAGCGGCACAGGCGATGCCAGCATCTGACATAAAGGTGTGCTGGTGCCGCTGCTCTTCACACACACCCCCCCTTTTTTGGGGGGTCCCATGGGATGCCCATGGCCATGCCAGCCCATGCCCCACTGATGCCAGCAGCGTGGGGGCGGCGAAGCAGGTGGGAGCTGGGGGGCCGGGCCGGGCACGCTGGCCCCCGCTCTCCCTCGCTGCCCGCCGGGTTATTTTTAACCCAGCCCGTCCAACTGGTTCACGTGGTGGTGTCAGGGGAGAGGAATTTGGGGAATGTGGTAATTTGGAGGAGGACGTGCCCTCTCGGAGGGAATGGCACGGTCCCGGGTGAATCACGGGGGACAGGGACGGGGCGCGTGGGCACGGGGGACGGCTGCGGGGAGGCTGCGAGGGTGCAACCCCGGGGCGGCGGCCGAGACGTGGTGCGAGGCAGGATGGGTGCAGGAGATGCTTGGTGCTGGGCACTGGGTGCTGGGTACTGGGTGCTGGGCTGGCACTGCCCCACTGGGGTACATGAAGGCACCCGCATTTCTTTCCCATATTTCTTTCCTGTATCTATTTCCCACGGGCTGGGTATGGGGAGGGAGAGGCCAGGACTTGGGAGCGGGGTGTGCAAAGGGGGATGCTGTGGTGCTGGGTGGATGTGTACCCCCCAAGGTGGGGCTTGGCACCGGGGTCCCCTCTGCCCGCACCCCTTGGCAGCACCCTGCTGCGGGTATCATCTCACCTGGGCTTAAAGGACACCCTTGGGGACCTGGCCCTCGTTAGGCGCTAATGAGGCCAAGGAGCCAGCACAGGCTGGGAGTCGCAGGAGGGATGGGAGCTGTGCTCAGCGCTTCAGGGTGGCACCGGGGTGCCGCGCCAGCCATGCAAAGGGTGCCCCCATTTCCAGGGCCCACGGTGGACCCACCCACCCACCCACCCACCAGCTCCTGCCCGGCGCGGGCACCCCAAGGCGCAGCCGTCCCCGCGTGGCACCTGGCCCTGTCTATCCCCACATGTCCCCCCCCCCCTCCAGGAGGACCCAGTTGCTCCCAGGCTGGGAGGGGGCCGATTGGGTTGGAAGAGCCAGAGTTGGGGGGGGGGGGGGGGGGCTAATTTTTTTTTTTTTAAAGTGAATTTTTTTTTTTTTTTTTTTTTTTTTTAAAAGCCAAAACCCTCTCCAAGGGCATTTCGACAAGTTCCAACCGCGACCATCTGGTCCATTAAAATAAATCTGGCGTGCCTGGCCGCCCCCGTGCGCGGGGGGTGCGGCGGCGGGGAGGGGGGGGGGGGGGGGCCGGGGCCGGGGCCGGGGCCCGGGCCGGGAGAAGAAAGCTCCCAGCTGCTCTGACGTTTGAACGTAGATTGGCCACAGCTGGCCCCTCAAATGTGGCGCAAAAGCAACTTCTGCTTCGAATTAGACCCAGGACGTTAGGAAATACTGGTGGAAAGGCCAACACAGCTTGCAAATGGGAAGCGGGGTGCCAGGGGGGCACCCCAGCACCCCTGTGGGAAGGGGGTGCTCCAGCTGAGATGGCTTTTGGGGATGGGGAGGGGGTGGCTGTGGTTGTTCGTGTTTGGGGATGCTGCTGTGGTGGGGGTCCCTGGTGGTTGTCACCCCCCTCTGAGCCGCCTGTGTCTGGGGGATGGTGGGGTGGGGGCCACAAGGTGGGTCCTGCTGGCCTGGCAGGGGGCTGGCCACCCCCCCCTGCCCCGTGTCCCCTCAGGCCACCCCGATGTCCCCTCGGGCTGGAGAGCTGTCATGGCAGCGCCATCTCCTGGCAGTGCCTCCCTCATTAAGGACCAGCCTCATTAAGGACAGGTCTCATTAAGGACCAGCATCATCAGGCCGGGCTGGGCAGGACAGCTTGGGGGCTGGAGGTGCCTTTTGGGGCAGATGCCCCTGGCCCCCCCGTTTCCCCGGGGCTGACCCCTCGGCTCTGCCGGCAGGTCGTAACGAACTGATAGCCCGGTACATCAAGCTGCGGACGGGGAAGACACGGACGAGGAAGCAGGTGAGGCCATCGCTCTGCTTGTTCTCTTGGGAGGGCTCGGGGGGGGGGCAGGAGGGGGGTGCCAGGTAAGCCCGGGGGGGAGTGGGTGTCCGGCTGCGTCGCCTGTCCTCTGTGTCCCCTCCTGGAGCCACCGTTGCTGCCAGCAGGACCCTCATCCTCTGTGAGGAGCTTCATCTGCGAGCACCAACACCCTCGGGCTAGCCTGTCCCAGCCTGATCTTGGGGATGCCCTGAAATTCAGGGTGCGGGGGCAGGCAGCACCCAGCCCCCCCTGCCTGGCTGGGGTCACCCCACGGGTGGCGGGAGCCCTTGAAATCTCCATTCAAGCAGTGTGTGCATCTGCGTGCATCTGCATGGATCTCTTTGCTGCTCCACCTGGATCCGGAGACCGTTCCCACCTCTGCCCCTTGCCAGGCTTTATGCCGCTTGTGCCAGACACCACGGTGAAGGCACCCCCAAAGCCACCAGGCTGAGAGCAAGGCATCCCCATCCTGGCCAGGGGACAGGCTGTGCGGGTCTGTGGCAGTGGTCCTGGGGGGCCCGGAGGTACTGCAGAACCCTTGCCCCGACCTCACTGCCTTGCAAGGTTGGATGCTGGGGCAGGCAGCGCGCAGGCAGGGATGCTGGCAGGGCAGGGAGCACGCGGTGGTCCTCCTTTGCCTGCACAGGGTGTGGGCAGGGTCTCATCCATCCCAGCTGTGAGCCCTCGCTGCACCCTCATGCCAGAGACCAAACCTGTCTGAGGACCGGACTGCCGCAGCCCTCCATGGGACGTGTCCATCTGTCACGTGCCCGGTGGCTCTTCTCTTCTCTTCTCTCCCCTCCATGGTGGCCCCCAGCCGGGAGCCATGCCGCCTGTCCTGGCAGAGCCAGCGGCCCAGGATGCTGGGGAGCGGGTGCATCTCCCACCGCCGGGAGACAGATGGGTTTGGCACATGGGGACACTTACATTGGGATTGTCCCGTGCCACGAGTCCCTGCAAGGGAGGGACACTGGTCCCCAGGCACTGGGGGGGACATCCCTCCAGGACTGATGCTGGAGAGAGAGGGACCAGGGTCTGGCTACCGTCCTTGTGTTCTGAGCAGCACTTTATTTCTGGCTTAAAGCCTTAACTGGACCCCCTGGGCCACCCTCCATGGGGGGAAGGATGCGGCGCTGGGCGAAAGCAATGCTCCGTGTTCCCCCGCACTCGGGAAAGGCACAGGGGAGAGTGCATGTGGCATTGTCCCCTCTGTGCAGTCATGTCCTGGACAGCCTGGTGTCCTGGACAGCCTGGTGTCCCTTGTTGGACAGCCTAGCGCTGGTGGGAGAAGGATCTTGCTGAAATCAGCCCCGGTGCCCGGTGGGTGCAGGGACCCGCACCCTGCCTGGGCCTTGGAGCAGGCACCCCAGCCACGCTGCGCCTTTTCTGCTTCTACATCAGCCCCTTTTCTTTGGATCCTGCTCTTATAGGGGTCTGGACACAAAAAAAACCCCCCTCTTCTCACCTTTCCCACCTGCAAAATCAGCAGGAGCCCTGGGGGAATGAGCCGGTCCCTCCTGGATCTCCCCTGGGACTGGCAGTCCCGCTGCAGCCCCCTCTGGGGTAACCCAAGGGGCACCCCAAACCAGCCGGGCCGTATCCTCAGCGCTGTGTGCAAGCAGCAGCAGCACATTGCACTCACAGGGGCCGGCGGGGGGGGTCTGTCTGTCCAGGAAGCCCCAAGAGATGGTAAATGCGGACCCCCCCAGCTGCGGCAGCTTCGCTCCGAGGAGCTTCACCCCAACTGGGGGGTGGCACAAACCAGCATCAATCAGCGCAGCGCCGGGGTCCCCCCCCCAGTTTTCCTCCTTCCAGCTCGTGGCGGGCGCAGGACCCTCAGCATCTCCAGGAGCATCGCCCCGGCAGCCCCGCGCGCTCCCCTTCTTTCTCCGCGCTCCCTTCCCCGGGGGACAGCATCCTACCTTGTTGGGGGGAACATATCTTCACGCTCTCTGTATTTTCCTTTCCGAACGGCGTGGCGGGCGCTAGGTGTCCAGCCACATACAGGTTCTAGCTCGGAAGAAGGTGCGGGAGTACCAGGTTGGCATCAAGGTACGTTGGCGCCCTTGCCCAGGTGTCCGCGGCGGTGTCTCTGTGAGCATGGGCAGCCCCTCTCCTTCCTCCTCCTTTCCTCTGGTTGACGGCTCTGCTGTTCCCCCTCTCCTTCTGCTCTCTCTCTGCAGGTCTCTAGCCACTTGCAGGTTCTTGCCCGACGGAAATCTCGTGAGATTCAGTCCAAGCTGAAGGTACGCGTCCCCCCCAGCCCCGCCTGGGCCCCCCGCCTGCTGACAACTAACGCACTCGGCTCTGCGGTGTGCCGCTTGCTTTCCTTTATTACCTCTCTTTTTTGGTGGTTTTTTTTTCTTCCCCCTCCCTCGGCTCCTGGGACCGGATGGTTTTTAGAGGCATTGTTGTGGGATGCCTAGAGAGAAGTGCAAGGGGGGGGTCCAGCTCGAAGGCTGGATGGGGACACCAGAGCCCTTCCCTCTCCCCCAGGAGGGTGAATTTGGGTGCCAAATCCTCTCCTTTCACCCAGGCAAGGACTCCGCCGTGGGGAAATGGGGGGTTAAACCCTCCTCCAGTGCTGCACGAGGGCTGCCCCCTCTTTTGGGCCATCAGGGGTTCTCCCAGGAGGGGAGAGACCCCCCCCAGAGCAGCCAGCGAGGCAAAGTGAGGTTCAAGCAAGGAGTCCCCCCAAGGCGGGGTTCAACAAGGCCCCCCCCCCAAGCTGAGACCTGGCCCTGCTTGTGACGGGTGCCGGTGGGATGTGGGCAGAAGCAGGGGGGTCCCGGGGGTCCGTGCAGGCTGCCAGCGTGGTGGCTTGTGATGCACCAGGGTCCAAGTACGGCCCAGGTGGCACCTCAGGGATGTGGGTGGCAGTGGGTCCGGATGGGGCCGTGCTGCCGGGGAGGGGGCACGGCAGTGCCGGGGCAGCCCGTGGTTCCAGGGGCCAAGGGAGCCAAGCGAGGAAAAACTGGATCATCCTCTCTTCTCTGGTTGGCTTTTCTTTCCTTCCTTCCTCCTAACTGGAGCCCGACTAACCCTTCCGTAACTGTTCCCACCGAGCTTCGTGGCGGTGGTGGGGAGGGTGATGATGGGGTGGGGGGCGTGGGCAGGACTGGGGGCATTGCCGAAGGACCGAGCCCTGCTCAGGTTGGATCAAGCACACGGTGCAAGGTGGGGGACAGAACGGTCCCCACTGCACGACCGCCCGCTGGGGACAGCCAGCTCCAGGCTGGACTGTGCCGCCCGGGATGCTCCTGGGTTAATCCCTGCAACGTCACACCGGGGAGCATCTCCTTGGGCGGGATCCAGGGGGGGACCTGCTGCCTTGCCGAGGGTGTGGGAGCCCAGAAGACCTTTCAGCCCCTTGCCGTGACCTCAAGGTCCCAAAAGCATCGCTAGCTCCCCATGTCCCTGTCTCCCTGTCCCGGGTGCTGTGTTCGAGCCTCTGGCACTGAGGTTGGCAGCAGGGGCCACCGTCAGAGCTGGTGCTGACATTTTGGTCCCCAAAGCTTTAAGGAGCTCCTGCTGCCTGGGAGCCCACCGAGCTGTGCCCTCCAAAGCCCTTCAGCAGGGACCCCGATGCCCCATCAGCAGGGTGCCAGGAGGGCTCCCCATACCCCGGTGGGTTTGGTCTGCTGGGAGAAGCCAGGAGAGGGCACCCAAAACTATTTTGGGAGGCTCCTCTGGGCTTGTACGTCTTAAACCCAGCTCCCAACCCCAAGAGGGGCAGCCGGGTCAGGGGAGGCAGCAGGGTCAGCAACAGCAGAAGCTTTTGCACCATAAAATAAAGTAAAATAAAATAAAATAGGCTTTCCTTGCTGCACAGCACAGGGCAACAGGGAATCAGAGGCAGGAGTGACCCCAGGGGTCCAGGGATGGAGGCTGGTGTCCATGGCTGCGCTCTCCATCCCCGGCCATGCTGCCTGCAGGAATCCGGCAGGGAACAGCCGGGGCAGAGATCCCCCTAAGCGATATGCTGTGGATGCAAAACATCCCTTCCCAGCCATGCTTGGAGGCCAAGCCCGGCGCAGGCAGCCCTCTGCCCTCACCCAGCGCTTGTCCTGTTGAATGGAAACTCCCTTCCGTGAGCAATATATACATTTTTAAACTGCAGTCCATGTACGTGTTAGTGCTGCCCGGCATGTGGCTGCATGCCGCCACTCCTGCCCTGCCCCAGGTGAAAATAAATGAAGCGATTGATCCCTGAGGAAGGTTCAGAGGGAAAACAGAAGGTGTGCGGTGGGATCAGCATGCCTGTGACCTGGCGATGCGGCTGGAGGAGCAGCCCGGCCCCGGGGCAAGACCTCAGAGCCTTCCGCTCCTGCCCGGTGCTGCTGCGACCTCTGGAGCAAAAGGGAAAACGAAAAATAATTGGTCTCCTACATAAATGCACACACGGCATAGGGGGGTTGTGCCCAGGGTCTTCCTTGCAGTGCCTATAGGGGAGTTGGTGCCGACGTCCCGGGTCAGCCGGGTGCAGGTGCCTCTTTGCCGGGCAGGGCAGGAGCCGGGCGGCTCTTCCTCTCCGTGCCCTGGTTGCAAGCGTTGGGGGCTGCTGAGGAGGTTGTAAAGGATATTAAAGGCTGTAAAGGATATTAAAAAGCCAACAAAGGTGCAGGCCTGGCTCGCCATAGCAACCCCCTAAAATAGCGGGGGGCTTTGGCATCCCGTTCCCAGCGGGATTAAGCCTGGGTATCGGTGCCCACCATGTGCATCCCCCGGTGACCAGCCAGGTCAAGGGGTTTGCTCCCCAAATCAGGCTGCAGTGATGAGCTGGGGTGGGGGACACGCAGCTCAGGGGGGTGCACACAGTGCCCACAGGCTCCCACAACGCTCTAACCTTTTTTTTTTCCTTTCTTTTGCGGACAGGCCATGAACTTGGTAAGTTGAGCTTGAGTTTGTGATGCCTTTTTTTCCCCATTGCCTTTCACCCCTTCCCACAGAGGGGCTACACCCTTCGCGTCCCAGGGGAGCGGGGACACCTTCCCGACCTGGCAGCTCTTGCCCAGGGGACATTTGCAAGCTTCAAGCATTAATTAACATGAGTGCATTTGTGGGGGGGCCATCCACCCACCCTGGTTCCTTGGCTGGGCTGCACGACCGGCTCTGATCTTTGCAAAACCTGCCGGGCACACTCAGATTGGGGGGGGTCTCAGTCTGCCTGTGTAACCCCTGTCTCCCTCCTGTCCCCCCTGTCTCCCCCCAGGACCAGGTCTCGAAGGATAAGGCTCTGCAGAGCATGGCTTCCATGTCCTCCGCGCAGATTGTGTCAGCCAGCGTCCTGCAGAACAAGCTCAGCCCCCCCCTCCTCTTCCTCAGGCTGTCTTCTCTGCTGCCCCCAGGGTAAGGACAGCCCCGTGCCCCCCATATGGGGACACCCCAAGATAGGGGGGGACATGGATCCCCATGCACGAGCTGCACAGGGGATGTGGGGGGGGGGATGTTCGATGGCCCCTTGGTCATGGTGGCAATGCAAGGGGGGCTTTGGGGGCTCCCTGCAGTTTGCAGCAGGTGGGGAGGGGAATTTGGGGGGGGGCTGTTCAGAAGCCACTGACTCTTCCTTGTGCTGTTCCCCCAGTTTTGGAGTGGGCCTATCCCAGGACAGCCTGGACCCTCTCAGGAGTAAGTATGAGACCCCCTCTGCTGTGCCGGGCAGGACTGCCCTTGGTAAGGGAAGAGGGCGACCCAGGCTTCGTTAACCTAACGATGCTCTTTGTTTTCCAGCATTAAACCGTTTGCACAACCAGCTTACCCCATCCAGCCACCCATGCCTCCATCACTAGCCAGTAAGTGCTGTCCTTGCCCCCTTGCAGGGGACCCTGCACCCCTGCTAGGTCCTATTTGTCCCCTGTCCTGTGCCACCCTCCCACCCACAGTGCCACCCACCTGCGGTCCCCTCCCCAGCCCCGCTGAGGGAAAAACCTGGGTTTAAACCCGGCGAAAAGCCCCACGGTGAGCGGGACCGTGCTGCTCCTGGCTGTGTCCCCCCCGTCCCTTTCCAGCCAGGAGCGGGACCGGCACATCCCATGTTTTGGCCAGCCCGTGGGAAAACCCCCATGCTGGGAGATACGGGAGGGTGTGGGATGTGGTAAGGACAGCAGAGCCGCGGCGGTGCAGGGGGGGGCTCGCCCCAGCTCACGACTGCCCTCCTCCCCCCCCGTATCCCCCCCCCCCCAGGTTACGAGCCCTTGGCTCCGCTCCCACCAGCCGCCTCGGCCGTGCCCGTCTGGCAGGACCGCACCATCGCCTCCGCCAAACTCCGGCTCCTCGAGTACTCCGCTTTCATGGAGGTGCCGCGGGACGCTGAAACGGTAACGGTCCCCTCCGTGTCCCCACCACCCGGCTGGGATGGTGCCCATCCCTGCGCTTGGTGGCATCTTGCTTTCATCTGACCTCTCTTTTTTTATTTCCCTCCTGCCCCGGTCCTTACAGTACAGCAAACACCTCTTCGTGCACATCGGCCAGACGAACCCCTCGTACAGCGATCCGCTGCTGGAGGCCGTGGACATCCGCCAGATCTACGACAAGTTCCCCGAGAAGAAAGGTGGCCTCAAGGAGCTCTATGAGCGTGGGCCCCAGAACTCCTTCTTCCTCGTCAAATTTTGGGTACGATGCTGGGAGGATGAGGATGGGGAGGGTTGTCCTCGAGCCACGGGCTCGTTGCAGGTTGGGCACCCCGCCGGCAGAGCGGGGCCATCCTGGGCAGCTCCATAAGTTGGTGTCCCCCATCCCCATCGATGTGGGGATGTGATGGCATCTAACGGGACCCTCTCCCTGCTCTCATCTCTCCAGGCGGATCTGAACAGCACGATCCAGGACGGGCCGGGGACTTTCTATGGTGTCAGCAGCCAGTACAGCAGTGCAGAGAACATGACCATCACCGTCTCCACCAAGGTGTGCTCCTTTGGGAAGCAGGTCGTGGAGAAGGTGGAGGTGAGTCCCATGCCCCACTGCATCGGGAAGGGCTGGGAATTGGGTCCACAGCGGGTCCTGGGATGGAGAAAGCCCCAGAGCTGGGTGTAGGACACATGGGTGCATGCCTGTCCATGGGCGGAGCGGAGAGGACATCTCCACCATGTCCCAGTTGGCCACCACCTGCCCGTGGCCGCATCCCCCGGGGTGTTTCGGCTCCCATGGGACGGCTGCTCACCCTGGCTGTCCCCCGCAGACGGAGTACGCGCGGCTGGAGAACGGCCGGTTCGTCTACCGCATCCACCGGTCTCCCATGTGCGAGTACATGATCAACTTCATCCACAAACTCAAGCACCTCCCGGAGAAGTACATGATGAACAGCGTCCTGGAGAATTTCACCATCCTGCAGGTACCTCCCCTCCTTTTCCAGGGAGCATTTCCCACCAGGAGCGTGGAACCCACACTTGCATCGACCCTACCATCCCTGCTGCGTGCTGCCCGGCCCCGGGGCACCCGGCCTTTTGCAGTGCAAATACACTGGCTGTGCCTGAGCCCGTGTGACCCCCCAAAAATTGGGTAGTGAATTTTTGGTGGTGCAGTTAAAGTGGCTGTGCCTGAGCCCATGCAAGTCTCCCAAATAATGGGTAGCAAATTTTTGGTGGTGCAATTGAATTGGCTGTGCCTGAGCCCATGCAACCCCTCAAAAACTGGGTAGCAAATTTTTGGTGGTGCAATTAAAGTGCCTGTGCCTGAGCCTGTGCAACCCCCCCAAATAACAGGTAGCAAATTTTTGGTGGTGCAAATGCAGTGGCTGTGCCTGAGCCCGTGCAACCCCCCAAAAACTGGGTAGCAAATTTTTGGTGGTGCAATTAAAGTGCCTGAGCCTGTGCAACCCCCTGAATTACAGGGAGCAAATCATGATGGTGCAAATGAAGTGGCTGTGCCTGAGCCCGTGCAACCCCCCCGAATAACAGCCTCTCCCCATGGGCACAGCCCCCTCCTAACACGCTCTCTGCTCTGCCGCAGGTTGTTACGAACAGGGATACCCAGGAAACCTTGCTCTGCATAGCCTTCGTTTTCGAGGTCTCCACCAGCGAGCACGGCGCCCAGCACCACGTGTACAAGTTGGTCAAGGACTAGGGGCCCTCGGGGACGGGTGGGGGCACGAGGGGCACGCAGGGGAGGGAGGGGGCCGTGCAGAAAAGCTGCCCGTGCCCGTTGCCTTGTGAGAAGTCATTTGAAGAGAGGAGGAGGAGGAAGAAAAACAATAGCCAAAAAAGACTGACTTGCGATCGCAGATGTTTTCTACTTAGGAACAGTTTCTTTTTTTTTTTTAAATAAATAAAAAAAAAAAAAGAAGAATGGGAAAGGAAGCGTAGGGAGAAAGGAAACCCGCGTCCAGCGCTGGATGGGGAGAAACCGGCCCTCGGTGTCGCCGATGAAGGCCGGGAGCCTGCCGTGCCACCGCCAGCAGCGGGATGTCGGAGCGGAGGACAACCCCTCCTTTTGCCCCCCCGCCTTGCTCGGATGCGATCCCGGTCCCGAGCGGAGAGGAGCAAGCACGGACGGGCTGGAGGACATGGCATCGCGCCAGGTCTGGTCCAAAACCGACCGGCTTGGCAGCGGCCGCGGCATCGGTACTGCCGGGCGGAGCCCGGCGCGGTGGGTGGCGGTGGGGGACGGGGGGACAGAGGTGCCGAGGTGGGAGCAGGTAGGAGCAGGGCAGGGCAGGGTGGCGGAGGGGGACGCTGCCGCCTTCCCGGGGACCGGCACCCGGGATGCTCCTTCTCCGTGCCCGGTCAGGGTACTGGGAGCTGGCGGCGCTGAAGGCGGGAGGGCATCAACGATGCAAACCATTTTTTTATGGCTCTTTTTTTTTTTTCTTTTTTTAAATTAAAGTGCTTTTTAATACTTTTTAAAAAGACACCATGCTTGTAATCAGGATTATGCCCCTCTGTGGTGTCCGGGACCTGCTCCCCTGCCACCCCCCCCATGCCGGTGACCGGAGGAGGTGACGCAGCAGAGTTTGCTGGGTCAGAGCCGTGCAAGAAAACTGCCGGGCACGGGGAGCCAGATTGTGTAGGGAGGGCTTGGGGGTGTCTCCATCTCTCTGGGGTCACTGCAGACCAGAGGCTGGTTTTACGTGGCAGTGGGATCCCCTGAGCTCTGCGTGTGCTTTCAGGGATTGCACTTGGTCCAGGCTAACGTACCTGCCATGGTCGCTTGCCGAGGAGTAATGAGGAGAGAGCAGTGAGGGCGGATTTGCCTGATTTACTTTGCATATGTACATTTTCCATCTTTTTTTTTTTTTTTCTCCCTTCACCTTTTTTGCCTTTTTTCTGTGTTGACTATTCTGGTTTGAGCTGCTCCCTGCAGCCGCTCCGGCCGGCTCACCTGCATCCCACGGGAAGCGGCTGGGGAGGCGGCTCGTGCAGGGAGAAGCGCATTGTGCAATGCAGGGCCAGGCTGCGAGCGGGCAGAGTTTGGGACAGAGAGGACAGAGAGGGGACAGAGGACAGGAGGGACGCCAGGAGAGGGGACTGGGTCTGCTTGGAGATATTTTTGTGGCTGCAGCCCAAAATAAGCCAAGGCAACGTGCCCGGTCCCGAGGCTGCGGCTGCAAGGGCAGACCCCGGGGAGAGCATTCCCAGGGTGCAGGAGGGACGCAGAGGGACAGAGGTCGGGTTTTGTGGCGGTGGCACGGAGCAGGGTGGCAGGAGGCTGGCAGGGGGACGGGCAGCCCGAGATAGGCAGGTCTGGCCGGGTTTCTCGTGCCAGCGGGAGAGCGAAGGCAGCGGGAGGTGCAGAGCCAGGTGCTGCGGGAGGGCAGGAGTGGTTTGAGGGGCGCTGGAGCCCGGGACAGGGGGGACGGGGGGGGGTTTAGGCTCGATGCTGCCAGGTATGGAGGAGCAGGAACAGCCCCAGAGCTCAGGAAAGGGCCTTGGCTGCCATCGTGATGCCATGTGTCCCGTGAGGCACGGGGACTTCGACCTCTCGCTGTCAGGAGAAGCCACCCATCCCCGCGGGACGGGGCAGAACCAGCCCGGCCCCGCGCCCGGGCGAGGACTCGGTGGTGGGGCTGGACGGAGGCGGCTGCGGCGAGCAGGGGTGGCCGGAGCAGGGGGAAAGAGAGAGGGAAAAATCCAAGGAAAGGCACCGGCATCCCATCCCAGGGCTGTGCCGGGGCCGCCTGGCCGAGTTCTCATATGTAGCATGTTTGTTTGTTGTTTCGTGGTTCTTTTTATTTCTTCCGTTTCACTCACTGATCTAAAACTCTGGGAATGAAAACTCAAAAATTCCCCGCCATAGAACACAGGCGTGCCCTGCCTCTTCGTTAACTGGACCGGTTTGTGCCTCCATCCCTTCCTCCATCCCGCCTGCACCGAGCCCCGGGGCGCCCACCCGCACCCCACGCACACGCTGCCTGGTGCCCGCAACGGCCCCGGCCGGGGTTTAGCCACGATCCCAGAGACACTTTCTCAATGCCCCCCCAGCCCCTCCGTTCTCCTCCAGTGTATTTATGAATTTCACATGAAGTACTGTTTTATTTTTTTAAAAGACTTTGTAAAGCTTACCAGGGTTACAATCACCATTTTTAGAGCTGTGTCAGTCCACAATGTTAAAAACCCATTTTTTTATGTATTATATTTTTTGTGTATTTTTTTTTTTAATCCAGCTGTGATGGGTTGTATCATATATTTGTTGTGTTTACTGTATCTGTCCAACTTCAAAGAGAGGAGACTGTGGAGCTCCGAGAAAACTACGGTCTGCTGAAAAAAACATTAAAATTATTTGTTCATGGGTTGGCTCAAGCGGTTCTGAAGTTCATATTTTTTTATTTCTTGTGGTTTTCTTTGACAGCCAGGACTACAAGGGCTGCTACAGCCCATGAAACCCCTTGGCTGCATAACAGTTCTCCCGGGACCCCAGCTCTGGGCATTCGGATGCCATGTCCAGCAGTATTTTGCTGTGGTTTACATCACCAGTGATGGGTTTTGCTTGGGAAAGGTGACTGCTGGGTTAGCCTACCCCACAGCAAATGCTTCCCTGCACTTCCCTGCAGCATCACTGGGTTCAGGGACACATATTTTAGGGGGTCGCATCCTTGCCCATGCCAGCATCAGGTGCCAGAGGGCTGAGTCTGTCCTACCAGTAAGAAATACCCATCAAAGCCTTGCTCGCAGTGCCTTGGCTATTCAATACACCCCACCCCGTCCCAGAACCAGGGGACCCCGATGACATGTTTTAACACCAACTGCTTTTCCCTTTTAGGCAAGCCAAACCATGGTATTTAGGTGCCTATTCCCATCACCTCGAGGGCAGAGCCTGGCACCCCGGCCGAACCCCGATGCCATTAGGGCTGATGGCTTTGCACATCCCAAACACCTCTAGGCTCAGTTGCTTTATCACCGATACACAAATCCTCCTACCACTGCTAAACATGCTCCAGCCCAGCAAACCACTGTCCTGCTGCTGTCCCTCCAGACTTGGGATGATGTCCCCGAAGGAGGTGGGGGGACCCGCAGCCCCGCTCCTCCTGCTGCCACCCCCTTCCCTGCTCTGCGCCATGGGTGGGGGGTCCTGCATGGCATTAAGGCATCCGAGAGACTTGCTTCTACCCAGGCTCCCTGTGGAGCTAATCCAGCCTGGGCCACAGGCTGGGAAAGGCAACAAAATACACGTGCAGGATCCAAAAAAGAGTCCCCGACAGCACAGTCAGGCTCACTGCTATGCCGTGGGTACCAGCCCTTGCTGAGGACACCGGGAACAGGCTGTGGGATGTGTATGCCATGCTGGGCTGTGAAGGAGGAGGCCTTGGAGGAGGAGAGCTGGCTCCAATATTGGGTAGCTGCCGCCTTTCCCAACCCAGGCCCCTGGACAGGACCTGCTCCCTCCAGGACAGGTGAAGCAGTAGGAGCAGAGAGGGGGCAATGCCCAGGGGGCCTGGGGGATGCTCCTAAGGTGACTTGGGACTCAGGAACTAACGGGAGAGGATGTCCCGTGAGGAGTGGGATGTCAGGGAAGATCCCACAGGCCTCTGAGAAGATGGAGGGAGAGGGCCTGTATAGGCAGAGCTGCCGGGGCTGCTTTGGGAAGGTGCAGAGTGGACGGGGGTGGGGGTGGATGGGGGTAGGGGGGGTGTAGGGGCATCCCCAGGGGAAGAGCTGTGAGAAGCCGCCCTTACCCCTGGTATCCCCCCCCGTGCACCCCCCCCAGTCCGTCCCCCCCCGCCTGCCAACGCACCCCATTACACCCATCCCCTCCCCTATCGCACCCCACGCCTTTCCCCATCGCACCCCATCCCCGTCCCCATTCACCCCCCCCCCCCCCCCCCCCCCGCCCCACCGCCCGCCCCCGCCCCCGCCGCGCACCGCCTCCCGGGGCCGGCCCGCCCCGCTCCGGCCCCTTCCCTTCCCCTTCCCTTCCCCTTCCTTCCCCTTCCCTTTCCGCTCCGCAGCGCTGCCTGCCGGGACGCGTAGTCCCGCGGCTTCGCACCGCTCCCGGTCCGCCCCAGGTCCGGTCCCGCTCCGCTCCGCTCCGCGCCCCGGCCCCGCTCCGCGCCCCGCCGCGGTCCCCGCCGCTCGCTCCGCGCCCCGCTCCGCGCTTCCCTCCCCCCCCTCCCCGCCCCACCTCCGCCTGTTGCTCCGCTCCCTCTCCCGCCTCCGCCTGTTGCTCCGCGCTCCCGTCCCGGCTCCGCGCCCCGCTGCGCTGCCCGCTGCCAGCCCGGTCCCGTGGGGAGCTGGGGCGGGGGGGGTGGGTGGGGGAGCGACCCGGGTCGTGGAGGGGGGGGGCTCAGCCCCGGTCGGAGACGCCGGTATTAGCACGGCGCAGGGACGGGATGAGCCGCTCGGTAATCCCGCCGGGGCAGGCAGAGCCCGGCTGCCTGTACCCGGCTGCCCGTACTCCGCTGCTTGCACCCGGCTGCCTGTACCCGGCTGCCCGTACTCCGCTGCTTCCACCCGGCTGCCCGTCCCCCGGCTGCCTGTACTCCGCTGCCTGCACCCGGCTGCCCGTCCCCCGGCTGCCTGTACTCCGCTGCCTGCACCCGGCTGCCCGTCCCCCGGCTGCCTGTACTCCGCTGCCTGCACCCGGCTGCCCGTCCCCCGGCTGCCTGTACTCCGCTGCCTGCACCCGGCTGCCCGTCCCCGGCATCCTGGCGCCCCGGGTTTGCTCTTTTGCAGTTTTAAAATGGACGGTCTCCCCGGGAGTCAGGCGTGGGAGAAGCGAGGCTGGCAGAGCCGCCCAGCAAACAGCACTGGGGCTGTGCTGGGAGCTGCGGGGTCCTCCCAGGTCTGGGGTCTTCAAAAGTATCCGTGGGCTTCCCGAGTGGGTGGTGGGGTGTCCCATGCCCGTACCTCACAGCGCCGCTTTGAAACCGGGGTTTAAAGTCCATCCAGGAAAAACGACTTGCTGACAGACAAAGGGTTTGAGCCCTGTACCCCATCCCTGGGCCACCGGTGTCCCCATCCACGGGATGGAGCGGTCACCCGTGTGGTTTGGGTACATGGGTCCCTGTCTAGGGGCAAGTTGGGGTTCGGGATGGGCCTTGAGGATGGGAGCAGAGGGGACAATGCGGGCCATGCTGGAGCACCCCGAGCACTCCTCCCTCCCAGCCTTTGCCTTGGCTTAGCCCCTGCGCCGCAGCAGCCTGGCTCCCCGGCCCTGCCCCATGCCCTGTGCCGGCTCCCCGGGGCTGTCACCCCAACCCGCTCCCCGCAGGACCCCCCCACTCTGCCTGGCGTTGCCCTCCGGCCCCTGCGAAGCCCCAGCAAGCGATGGAGGGAGATCCCACCCTGCAGCTCCGCATCTTCGACCTCAACTGCTGGTGAGTCCAGAGTTCGCTGGGGCCGCACCGGGCTGTGCAGGTGGGGATGGGGACACCCGCACCGGGTGAGGGGTCCCACCTTGGTGTCACCTTCGTGTCCCCTTCTTTTCAGGGTTGCACTGCTCTCCCAGCCCCAAAGGGTCATGAGGTGCTCGGCTGAGCAGTGCCTCCCGTCCCCTCTGTCCCTGCTCCCCCAGAAAAGGGCCCCCATTCGCACCCCAACCAGCTGCCTCAATTTTGCAGGCAGGAAAGCTGTCCTCAAACAGCCTCCCTGCACCTCCCGCTTGTCCCCATGTCCCCGCACGGCCCTTTCCCGCTCTCCTCCCATCTCCCCCAGTCTGCATCCTGCCCATACCCGTACCGGGTCCCGGCGTGCCCCGACAGCCCCCATCACCCCGTCCCCCCCAAGCTGTGACCGCCACCCCATCTCCGGCAGGGCCATCCGCTACCTGAGCAAGCGGCGGCAGGAGCGCATCCAGCTCATCGGGGACACGCTGCACCGGGAGGGCTTCGACCTGGTGCTTCTCCAGGAGGTGAGGGCAGCCTGTGAGCTGAGTGTGTCCGTTCTCAGCCCATGAGCCGAGTGCACCCGTTCTCAGCCCGTGAGAGGAGCGTGCCTGTTCTCAGCCTGTCCCACTGTTCTCCAGGTATGGAGCGAGCAGGACTACAGTGACCTGAAGGCGAAGCTGGGAGGCTGCTATCCCTTCTCCCATTACTTCCGCAGGTGAGAGGGGCCAGGCCAGCCCCCCTCCGGGGCGGTGGCAAGGCTGTGCTATGTCCTCGGTGTTTGCCACGTGGAGAGACTGGTGCGGGTGCTGTAGGTCACCTCTGTCACCTTGGGAGACCCCATGCCTGGAGAGTGGACTGCTCACGGGAGCACACGGGGACCCAGGCATCTGGGGAGTCCCCTTGGCTCAGGGCTGGGGGGAGGCAGAGGTGGGGGGGGACCACGCTTCCTCACTGTGCTTTTCCCCTCCCGCAGCGGGGTGATCGGCAGTGGCCTCTGCGTCTTCTCCAGATTCCGCATCCTGGACACCCTCCTCTATCAGTACTCGCTGAACGGGTACCCCTACATGGTGAGCAGGGTGAGGGGCATGCAGCGCCGCGGTGCCCGGCCCCACGGAGCCTCAATGGCCCCGACCTGCTCCCCTTCCCCTCCGGCAGCTCCAGCACGGGGACTGGTTCTGCGGCAAGTCCGTCGGCCTCGTCGTCATTAAGATCTCCGGGATCGTCTTCAACGTCTACGTCACCCATGTGAGCGCCCCGGGGAAGGATCCGGCATGGGGGGATGATGAGGAGGAGGGGGACGAGTGGCCATACCCCTCCTACGCTGTCCCCTTGCTCTAGCCACTCCTCTGCACCATCTCTCCTGGGACTATGCACTGATTTAATGAAATATTGCTCTGGAGGGGGGCTGGGGGGAGGCAGGGACCCACAACCTGGCTGTGCAGTGGGGTGAGCATCCCAGGCTGTCCCCAAGGGGAGCGAGATGAAGACAGAGGGGTCAGCCAGACCCCAAAGGGACCGTCTAGAGGGGCTGGATGAGTTTGCAGGGAGCCTAGGAGCAGGGCAGGTGCCGGCATGGGGGTCACAGCCGCTTTGCCCCCTCCTCTCGCCAGCTGCACGCCGAGTACTGCCGGGAGAAGGACGCCTACCTGCCTCACCGCCTGGTGCAGGCCTGGGAGCTGGCACAGTTCATCCGGTGAGCAGCCGCGGGGTGTCCCACAGGGTCCCCCCGCTGTGGGTCCCCAAGTCATGCGTGGTCACCCCTGCCCCTGGTGCTTGCACTGCGGAGAGCTCCCAGCTGCACCGGTCCCAGCCAGGAGTATGGCTGGGGAGCACTGGGAGGGTCCCAGTAATCCCAGTCCGGCACGGGGCAGGACGGGGAAGGGGGTTAGCCGTCCCCATCCCCACAGACACACCTCGAAGGCAGCTGACGTGGTGCTGCTGGGAGGGGACCTGAACATGCACCCTGAAGACGTGGGCATCCGGCTGCTGCGCGGCTGGACGGGGCTGCGGGACGCCTTCACCGAGGCCACACGCTTTGAGGTGAGCGGCAGGGGGTGAGCGGGGTGCTGGGGCACACCAAGAGCCCCCCACCCACCCAGGCGCTTTTTCTCAGGGCTGTGAGGACGGCTGCACCCTCGTCCCCAACAACTGCTTCACCCTCAAGACAGAGCTGCTCCCCTTCCCGCTGGGCATCCGCATCGACTACATCCTCTACAAGGTTACGGGGGGCCCTTGGCCACCGGCTGCGGGTGATGGGGGGGGAGTCACCGGCGTGACCCCCCCTGTCCTCTCACCCAGGCCATCTCCAGCTTCACGGTGAAGTGCGAAGAGCTGAAGACCACCACGGGGACAGCCCCGGGTATGGACATCCCCTTCTCAGACCATGAAGCCGTGATGGCAACGCTGCACATCCGGAGGCAGGGACAGGCTGCGGGTGCCACCCTCGGCACACCTGGTAAGGTGCAGGGGGTGCTGCTGGGGTCCCCCGTGTGCCGGGGGACACACTTGTGGAGGGATTGATGGAATTGGATGGAGTTTTTGGAGATGTTTCCCCTTGCTCAGGGCATCCCTTGGGGTGCTGCTTGTGGAGGGGAGCATGGAGAGAGCAGAGCTGTGGGGATGGGGAGAAAAAGGGGTATAGGGGGGGATCCCACCCTGCTGAGCCACCCTTGTCCCCCGCAGAGCCGGCACTGGTGGACGTGGTGACGGAGGCGCGGACAGAGGTGGGCGTGGGGCTGCGGGCAGCGCAGCAGCAGCGCTACTCCACGGGCAGGATGGCCGTGCTGGCCCTGCTGCTGCTGCTGCTGCAGGCAGCGGCCGCGCTGGGCGCGCTGGCGGGGCTGGCAGCCGGGCAGCCCTTCCCCAAGCTCTCCTTCTCCCTGCTGGCCTTCCTCGCCATCGGCGTCCTCCTCCTCGCCACCGGCCTCCACCTCTTCCACACCATCGAGGTGAAGATGCTGCAGGGCACCGAGGAGCAGATGCGGATGGCGCTGCGGGCGCTGCAGGAGCGTCCCAGCGACGGCTGAGCCGGGGCCGTAGGTGTCCCACGATGTCCCTCCGGCCCCATCCTGGCCCCTTTCGGTCCCTTTTTCTAGTTGACTTCTGGTTTTAGGTGAGCAGCGCTGCGGCCGGCTCGGTAGCGCAGGTTCGACAGCCACCCCTCTGGGTGAAATTTAAGATTTTTGGGGCAGATTTGTCGCGTTGGCCCCTGTGGGAACCACGACGGAGGCGGGTTTTAATTGCTGATTTTTTTAATATACCCTTTCTACCTGGAGGGACCTGCTGGCGTGGCCGGGAGGCTCGAGAGGCTCAGCCTCCCTTTGCCTGGGGCGGCCTCGGGGGCTCCCGGTGAAAGCTGGTGACTGCTCCAGCAACCAGATTTGACTCGGATAGAAAATAAAGGTGGTATTTTAGCCCTTGGCACCGGGTTGGGGAGGCTTTATTTGAAGGGAGGGGGGAGGTTGCAGCAGGATAGTAGGGCTGGTGCAAACGAAAGCGGACGGGAGGGTTTGGGGAGGCGCTGAAGGGAGTGGCAGGATGAGGGCTGAACGTGGGGGGGCATCGCTAACGGAGGAGCCCGCACCCGGGACCCCTGTGCCCGACACGACTGGGGCTGCTGTAAGCACACCCCACAACAACCGGGGACCCCCGAAAGGTTGGAGAGGTCTGTGCAAACACCAGTTCAGCATTGCCAAGCAAGAGAAATCCCAAAGGGGCAAGGAGGACACAGACGCCGGCGTCCCTTGTCCTCGGTGTCACACAGTGCCAGCCCTGGGCACAATCCCCTCGGGGAGCTGCTGGACAAAAAGCCCCTTCCCTGGCCCTGGGGCCTCGCAGGGGGGGGTTCTGACCTGGATTTCCTGCAGTGGCTGGGGTCAGTGTGGACGTGGCACCCAAAAGCAGCAATGCAGAGTGGTGGGATCACCCCAGTCTGTCACTGGTCCCACTCGTAAAGCCAGATGTCCCAGGCTGGGATGGATGTCCTGGGTTAGGATGGATGTCCTGGGTTAGGATGGGTGTCCCAGGCTAGGATGGGCGTCCCAGGCTAGGATGGATGTCCTGGGTTAGGATGGATGTTCTCAGCTGGGAAGGATGTCCCAGGGTGGCTTCCAGGGGCTACTCCTGACGCTGCCCCTCCACATTTGGCATCTCCACTGTGACCTGCCTGTGGTGGCTGCAGTCACATCCTCGCTGCCGGGAGCAAAGCCCTTCGGTGGCCGGGGCGCGGGGCTGGCTGGCTAGCGATGAGCCACCTCTCCCACCGGGAGCCTGTCCTGAGGCAGCCAGCGGTGCAGCTCGAGCACGAGGGGCTCTGCCGGACAAAACGCTTCCGATGCCCCAGCCAAGCCTCCGGGCAGTGTCCCCTCGAAGGAGTGGTGGCTGTGGGACCTCCTGTGCTGGGCAAGATCCCGCTTCCCTGTGGGGCTTCTTCCTCCTGTGGCAAACACCAGGCAGAGCTGCCGCAGCCCCCGTGTTTCATAGCCCCCTGCAAATCTTGTTTTCAAGCAAGCACAAGGCAAAGGCAATCCAGCCAAGCGCGGGGATGCCCTCTCTGCACCACAAAGCCGGTGTGCTCCTCGGCGTCTCACCACGTGGGCATCTACCAGTGGGTCCGGCCCCTCCGCAGCAGGCTTCGGCAAGCGGGGACCTGGATTTGCCATGGCAGCTGCCTGCGCCTGCGGGCAGCTCAGGCATCACCACCTTCAGAGGCAGCTCAGGGTGATGCTTGGCCAGGGTGGGGGGACACACCGCTCATCCCCCCCCCGGGGAGGAACCGGTGGGTCCTGGGGCCAGGCGGATCAGGCCCGCAGCTCGCTGAGCCGCTTCTCCTCCTGGATGTGGATGAGGACGTTGCGCTTGTTCACCACCTCCAGCAGCTGCACCAGGATCTCCTGCTCAGCCGCGCGATCCTCGGGCGTCTTCAGGGATTCTGTGGGAGCAGGGAGCTGGAGCAGGGCTAGGGGGGCCCCAGCCCCGGCCCCGCTCCCCCCGCTGTGCACAGGGACCCCCCCAGCACATGCCAGCACTCACCCTCCCTGTTCATGTAGCACCGGAGCTTCTGGTCAAGCTGCCACTGCTGCTCCTCCAGCTTCAGCTCCTGCACCCTGTGGGGAGGGAAAGGGGGTGCTGGGCTCAGGGGGGCTGGGGTAAGCTGAGCCCCAACGCCAACTGGGGAGCATCCCCCCCCCAAGCCTTACGCGATCATGAGGTCCGACTCCTCGGACATCAGGCTGTTCTTCTTCTGGACCAAGTACAGCAGCTGGTTCATCCACTGTGTCTTCTTGTCGGCCGGGGTGCCTGCGGGGCAGGGGGGGCATGAGTGGGGCGCAGACCCCCTTGGTCGCAGGGGTCACGGTGCCCCGTCCACCCTGGCCTTACCGTCCTCATCCCGGAGTAACTTCTCCAGCTTGATACCCTGCTGCTCCAGCTCCCGGAATGTCACCTCGATCTCCTCCAGCCGCCTCTGGATGGCCTGCGAAGGAAGGGCAGCGCTTGCCCATGGGCCGGCACCTCCTGGCATGTGGCCACCAGCGGCAGGATGGAGGGGACGGGGGACGGCGCCGGGCTGGGGACCCGGCTCTCCCCTGTGGGGCTACCTGAGCTTTGCAGAACCGCTTCATCTGGGCTTCCCTGGCCCGGCGGGTCAGCGTGCGCTGCCAGGTGGGGTATTTCTCCTCTTCCCCCAGATCCAGGCACTGTGAAGGGACGGTGACACGGGCAGCGGGTCAGTCCCTGTGCCGGGCACCTCCTGCCCTGGCAGCCATGGCAGAGCCGGACCCAATGGCTCTGTGAGAGGAGATGCTAGCAAAAGCCCCAGCCACTGGCTGGGCTGGTGGGGCCACCGCTGCTCGGGGAATGCACTCACCAACTCTGCCATGATGCCAAGGTCTGTGCCTTGCTCCTCCTCCTCCTCCTCTTCCTCACTGTCACTCTCCTCCAAACCTGCCCCAAGAAAAGAGCCATTTCAGGCCGGTGCCTCATGAGCAAGACGTGGGGCATGGAGGGACCCAGAGCCCTGCTCGGCCAGAGACTCCAGGTTGTAGCCACCTACCTTCCTCCACAGCCCTTTTCTCCTCCTCCTCCTCCGAGGCGTCTTGTCCCCGCCACAGGGCAGGGAGGACCTCGGGTGCTGCTTGGAGCCACAGACGAGCCGGCTTTGGCGGCGGCTCAGGCTCTGTTTCACTGGTGAGGTTCAGTGTGGACAGCTTGAGCTTCTCCAGCGGCGTGAGGACAATCTTCCTCCTGCCCCCGCTCTCCTCACCCTCCTCCGCCACCCCTCGGGGCTCCGCTCCGGGACCCTCCTCCTCCCTCGCATCCCCCCTCGGCTGTGCCAGCAGCCTCTGCTCCTCCATGTCACCAGCATCCGCAGCATCCTCCGCTGCCCTGGGCTCTTCCTCTGGCCATGGGGCTGCTGGTGGGGGCTGCAGGGGACTGGGTGCCCCCTCCTTGGGGGACACACAGGGGCTCCCAGCATCTGAGGGTGGGCAGGTGGCAGCGGCATCCTAGGGCAGAGCCAGCGGCGGAGAGGTGATGCAGCACAGGGCCGTGCCCAAGCATCCCCCTCCACCTTCTACCTTTCCTCCATCATCTATGGGGATTTATGGTGACTTACCCCATCGGGCAGCGCCAGGGGCTCGTCCCGGGGCACATCCATGCCGGGTAGGTTGGGGTAGTGAAGCGAGCAGTAAAAATGACCTGGGGCAGGGGAGAGGGGGGGCAAACCCGTGTGACAACCTGCAAGGTGGAGAAGCCTTGCCCGGAGCATCCCCTCTCCCCAAAACCCGCCTCACCGTCTTCCTCGTTGAAGGCGTAGTCGCCCAGGCGCAGGGTGGCCCCGCACTGCCAGCACTGGAAGCAGCCGCGGTGGAAGAAGCGTCCCTCGGCGCTGGCTCGCTCCAGGATGTAGACGCGGCGGCCGCAGAAGTAGCAGGCGTCGCTGCTCTCCCCGCGGGCTGGTGGCTGCAGGGGGAGAGGACAGGCTGGGGTGGCACCGGGGTGCTGGCACCCACCCTGCCCCTGAGCTTTGCCGGCAGCTCAGGGGGTTCAAGGGGGTGGGGGGAGCGCTTTGCCCCTCTTGCAGAGGTGGGTCTGGGTGCTCGGGACGGGTTTGCTGGCACCAGCGAGGGAGCGGCAAGTCTTGGCTCCGGAAAACCAGTTGGGTCAGGAAACAGGCAGGGAGGAGCCGGGAGCCTGTGGGCGTTCGCTTGCGCAGCCCAGGTCCCAGCCCTTGGCTCGGCCCCACCAGCCGCCGGTGTCCCCCCCAAGCACCCACTCGCCCACAGCCGGACCACCCACCCCAGGGTGACACGAGGACCGACCTGCCCTGGGTCCGTCGTGGTGGTTTGCGGTGGCTCGCGGGCACTGTCCAGCGTGTCTCTGTCCAGCCCTGTGTCCAGCTACGAGCAACCCGAGGGGAGGGTCAGCCCCCCACTCTCCCCCTGGGTCGGCTGCACCCCAGCAGAGCACCCCTCGAGGCACCCAGGGCAGACCCACCTCAGCATCCCTGTGGCTCCTCTTGGCCTCAGCATCCTTCTGGGCACTGTCCTGCAAATGCAAAGGGGGTGGCTAGGATGGGGAGGGGGGGCATGGTTTTGGGGTGTCACGAGGGTCTGGGTGGGGGGGTCCCTCACCTGGGCACGTTTGTGTGTCAGGTTCCGGCTCTTCTGCAGCTTGCTGAGGAAGAGGATGGCCCCTCGCGTGCCATGGGGAGACAGTGGCTTCTTGCTGACCTCCTTCGCCTCTGCACAGAGGGGACACGGCCATGCTGGTGGGACCCACCCTACAAAGCGGGGGGCACCCAGCCAGGCCCAGTGGGGCTCAGGATGGGATAACACCACCACCACCCCCCCCCCCCCCCCCCCCCCCCCCCCAAAATCTCACACCTGGAGAGGTCTTGAAAGCTTCATAAAACTGGCTGAGGTAGGTGATGAGCCCCAGGCGGTCGGGCTCTGCCATGGTGGCCATCTCGGTGCTGGAGAGGACGGGCTGGATGCCCAGCTCCTGCTCCGCCATGTCCAGCATCATCTGGTGGGTCCGGATGGGATCCTGGGGGTCCACGGAGTCAAAGTCCCTGTGGGGAGACACAGGTGCCATTAGGGTGGGCTCCGCAGGGTGAGGGGTCCCAGGAGGGGTCCCAGGCACTCACACCAGGTCGGGGCGGAAGCGGTGGACGAGGGCACAGAGGGCCAAGCCGCTGGTCCAGGAGGTGGTGAAGTTGCTCACTGCCACGCCACGGTACCCGGCCGTGCTGGCCTGGCACCAGCTCAGCAGCTCTTCATAGGCATCTCCGGAGACTGCTGGGGAGGCAGCACACATGTCCCCATCCCAAAGAGGCAGGGGACACCCCCTGCAGCCTGCTCCCCCCACCCAGCATCAGTGCTTTAGCAGGGAAGGGGTCCCATGGGAGTGACGCAAGACGGCCCCCCCATGCAACCACCTCCCCCAAGGCTCAATAAATGGGTTGATAAAGCATCCATCAATATTTCACGGCTCAGCATCAGTGCAGGCCAGAAGGAGGGGGACAACCCACCCCCCAAAGGCAGCTGGGGGGCTGTGTCCCCGCGGGGCCATGGGCAGAGGGAATGGAAACCAGCGGTGCCACTGGGATGGAAACACAGCCGCTGCTGGGAGGAGCGCGGCAGCCAGCTGGACACCGGCCAGGGCTTGAGAAAAGAAGGATGGGGAGGAAAATCAGGGCAGGAACCACTCTGGCATGGGCTACTGGGAGGAATGGGGGGTCCTGGTGCCCGGGGAGCCAGGGCAGGACCAGTTACTCATACCGGTGCTGAGCCGGTTGTCGCTCTTCCTTTTGTGGTCCACCTCCACCATGCCCACGAGGTAGAGGTCCCGGACCTGCCGATGGGGACACACCGGTGGCAGGTCACCACCTGCACAGAGCCAGCGGCACCATGCAGGGAGCCGGCCCTGGCAAGGGGGACACCCAGACCCCCCCGTCCCTCCCCAGAACCACCCACATCTGCAATGGGCAATGCATTAGGTGCCCTGGGGACCAAGAGCTTCAGCCTCACACCCTTTGGGGACAGGGGACCGTGCAAATTGGTGTCACCCTGATCGCCGGGGAGGCTGGGCTGGATGGCTGCCCCATGGCAGGACCTGGGCTGGGTACCTGGTTGGCTTTGATGGCCTGCAGGTTGATGTTGGGGTAGCGCGTGGCCGGGTCGATGCTGTACTGGCTGATGTTCTTGTTGGTGTTGTCCGGGGAGGTCTGTGAGAGGTGCTGGTAGATGCTCTCCCTGGGTGCAAGGGACAGGGCTGGGCTCAGTGCCACCATCCTCACCCACTCCGGAACCAGCCCAGCGGGACGAGGACACTCACCTCTCGGCCAGCACCTCCAGCGGGGGGGTCCCGGCCGCCCACCGCCGCACCATCCACGCCGCGTCGAAGGCGGCGAGGAAGCCCCTGGCCACGCCGGTGCCCAGTGGCCAGAAGGGCTGCAAAGGGAAAGGCAGAGAGGGATGGAGCTGGAGCCGCGCGGCCGGTCGGGGCAGCTGGGAGGAGGCTGGCTGGGAGCTGCTGGGCTTGGCCGGGGATGAAAGTGGGGAGCGGCGGCAGGACGCGCAGGGAGAAGATGGGCGGCCGTTTCCTCCCCGGCCGGTATGGCTGCGTCTGGGGAGGAGCTGGGCTGCTCCTCCACCCTGAACCCACCCCAGATCTCCAGTGGGGCCGGGGAAGGGGATAACCCCACCAAAGCATCCCACTACATCCCACTTGGGGAGCCTGCCCCCGGGAATGGGGTGCACCGGGCAGTCGGGGCAAGAAGCGCTTAGGGAGGGGGAATATATTGCAATCAGGGAGAGGGGAAACTGAGGCACATGGTGCTGCAAGGGGGACCCTCACCTCCACCAAGCAGTCGCCCACCAGCCCGATGAGCAGACGGGCCCCGTTGTGCTCCCGCACCAGCGCCGCGTTCTCCGAGCGCGTCATGCAGGTGAAGTCGAACATGTCGACGTCTGGCAGGTCCCGGTGGTTAAGGGCAAACTCCAGCTCGGGCAGGCGGTAGTTGGTGGAGAAGTTGGCAGCTTCTTTGGCATAGCTGAGGAGGGCGTCCCGGTTCACGTTCTCTGGGGCCAGGAGGCTCTCGATGTCCGCTTTGTCCTGTGGGGATGGGGTGAAGCTGGCCGGGATGCAGGAGGTGGTGTTTGCCCCCCGCCTGGGTGCAGCCAGGTCCGGGGTGAAGCCGTGCCACTGGGCTTGGGGCTGTGAGCCCCCCAAAAGGAGTTTTTCCCCCGGCACAGGCATCGGCTGCTGAAATCCCCCACCATCCCAGGGGTGCACGGTCAACCCAGCACCCATGATTTGCATCCCATCCTCCAGGCTTTCAGCTGCCCATCGCTATGGGATCCTAGGGCCAGATCCTGCCCTCCTCACCTGGAGGATGACCCCCTTCTTGAGCAGGCTTTGCTTCTTGGCCGTCATGACGAAATAGTGAGTGTCATCCTTGTAGTAGACGATGTTTTCCAGGTCGATGCCTGGTGATGGGAAAGGGGCTGAGCTGAGCCACGGGGCAGAGCCAGGGCTACAGGGAGCCCCCGCACTGGGCTCAGCCACCAAATGTCCCCTGCAATGGGGTACCATGCGGGGACATGCATCCCATCACACAGGGGACATCCCGGGGCTGAGCCTCCAGTTGCACCAGGAGGGGACAGGGACCCCCAGCACCCCCCATGCCGGGGCCAGGACCACTGACCCGTTTTGTTGTAAAGGTTTTGGAAGAACTTCTGGTTGTAGATTCGGGCCACGCCGCTGATCTCAGCCACCTCCACCTCGGCCCGGCTGTGGCGGTTGATGAAGTTGGTGGTGATGCCGATGGCCAGCTTCCCCCGCGTCTCCTTCCGCTTGAACCCTGCGGGATGGGAGAGGCGTGAGCCCCCACCCGGCCCCCATACCGGTCCCGGGGGTGCAGGGACCCGCTGCTGTCACCTTCAGGGACAAATTTGCCACCGCCGGCCGAGATGAGGACGTCGAACTCGTAGTGGCTGAGAGGAGAGGAGCTGGGCTGCAGCACAGCCCGCCAGCCGCCTGCGGGGAGAGGGACGGTCATGAGCGTGCTGGGTCTCAGCTGGGACCTGCTCCAGGGAGGGGAGAGGCTTGCATCTCATCCCCCCGAAAAAGGCATGCCCCGGGCTAGCAGAGGGACTGGGGAGCTCTGAGCGGCCACCCGCAGCCCTGTCCCTGTCCCCAGGGATGCCACCCGCCCCGCAGCGATACCTTACCCTGTCTGCCCACCTTGCCCGTGGAGGGGACAAGGCCCTTGAACTGCACGTTGATGTGCACCTCCACCCCCAGGAGCAGAGCCACCTTCAGCAGGATCAGCTGGAGCTGCCGGATACCTGGGAGGGGAGAGAGGGCACCCAGGGTTGCACCCCCCATTCCCTGGGCTCCCCACAGTGGGGGGGACCCTGGGGGTGCAGAGCTTGGTGCCCCCCCCCCCCTAAACTCACTGATGTGGTCCAGCGTGCCGGTGCAGAAGCGCCCATAAAACTTCTTGGCGCCCAGCGCCCGCAGGTCGTGGATGGTGAAGGGCCAGAGGTGCAGGACGTTGTTGCGGGAGAAGGAGTCCCGCTTCTCCAGCAGCACCACGCGGGCGCCCAGCAGTGCCAGCTCGATGGCCGCCCGCAGCCCGCAGGGGCCGGCCCCCACCACCAGGCACTGCGAAGGGGACGGGCGGCGTGAAGGGGACAGGCATCCCCCCCCAAGAGCAGGGCTTTGGGTAAATCCCCAGGGAGCTCAGCACCGCCGCAGGCAGCGTCTCCCCCCTTCCCCGGGTCAGGATCTGGCCCTTTTCCCCCGGGCTGCAAGCACTGCTTCTCCCTGCAAAGTGGGGGGCCCTGTGGGGTGGCCCCCGCCTCCTCGGCTGCCTGAACCTTGCCTTCGCGTGCGGCAATGGCAGCAATTAAAGCGCTCGGTGAGATAAGGTGTGCACATCTCCTGCCTGCTGCAGCCCGGGAATGGGGAGATTTCACCAGCAACAGGCTCAAAACTGGGACTCGGGTTTGATCTCCTGCCAGCCTCTGCACAGGGCTGGGCGGACGATGGGGCACCAGCAGTGGGGACAAAAGCCATCAGCTCTGGGACACGGGGACAGAAATAGGGTCCCCCAGCCCCAGGGGGATATCCTACCCCAGCGTGCTCCTGTCTCCTAGAAAGGGCTCAGCAGGTCCCTCTGCCCCTTTGCAGCCCGCCATGGGATGTCCCCAGTGAGGAGCAGCCGGGAGGAGGAAGGACGCCGCTGGCACGGTGGCACCGAGGTGGCGTCACGCCATGGGGAAGGGAGGGGCACTAATTAACAACCTGTCCCATTAAACCCCATCAACCTCCCACCCGGCACATCCCGCATCCTCCAAGGCTGGGGGCCAGGGTACCCCAATGGATGCTCTCACGCCGGGGACAAGGATGCAGGGCAAGGAGGGACCCAAACGCCACACCCCATGTCCCCGGTACCTTGGTGCTGGCACAGGCTGTGCCCTGGTCATAGTCCTTGTGCCCGGCTTTCTTATCCAGCTTGCTCCACAGAGCCTTGGCACTCCAGTAGTTGAGGGCAGCCTTGAGGCCATGGTAGAGCTGCAGCCCACTGCCCTGCAGCCCCAGCTGCTGGCACAGCTCCCTGAAGCAGCCCAGCACCTCCCGGCACTCCCCGGCACGCAGGAACCTCTCGAAGACGGCATGGGCTGGGTTGCCCGGCTCGTCGGCCGGCACACTCATCCTGCTTCACCCAGCAGCCTGGTGAGGGATGGCAGAGGTAAGTGTGGGGGACACACACACACTCTCCTGGACCCCCATCCTCAAACCCATCTGATACCAGACCTGGTGTCTCGGCGTGAGGTTTCCCAGCCAGGGGTGTTGTTGGGTGATGGTTGCACCAAAATCGGGGCCTTTCCAGCAGCAGCTGGCGGAGCCTCCCCTGGGTGCTGCACCCAGCGAGCCACAGTGTCACCCTGCCGTGGTGACGTCAGGGGAGCAGATGGGGAGGGCTGCGGTGGCAGCAAGTGGCTTCTTCCGTACAGCGTGTACCTGCAGCAGCCGAGAGCAGAGCAAAGATGCCGATTCCTTCCTCTTCACCCTCGGCCTTGCTGGGGGAGGGATGGGGAGGGGGGTCCCGGCCACAGGGACAAACCGCAGCTGCCCCAAAAACCAGCAAGACCCAGCCTTGGGGCAGGAGGGAGCAGGATTGGACCCATCCCACCAGCCTGGCTTTTGCAACTGGAGTGGAGTGACTTTCCCCCCCACCTCCGCCTCTGCCACCCCCGGAGTGGGGCGGAAGCAGATTAGCACAGAGGAAGCACCGGTGGGGAAACCAAAAAAAGCTAAACCACTGTATGAACGGCCCCATCACGCCAGGGAACCCGCGGGAGGAGGGGTGCAGTGCATTCCTCCCTGGGCACCCCAAACCCCCCCCGCCCCTGGCATCTCCAGCACTCCTTGCATCTGCCTCCCACTCCTGCCACCGTACCCCCAGCACCGTCCCGTGCCACCCTCTGTCTTGCCAGCCCGAGCATGAAGCACAAAGCTTTGCCCTTTCCAGCCGTTGTCACCAAGCCCCGGGGCTGGGAAAGCCTCCCGCAGCCCGGCGAAGCAGCTGGTGGAGACGTGGCACTGCCAAGGAGGAACCGGTGCAAAGGCTCGGGAAACCGGAGCGCTCCTACCTTTGAACCATCTCTCTTTGCTCTCTTGCTGCTCGGTGTTACTGGCAAGCATGTGGTGGCACCTCGAAGATGCCACAGCGGGATGCCAGAGGGGGAAGGACACTGAGTCTGAGCCAAGCTGCCTTCGATGGGGCAGGGGAAAGGAGGCATTTAAGCCTGGGTTTAAATTTGGGCTGGAAAGCCCAAATTCTACCTGGGTTTCATGTTCGGTCTCACTCCAGCAGCTTCCCAACACCCTCACGTGCTTTGCAAGGCCAGCTGGAGCCACGGAGGGGATGCAAAGCACTTCTGCAGGTCACCTTCCCTCCCCAGCACCACAACCAGGAAATCCTGGCATTTTAACCTCTTCCTTCCTGGGCAGACACAAGGATAAAGCATCCAGCTGGGCCAGAGCAGGAGCTGGCACCCACCCGTCCCCAAAGCGGCAGCGTGGCGACAGAGGACACGACACGAATTGGCAGGGCTGTGAGACCCGGGGATGGATTTCTGCTCTTCCCCTGAGCACTGCCAGCCCTCTGGCCCTGCCAGCGGGACAGAATGAGGAGCCTGGGGAAACTGAGGCAGCGCCGCAAACCTCACTGGAGAGTGCAGGCATGCTGTCCCACCAGCCACCCGCCCTCCTCCCGCAGGAGGCTGCCTGGGCAGCCGTGCTGGCTGGCTGGGCTCCAGTGCCCCGTGCTGCCTGGGCACGATGGATTTTCCCCTGGGAGCTCGCGTTACTGCACTGGCACCTGCTGAGGCCACCACGCAGCAGACCCAGGGCGATGGGGAAAAGGCAGCTCCCTGGGCTCGGAGCACCTACTTCAGCATCACCAGCCCCTGGCTCTGAATAAAAACCATCTCCAGGCCTCGATTCACACTGGACATGATGCCAGGGGGGAGCACGCCACCCAGGAAAGCTTTCCAGCCCCAGCGCTTTGGCAGGGAGGCTCGGAGGAGGCAGAACAACAAGCCCTGTGTTACACCAAGTTTCCTACGGAAACGATGCTCGTGCTGGCACACCGCATCCCCTTTGGCATGCTTGAACGCCCCCCCCGCCCCGACAATTGCAAGCAAGGACAGAAACCCCCACGGATACTCAGTTCCTGCAGGTTTGATGCAAATAAACAGCTTGCAGCCCACAAAGGCCGGTGCCAGCAAAGGAGGGCACGGTGCTGAGCCAGGCTGCCTCCGGCTCCGCTCTCCCCATGAACGCCTTTTGCATTTCTTCCCTTGAAACTGCTCCTGCAAACTGGAGGGACGAGGTGGGGGGGGGTTGCAGCCAGCCCTGACTCAGCTGATGATGGCTCTGGTTGGAGTGGCTGCAGACATGCCTACGGGGACATCACCCGGGACTGGCACATGCGGAGCATCCCTGGAGCAGGGACACCCCATCCCGCTTTGCATGTCAGGGTCTCCCCCCTGCCCTTGCACGGAGAGAAGCAGCCCCTTGAGAGATGGCGGGGGGAACCGCCCCGGGGGTGCTGGGCCGCTGGCGAGCTCACGTGTCTTCCAGGCACGTGGAAATGGGGTGGGAAAGGACACAGCTCCATACGGAGCTAATGAAAGCCGGGAAGATTTCCAGCAGCAGCAGATCCCCTTCCAGCTGAACCTCTCGCCTCGCCGCTGCACTGGCTCCCAGCATGGACCAGGCTGCTCTGGGTTTGGGATCCAGCCTGGAGACCCCTGGGCCAGGCTGCTGAGCTGTGCTGGACCCCGGGAAAGTCTTTCCAGCAACCTCAGGGATGGTCCCAAGGCCGGCGGGCAGGATGGAGGGTTTCTTGTGGCCATCCAACAGCTTGGCCAAAGATCCTGCTTTCGGCCGCTGGCTGAGCGGGGCCAGTGCCAGGAAGGGGCGAAGGCAGCGGGCGCTGCTCTTCCCAGCGTTATTGTGCTCAGAAGAAACATCCCAGGCGTGGGACCGGGCAGGGAGATCGCCTTGGCCGACCTCATGGAAACCTGCCCTAATTTGGCTGGGTTTTAATCCTTGGAGGGAGGGGAAAAATCCCTGTTGGCTCCTCTGGTTTGAGCCGGGGATGTGGGTGCATGGGCATACCCTGGCTGAGCCCCCCCTTAGCAAGCCCCCAGCGTGGAGCTGTGGGGAGAAGGGCTAAGGACAGGGGACAAACCTGCCACCAGCAGTGGCGAGGGCAGAGGCTGGCAGCTGCAGGGACGGGGTGTTGCGGTGGAAGGGGTTCCCTTTCCAGGGTGCATAAACCCTCCCCCCCGAAAGCACGTGCCAAAGTCCCTCCTGGGAGATGCAGGACCCAGCCTCAGCTCCTGCAGCCGCCGGCAGCAGAAGTGAGCACTTCTCCGGGGCATTTTGGCGTTGCCCTTTGCAGGGGATTCACAAGCCACAACCTGGCCATGTCCCAGGGAGCCCTGAGCAGGGACAACACTTGGGGGGGAAGCAAAACTGCCCCCCTGTTTTGGCTGCTCAGCTTTGCCCTCCTGCCTAGCACCAGTCCCACGCAGGGAGCTGCCTCTTGCAGCCCAATTTTGGCGTGAGAGGAAGTCTGCTCACGGCCAGGTTTTGCATCCCGCATCCTTTTCCTCCTCCTGCTTCTCCTTCGCCCCCAGCCACAGTCGTCCCCGCCAGGTCGGCAGGAGATGTGTCTTGGGGTATGGTGGTGAACCCCGGGTTCGGTTACCCAAATGTACTGAGGCTGTTATCCAGCCCAGGCACAGGGACTGGGGAATGTGTCCCCCAGCCTCAGCCCTGGGATGGGGCACAGCCCCGAACCCCGAGCTGGGGCTCGCTCCCGGGGGCCCATGGAGCATCCCTCCCCCTGCACCGGGCAGAGGGGTCGGGATGGGGGAAAAGCGCTTAGCAAAGCTCTCCCTTCCCACCCCATCCCACTGGGCACTGGGAGCACTGGTGGTACTGGGAATGGAGTCGAGGAGGAGGAGTGGGGGCTGCTCTCTTTTCCCTTTGTCCCGGGGGGGAGTAGAGCCCAGGGGCTGGAGGGAAAAAGCAGCGAGGACGGGGCGGGGGGACCCCGCTGCCCCCCCGGGAGAGGCTTTGGGGAGGGGGCAGCCGGAGACAAAGCACTACCCCGCCACCGAGCATCCCTGCTCGGCATCCCGGGGACACGCAGGACACGGGCACGGCGGGGCTGAGCGCCGCCCGCCCCCCAGCACCCCAAAATCACCCCTCGGTTTGACAAACCCCCCCCCGATCCCCAGCCTGCGCAGCAGGGCGGGCCCGGAGCGATGCTCTCCGCGGGCGGAGGGGACCGGCCGGCGGGATGCTGTTCCCTCCGTGCCCGCATCCGAGCGGGGAGACACGGGGGTGGGGGGCAGCAGAGTCCTGAACCCCCACCCCCCAGGGATGCTCTGCCCATCCCCACCCCCGACTCACCTCCAGAGCCTCTCGGAGGGGGAAACTGAGGCATAGCCCGGGGGGTGGGGAGGGGCTCAGGGCTGCTTGCAGCCGGGCGAGGACGAGCAGGAAACGGGCTCCGGCTCTGCAAGGAGCTGCCGGCTGGCCTGGCCCGGCCCTCCCCTCCCCTCCCCTCCCCTCCTCCCCCCTCCCCTCCCCTCCCCTCCCCCACGGCCGGGGGACCCAGGCGTCCCGGCTGCTGGAAGGCGGTGCTGGGAGCAGCCCAGCTCATGCCGGGGCTGGGGCTGGGGTGGGGGGGGCCGGGGTGCTCCGGCTTTGTGCCGCTGCAAATGTTGCTGCAATTGGGTTTTTGCAGTGCTGGAGGCTGAAACACCGCCCCCCTCCCCCCCACCCCCCACCCCCCCACCCGCGAGTGGCAGCCCTGCCCTCCCCACGCCGCGCCGGGAGGTTTGGAGCAGCGGGATGAGGGGATGCGCAGCGCAACCCCGGCTGGGTTATTTTGAATTTTAGGGTGAGAAACCAGTCTTTTCGCAAAGCAAACGAAAAGATTCCGATGATGAAACCAAACCGCTTCGCTTTCCGCCCCGGCTCTGGCCGCTGTGCCGTACTTCCCCCCGCAGCCAGAAATAGAGGCCAGGAGGGAGTTGCGGGCGCGGGGGGGGACCCGCTCAGTGCCAGCCCCGGACCCCGACCAGTGTCCCAAACCACCACAGCCCTCGTGGAAACTTTTGGGATGATGTTTCCACCTGGGTCCCCTGGGTGGGAATGTCCCCAGTGGGGTGAATGTACCTTGGGGCAGAGGAAGGAGTCACCGAAGATCGCTCCCGGCTGGGTGCTTTTTGGGGTTTTTCTGGTGGCGGTGTCCTTGGGGTGCTGCTGGCTGCTTGCCACGTTCCGGGGCGGGTGTCACGGTGAAGGGGCTCGCGGGCCAGTGACGCACAGGGACAACCTGACACAAGGCTGGGGATGGTGACTCAGGGACACGGGGTGAGCTGGCATATGGGGCAGGGGTTACGTCGGCAGCTGCCCGTGAGTCACCCGTGGCACTGCCGGCAGCCACGGCGAGTGGGGCCAGCCAGCCCAGCACCTCCATCCCTCCTCCCCGTGGCCCCCTCAGGCCTCTTCCTGGGGGTCCTGGTGCAGAACCCCCCCCACCACAGCCCCCTTCCAGCTCGGCCGGGGCGTTTCGAGCCCACCAGCCCCCTGCAAAGCTGCTGGGTGCAGGCACAGCGGAGCCCACCCGTGTTTCAGGGCTGTGAGAGGCCGGGGCGGACACGGAAACGGGGCGTCTGCGTCAAACCAGGCGATTTTCCCAGGCGCCGGAGCGGTCGAAAACAGCTCCCTCTGTTTGTGAGCCCTTTGTGGTGCCACGGGAAACTCTGAACACTGACCCACTCCTTCCAGCCCCAGCTTTGTCCCCCGGGGCAGCAGCAAACGAGCATTAGATCTTAATTACAGATCCTGAGGCAGCACAGACCGAAGATATGCCGTGGTGGAAGGCACCTGGCCAGCACAGTGGGGCATGGCTCTAATGCAAACCCGCCGTCCGTGGGCAGCCCGGTCTCTGTTCCCCAGCACAAGAGGATGGACGGTGGCATCCCTGCACCCCATGGTGTGCCGAGAGAACAGGCAAACTCATAGCATCGATGAGGGCTGCTACAGCTCCCTGAGCCCTTCACGCCTGTAAGGAGGTGCCAACCAAACCTTAGATCCTACTACAGGATATTCCCCCCTGCTCCAGCATTACAATTCCCCCGTTTTTCCTCCAATTTTATTATTCTAGGGTTTTGGTGTTTTATGGCATGGGGAAGGAGCAGCGACGGAGAGCAGGAGCCCCCCGGCTGCCTCCCCCTCTCCGCTCCGGCTAGGCCTTGGGTGATGCCGCAGGCTGCAGCCGCTGCAGCTCCAGGACACGGACGAGGAGGAGGAAGGCGATGCTCAGGAGAAGCAGCCAGAAGAAAACCCAGTAGTGCTGCGGGAGGAAGAGCCATGGCCGCCACAGCTCCGCCGGGGACCCCTTGGACCTGGGGAGAAGGCAACCGGGGACACTGGTCATCCAGGGCAGGAAAGCAAATCCCACCTCTGCCCCAGCTGGGGATGAGGAGGGTGTTTAACTCAGCCCCAAACCTCACTGGCCCTTTTGCAAACCCAAATGCAACAAGCCCAGGGAGGGCACGGGTGACCTGCAATGCACAGGGGAAACTGAGGCAGAGCAGGGTCGAGCTGGGGCAGCCAAGCAATATCCCAGCCTTCCATCACAAAATCCTCCAGCCCATTTCCCACGTGCTGGCCACCATGGGACCACAGAGAGTCCAGTAGCCACAGGGGGGATGCTGGGCACACGCAGAGTGCTGCTCACGTCAGCCCAAGCTGCTCCGGCTCCTCGTCCCCTGCACTTGAGCCTCTGCCATCTGCCTCGGCCACTGGCTCCCCGGTCACGGTGCTGCTCTGGCCCTGCGGCTCCAGCTCGCTCCTGGGGAGGGAGAGGACAGGGTGCTGTGCCGTGCTCTGTGGGCCAGCAGCAGCCGGTGCCGTGGCCTCCCCACCACCCAGCGTGGTTACCTCTGGATGCTGGGCCGGCGCTGGGCCCTCTCCCTCTCCAGCTCACTGGCCAGGGCTGCTCGGCTGTCCGGGCTGGTACCTGGCTGGGCACCAAAGGTGGGAGCATCAGTGGGGACCCAGGTCCCCGGTAGCACCGAGCCTGGGGACACATGTCTGACAGCAGGGCACAGCTCTTGTCCGTCCCCCCAGCGCGTGTCCTTACCAAGAGCTGCTTGGGGATGACGGCGATGCTGACTCTGCGCCGGGCAGACCCCTGCAATGGAGGGGCTGGGGGTGAGCACCGTGCCGGCTGCCTCCCTGTGCTCCCCATCCCCTTCCCTCCCCATCGCCTCCCCAGCGCAGGAAAGGGACACCGAGGAGAAGGGACACTGCCAGCCTCCCACCGGCCCTGGCGCTAAGGGAGGGAAGCTGGAGAGCTGGTGAGATGAGGGAAGGTCAAAGCCAAGAGGTTTGCGCCTGTCCTTATCGCTTCAAGCCATGCCAGTGGGGCTGCCTAACCCCCTCCCCGAGCGCTCCCCTACCTCTTGAGCTGTAGGGGAATCAGTGCCGAATTCGAGCTGGTGCTAGAGAACAGCCAAGCCTATGGCTCTCGCGCTATGACCCTGCAACGGAGAGGGACCTGCCTGAGACCTCCTGGACAAGCAGCCCCCAACCCCGGGCACCCTGTCTCCCCAACCCCGGGCACCCTGTCTCCCCAGCCCCGGACACCCTGTCTCCCCAACCCTGGGCACCCTGTCTCCCCACAGCCCTCCGAGGCCGCCCCTACATTTTGCCTCATCCCCGGCATTTCTAGCAGACCTTGCCCACAGCAAGCAGCTGGCAGGAGTGGCATTGCCTGGGGACTAGTGGGTGCATGGGGACCGCCGGGCAAGGGAGAGCGGCAGGGCACGGGGAGGCGGTGGCTCTGGGACCACTGAACTGGGACCAGTTACCTGCTGGAAAGTTCGCATCACGGGGTGAGGCCTCAGTCGTGGCTCCGCGTCATCTGGGAGCAAAGAGAACCAGCCTTACATCACCCCCAAAAATTGAGACAGGGCTGATGCACAGACGGTTGCAAACCTCCCTCCGGTTGAAAGCTGTCCTGGCCACGTGCTCTGTGCTTGGCACAAGTCACAGGGGTGCCCCGGCCGGGCAGACCTTGCTTGCATGCACGGCGATGGCATGCATGGGGTTTGGTGTCCAGGGACAGAGCATCCTTTGTGTGCCCAGTGCCCCCCTGCCCCGCATTCCCAGCTGGGCCGTGGGACGATGGCTCTCTGGCCACCAGCACCTGCTCCCACGCTGCGTCTGCTGTTACAGCGGCCCCTCGCATTTGTCATCGGGTCCCAGCTGTCACCCACCCCCGGTCCCCAGCTCACGCAACCCGCTGGATCTGCAGTGTGGGGTCACACTGACCCCCCCGGAGGGGTTCGGGACCAAATCCCGCAGTGTTGCTCCGTGCAAACCCCGCGCGGGCCCCGGCGGCAGAGCCCACCTCACCCTGGGTCTCCGCCAGCTGCCGGTTGCGGGAGTTTTGCTGGATCAGGCGCTTCATCTCCTCCAGCTCCGCGTGCTCCCGCATGTGGTGCCGCTTCAGGTTCTCCACGTGCTGGACCATCACCTCCGCCGCTCGGCTCATCCGGGCCTCCTGTGGCCGGGCAGGATGGGGGATCAGGCCCCCCATCTCCTGGTCCCTAAGGATCCATGTCCCTGCCAGTCCCTCACTGTGCATCCTACGGTGCCTCCACCCAGGGGGTGTAAATGCACCCCCTTCCTGCTCCCAAGGCAGGCAGATCCCTTGCAGCCCGGTACGTGCAAACATGAGGTCAATGCCAGCACCACGAGGAGGAGGGACAAACCCCAGCAAGCCCAGGGATGGGTCCCCAAGCCCAGCCGCAGCACCCTCCGGCCCTCCCGGCCCTGGCAGGGAGTCCCAGGCTATGCATAGACCTGATGTACGGCCCCCAGCTTCTCCGCGGCGCTGGTTGCCCGCTCGACAGCAGCCGCCAGCACAGCCAGGCTGTGCTGCAGCTGCTCCAGCGTCTCCTTGCAGCCCACGTCGGCGCAGGATGGGCCCAGCCTCTGTGGAGGGAGAGGACGGAGCTGCCGGAGCCAGGACTTTGAGTTGTCCAAACCCCTCTGGGGCTGGATGTCCCCAGCAGATGCCAGTCCCCTGCCCTGGTGCCCACCTACCTCCAGGGCAGCCCGGCACTGCCCCAGCTCCTCCTGGATGTTTTCCTCCGCCGCGTCCCGTGCTCGTTTCTCCACTTGCAGCCGTTGCCGCAGGGTGAACACATCGCAGCGAAAAGCCAGGGCGAGGTGGGCAAAAGCTGCCTGTGGGGTGGGAGGGCGAGAGGTGGGACACAGGGCGAAGGGGAAGCCACTGGGGCCATGTGCTGCTGTCCCCAAGGCACAGACAGACCCCCCTAGCATGCCACCAAGCAGGGCAGTGCTAAGGATAATTAGCACTTGTCTTGCCCCAGCACCCGTTAGGCTGCTGCACGCTGGGGACAGTCCCCATGAGATGCCAGCCTGACCGTGACATGTCCCCCAGGCAGCTGATAATGCATGGAAATCCAAAGCCCTCCTGGCAAGAGCAAGCGCCGGGCAGACGCCAGCCCTCGCTGCAGGTCCCAGCTGACAGCAGAGCCTGACTCAGCCCCGCAACTCGCAGGAAAATTATTTTTATTAGCGTGGCTTCCACCACCTCCCCAGCTAAGGGCGCTCTCAGTGAGCTGCAGAGCACTTTGTGGGATTGCCGGGCACGCAGAGGACGGGCTCATCTTGCCGTGGCAATGCAGCTGCCTTCGAATGCCAACAGCATCACCGGGAAAGGGATTCGTAAGGCGGCTGCCAGGGGACTGCGGTGCCTGGAGGGCAGCCAGGAGCAGGGCACAGCCCCGGGACTGTGAGCCAGCAAAGCGTCCGTCCCTCTGTCCCCCTTCCCCAGCCCACCCGCGGCCCCTGGCAGCCCTCACCTCCACATCCTGCTCTGTCAAAGCCACCCTGCAGAAAGAGAAGTGCTGTCAGGGATGGAGGCATCATGGGGACTGCATGCTGAAAATGCCCTTGGTCTGCTCCCAGGGGTGCCAGCCACCACCAGAAGTGGGGACCCAAGTGCCCCTCGCCTGGAGAGCGGCTCTTGTGCAGTAGAAAAGGAGGAAAGTCCAATCCCTGGACAACACGGTGCCCTGGCACCCCCCTGTGCCATAGCCCCCGGAGGGATGCAGGTGCTCGCTGGTCTTACCTGTGCAAGCCTAGTCTCTCCAGCACCGAGAGCTCACTGGAGAAACTCAGCAGCGGCTCCTCCGGGGTTTCTGCATCTGCAGGGAGGCAGTAACGCCACGGGAGAGACCACACGTGAAGGCTTTTGCTTGGCCTTTCCTCCTCCCTCTGCCCTCCTGTCCTGGCAGGGAGCAGGTGCCCGTGGTGTGGGACCAGCCCAATCCTTCCCCCAGCATCAGCAGGGTTTCGGGTCCCCCCAGGCCAGTCCCCCCTTTCCCCATGTCTCCACCAAGGGAGATGACCCCCAATCAGGCCACACTGTTCCCACGCTCGTCCCCAGCTACTTCAAGCTTTCCCCTAAGGGGACCCAGCTGGGATGTGGGATGGGGACTCACTCACCTTCCTCGGTCCTGTCAGTGTCCCCGGTGCGCACAGCCAGCTCCTGCCTGTCCGTGCCTGGCACCTGGGGGGCACAAGGGTGCTATCGGAGCAAACCCCTCCCTGGTGCTGGACAGCATCCCAAAAAGAGCAGCACCAAGCAGCTGGGGGTCCGGCTGAGCCTGAGGGGCCGGGGAGGGAAGGGGTTCCCCAACCTGTCACCCTCCCCTCCCTCTCACCTCACCGACGTGCTCCACACTTTGCTCGCTCCCGGCCAAAACCCCGTCCGGGTGCCCCTGGGGACTGCTCATCCTCCCTGGGGACAGAAAAGGTGGTGGGAGCTGGGCAGCAGCGTCCCCTCCTCAGCCTGACACCACTTCAAGGGAGACCCCCAAAAACACTGCTGGCATTTCTGCAGCCTGCAGGCTCCCAGGGGGGCACGGGCTGGCAGGTGCCCCCCAAAATACCCCTGTGGGGTTAAGGGAGCTGCAGCTAGGCTGGGCTAGGGCAGGAGGAGAAGGGCGAGGGATCTGGTGCAGCGGGTGGGTTACAGCTGGCGAGGCAGATCCAGGGGACGGGTTGGGGTCCCAGGGCTGGTAGGGGCGTAGGGTTGCAGGCAGGTACTGGCAGGCCAGGGGACACCCTCCTGCTGGACCCGTGCAATGCTGCTCAGGGAGGGAGGGTGCAAAAATCACCCCTTTCCCCCCATCCCCACCCTGGGCTGCCCTTACCTTCATCCGGAGACGTGGGGAGCCCAGCCAGCTCTGCCTGCTGCTCCCTGCAGAGAGAAGCCTGGGTAAAACCCCAAAGAAACTCCAGCAGCAGAGGCAGCATCTCACCCCCTCTGCCCTCCCCGGCCGCCACAGCACCCCTCGACAGGATGCTGCTCCGGACCTGGGTCCTTTCCGAGCATCCTCTGCAGCCCGCTCCGTCCCCGTCCCCGCTCTCCCTGGCACGGGCGCAGCAGCCCCCTCCGCTCCCACAGCCACCGCAGAGCCGCCACCGAGGAGCCCGCCGAAGCCGTTTCCAGCCAGCAATGAGTCACCGGGCCCACGGCCGTGCTTCTCCTCAGCACATTATCTTTTTTTTTTTTATTTTGCCCCAGCTGCCAAGTGGACCTCACTGCGAGCCGGCCTCTTCGCAGGCACCACAACAAACCCGGCTGCCGGCAGAGCCCGGGCGCCATCTCACGTCACTGCCACGGGGACGGCAGGCCTTCGCACATGCTCTTGCCCCCCAGAAGTGCATCGGGATGGCCTCACCACCCCAAAACCCTGTCCTGGGCGCAAGGAAGTCTGGCAGCTCTGTAGCATCCCTGCTCGCTGGGGCCGGGGATGCTGGAGCACACCAGGGATGGCAGGTCACCTGTGCGCAGAGATACAGGGGCTGCCGTGCAAACAGCCCTCTGCGGCCTCGTGCTGGAGCTCAGCACCCACTTGGGAAAGGATCTGAACCCCCAAACTTTGCTTCTGGCTCTGGACAGGGCTACAACAGGCTCTTCCCTCTCCTCCCTGCAAGCCTGGGGGTCGTTCCCCGGGAGCGGTGGCCACAGGAGAAGGGCCTGCTGTGCTGAAATGATACTCGGTGCCTCAGAGTGGGGTGATGCTCCAGCCAACACCCCCCCTTGCCTGGCACTGCCGTTCCCGTCCTGTCCTTGCTAGCACCCCGAAAGCCACGGGGCGAGCCTTTTGTGCACATACCTCCGAGGCGAGGGGCTGGGTCGGCAGCTTGTCCTCTGCCGCGGCCACCGTCGGTGCCCCCGGGTGAGTCCCTGTGCCTCCTCTTCCCCCTCTCCCAGCGAGGTCCCTGCGAGCGGCTTCATTTGCAAAGCGCGGAGGCTCCAGGACCAGCACACCTATCATGAGAGACACATATTAGCTGTGCGCAGATGGGAGAACGCCTCTAAATGTTATATTTTTAAAGCATTTTCTCACCCAGCAGGAGCTCCAAGCTCCTCTGCTTAGCATGGAGGCATCTGTGGGAAAAGAGGTGGGGAGGCCCGCTGCGATTCAGGAGGCTGCTGCTGGGATTCGGGCGGGCACGGAGCGAGGCGAGTGAGGAATTTAATACAAGCCCCATTTCTGTGCAGCGCTGAGGGTGGACTTTCTTGCTCGCCACCCCTGTTTCCCTCTTGGGGCTCGTGATGTGGGTTATCTCCGTGGGGGGAGATAAGTTTGCACCCACCTACTGGTGCGAGCACCCGGTACAGAGCCGGAGCAACCCGCTGTACCCCAGGCAGGGGACAGTCCAATCCCCGAGCATCCCCCTGCCAGGCCGGCTCCCAGATAGACAAATATAAGAGATTGCCGAGTCCAAGGGAGCTTGGACATCTCATTTAAGCTGTTTTGCAATGTTTAAAAATCAGAGAAAGCCAGCAGAAAGTCCACAGAGTCCCTCTCCCAGCCCAGGGTAAAGTCACTGTGCAGAAGGGACTCTCCTGCAGGATGCGACTCCTCGGGAGCTGTGCCCACGGACGTGCAGATATGGGGCAGAAGGAGAATTTTTTTTTTGTTGGCCGGGACACAAAATGCAGCAGAGATTTAAGGGGACATAGAGGAGGGACTGGTTGAAGCCCTGCGTGCCTGTGCAAAGCCTTGGCCAAGCTCAGTCTAAGTCACCCCAGCACCAAGCGGGGCCATCACCCATCTCGCCCCCGTGCCGAGTGGGGCCATCACCCGTCTCCCAGAGCCCGCTCAGCCCTGATGGAGGTGTAAAAGCAAGCAGCACTTGGCATCTGCCAAAACAAGCCCATTTCATGCCTATACGCTGGAAATTGTCCCTGACACTTCTGCCCGGGGGCTTGGGAGCCCCCAGCCACCAGGGATCAGCCAAACTCATCACATCAGTGAGCATCAGAGTTTTCCCAAGGGCCGGTCCCTGCTGCAAAGCACTTGCTCCATAACAGCCACGGCAGACCCTGCAGCCTGCTGATTTACTACAGCTCAGACAGCCTTACAGACACTCGCTCCTTATCTTTGTTTTACGGATGGAAATACAGAGGCACGCAGCTTGTTTGCCCAGCATGCCATAAATAACCCCCCGGGAAGCCAGACCGAGCGCTTTCCCTCGGCTTGGCGACTTTACCAAACGCTCCTCGGGTCGTTACCTGCCTGAACTTGTCTCAAGCAGCCGAAGGCAGATGCTGGGGCCACCCAGCTCGGACCCGGCACTCGCCACTGTCAGGTCCCCAGCAGACCTGGGAGGGAGGTCAGGGGACGCGGTGTGGCCGGCAGATGGTGGGTCGGGGGGTGCCGGGGCCCCACACGGTGCAAGCTGCCGGCGACAGATTCTCCCCGGAGGGGAGAGCGACCGCATCTGCGGCAGAAGGATCTGCCAGGGAAGAGCTCGATGCAAGAAGACCTTTAAAGGACATGCACGAGAGCGGCTGGGAGCTCCCTGTGCGGGGCCGGGGCGGGCTGAGCTGTTTGCAGGTGGCCAGGAGACCTCTGCTTTCAGTGCGGGGCCAGATCCTGCACCCGCACTTTGGAGGCGAGAGCTGTTACTCAGAGCTGGGAGAGACCACGACTGCTCCCTCCGTGCCCGGTGTCTGCAGAGCAGAGCAAACCTGAGTCTCAGCATCTCCCTGGCAGGAGGCTCAGGGCAGGGCGGTGGCACTCAGGACCTCCATGGAGATGGGGGATCCCCCCATGCCTTCATGGTGGGCACAGCATGAGGCTAAACCAGGATGGCTGATGAGAAGCCCCTGCAGCATCGTATTTCATGATGCAGGGAAGCCACTCTGCCCAGGACCCCCATCCCTCCTGCCCCTCTTAGCAGCCCCACTTTCCCCCCAGCCATCACCCCCACTGCTCCTTCCCCTGCCCAATCCCTCTGCTCAAATCCATCACATCCTCTAAAGCTGCTTTCTTCCCCTAATGAGCTTACGTGGAGTCAGACTCGATGCTCAGCGCTACAGAGGACCAGGCTGCAGGCAGGCAGCCGCTGTTAGCCCAGGGACCCTGATGTACCATGAGGAACAAGGCAGGTCCTTGGGGTCTGCAAATCTCTTAAGCCCTGAGAGGTCAGCCAGCAAACGGCATCTCCCAGCCCCGGGGCAGGGCTGGCCCGAGCGCAGGATGTGGCCCCAGGGCCAGGGAGGGCTGAGAGAGCCCATTTGCAGCTTTGAAGCAGGAGCTGTGCTGTGCCACAGTGGGATGAGGCTTTGGAAATGGCCATCAACAATGGTCCCCACCAGGTCAGGATTTCAAACATCCTTGAAGCTTCAGGGATGGGTTTTCCCCTCTTGGGGCAAACACTTCCTGCTCAGACCTGACCCAAAAGCAGAGCTGCTGAGAAATCATGAGTTGTCTTAGGGGAAGGATAGCCCCAAATTCCTGTGCTATCTTCCCTATAACACATGCACCCATCAACACAAGCTATGGTATGCATGATTAGCACCAATTAATGACAGTTAGCACATCGTAAGTTCACACTGCCAGCACCAGGGAGACACAGGACATGCTGAAAGGCAGGCTGGCACTGTCACCCTCTGCCTTATGGTCTTATATATCCTCTGCTTTTCCTTAAAAATATGTCCCCCGGGATTTCCTCTCTTCTCCAGCCCTTTCAGTTTTCTGTCCGTCTCCATGAGTTTCCAGGCGCAAGGGTTGACCACTTGTGCTTCTTTTCAGAGAAGGATTTGCCAAGACACACTTCCCGGAGCGAGCAGGTCGCCTGGCCCAAGCAGCGAGAGGATGTTCAGGGCTTGCGATGGCAGGGCTGGATCCATCCCACAGCTGAGTACATCCATGCATGTCCGTCCAGAGGCACCCGTCCCTGGGTGCTGTGCAGCAGTGATAACCCCGAGCAGCAGAGCTTCCCCCCTGCCCCTTACCACCGGTGCTTTCCCAGCCGCTCAGCGAGTTTCTCAGCTGGCTGGTATCTCAAAACACAGATGAATTCTCCAGGCATGAAGTCAGGTTTGCATTAGCACCGCCAGTCCCGTCACTGGGCTAACGCGCCTCTGGGCACCTCTTTGTTTCAGAAAGGGGAGACCCAAGGAGATGAGAAGACCTTTCCTTTGGGCTGAGACTCAGCAGACGGAGCCCAGTGCCCCATCGCCCCGATGCCATTCTCCTCCTTCAGGACCTCCCCGTGCCCGCAGGGTCTGCTTGGGCATATGGGTCTAAACTATATATTTTATTGTTGAGTGCTTTTTCTAGCTGAGCATAAGGTCTCTCCTCAGCAGAGCCTGCAGCCAAGGCTCCCATAGCAGGGCACGGAAGTAAAAGCACCTTCAAAGCATGATGCTGAGCAGAGAGAGGGTACAAGAACAGGAGGATGGAGGACAGACACCTTTGCATACACCAGTGCCTTGCCATCAACACAGCCTGGTCCCGCTTCCTCCCTGAGAGTAGCAGCCTGGCACCGGGCAGGCAGCAGATCAGGCTCTGTAGCCTCTGCTCTAGTGTCCTGGCAGGTCCACGGCTGCAGCAAGTTGGTCTGTGGGGGACACAGACCTAAGGACACCATTACATTGGTTCCCCACACCAGAATACAACCTTTCTGCTCAAAAATTCCTCTATTCCCTCCCACACACACATGCTGAGGGGTTCAATAAGAGGCAATGCCTCTCTTCGCAAACCATGCCATTCAAAGAGCCTCTAAAAGCGTTTACTAAAAGCACCCAGGGATTTTTATGGATTCTTATTTTTAACCTGGGAGCATCTAAATCATGATTGCAATCTAGGTATCGTAGGGCCTCAAACAAGCAAATGCAGCCCACCTCCCCACGCACAGACCTGTTCAGCAGGGATAAATAAGACCCTGCTGGGAGATCTCCAGCCCAGAGTGGTGAGCAGCAGCAAGGGGCTGCGGGCCCTGGCTTTGCCCCTCGTGTCTCCTTCCAGGGAGGTCCCACCGGCGATGCAGCAGCCTACTGCGATGGCACCTTCCCAGGGCTCCTCCTGAAGCTGCGCTGAACTTGCAGCTCAGATCGCAGAGACCGTGGTCATCTGGATTATCCACTTGTCAGAGGAAAGCTGCTCAGACCGACACTGGCTGCTACTGCTGATGCGGCAAACGTGATTTATTAGATCTGTGCAGGGGGCCCAACCATAAAGCAACACCCCAGCCCTTCAGCAAATTCATCTTCGTGTGGCCCTGGTCTCCCCAGCTGACAGGGACCTGGCAGCCACCAGACTACCCAAGGGAGAACATGATTCTCTTATTATGATTAAAAGGTTGTTGGCAAAAAACAGATGAGAAGGAGCAGTTTTGGTTCAGTTTTAAGTTCCAGGTTGGGGGGGGGCGGGGGAAGACTGCTGAGCCTTCCCCAGAGCAGTTCAGCCTCACATCTGGGTGTCACAGCCACCAGATTTCAATGCAAAACTGCATCAGCATAGTGGGGATTACAGGCATGTGATTACCAGGTTGTCACTGAAACACGGTTACCTCCAGGGAGAAGCAGGGTGACTTTATCAGCTCCCAGCATTGCTGCAGAAGGGGACACAGCAACTACCTGGACATGCCTGCAGCTCCTTCTTGGAAAGGGGCAGCCCCTCAGGGGATGGATACGGACCATTTTGAGGAAAGCAGCTGAGTTCCAGCCCTTTCCAACAAGGTGTTGTACGGATCAAGGTGGTCTGGCTCCTATGTGGCTCTGACGTCTGGCATTTAACATCCGGGGATGCAGCGTTCGCATGCCTCTGCCCACCCGAAGGAGGTTCTCTGCTGTCCGATCATGGCACCAAGATGCCAGTTGGGGAGTGGAGAGATCATCTTGTCATGAAACTGGTTCAAAAATCACCAGGGGAGGATGAGGAGGCAGCAGAGTGGACAGATAACCCATGCAATTGTATAATATTAATTTCCTTTAAAAAAACCCCCAAACATTAGGCCAAAAAGGGAATTCCTCTCTGTACCATGAAGGAGGTAAATCTCTACGAACAGAAGAGGCGGCAGACAAGGAACTACTGTCAAATAGCCCAAGTAAATTGGCTGAAAATTATACACTGCCTTCTACCTACAGCCTGGGAAACATCTAAGACAAAACTTCCGACCTTTCCCTTCACCAACACTGCTAATAAATCAGGACAAGGACAACCCAGCCCTGGCTCTCCCTTCACTCCTGGATAAGGGTCTGCTGAACTATAAAACCTGACTGGTGTTTTATGCCATGTCCACTTCTTTGCACTGTTCAGGCTGGATTTTAAAGTTCTTGAGAGGGTCAAGAGGAGCCAAAAGTAAAGTTTTCCATGCGGGTGCTACCAACCACCACCTAAACAAGCAGTCTTCCACCAGCATGTCTAGCATCTCCAGGGTTTGCTTCCAATTGTCCTAACATGACTGTTATCTTGCACATACACCCCAGAGGAATCCATGGTACATGATAAGCTGCAGCCAAGAGCAAAAAAAGGGCTAAGAAGTCTCTTTCCACAAGCCAGAGTAATGCTTCCCAGCAGAACAGGAACCCCCCTTGCAGTTTGCAAAGCCGATCCCTGCTTGACTACTGTTTCTTGCAAAAACCACGTAGGCTGGCCCAAAACACAGCTCCCAGTATCTCCAGATGAGTTGGAAGTGCAAGCTGCATACGGCACGTAGCAGCCAAGAACAGCCTGTCAAAATGAGACCGTTGCCTAAAGAAACCAGTAAGCAGTTACAAAACCAAACATCCATCAGGGAAGAGACGCACACAGCGGCCAGGAGATTTCAAACCATTTATTGCTGCCCAGTCCACAGAGATGCCGGGGCTTCCCTACGGTGCTCTCGATATACATGGCACACACGTTCTTCCAGTTCTTCTTCAGCAAGGACGACCAGGAGAATTTTGGAGATGAGTTTGTCCTCGGTCATCTTCATGTGACCGACGGCCACAGCCAGACGGAGCACTGGGGACAATGACACCGAGGTCACTTGGTAGAAGCTTTGCAGGGAAACTGCAAAGACCGGAGCGTGCTGCCTAATAAAGCCAGAAGAGCAGGCTCAGATCTTGATGATCAGGGCACAATTTCTATTTATGTCATATTTTGGGCAGCCCTACAATAGCTTCAGTATACTCAGCCACTAACTCGCTGGTATGGAAATACATCAACAATTTGGCTCCCTGGAGGTTTCTTTCCTCCAGCTAACATACTTTGAAGCCTCATCAGTCCACTGTCACCTAAAATAGGTTAAGAGATTCTTACTGTAAAGAAATCTGTGCTCTCAGCATTAAGAGCATCACTTCATGCTTCAGTTTCATTCCTCTGGCTGGATCTAAACATTAATGAGCAAACTTGAAGCAGTAACATGTCACACCTACATGTTTTAATCCCTCTTCTCCCTTTGTAGATGTAAATGTTTATGAATTTTTAAATAGTTCCTGAAGCATGCAATGCTTCAAAACCTCCACTAAAACTCTAGCACTACCTCCCTCAGAGTTCATCCACTCTGTCCCATCCTTATCTTTCCAGTCCTCTGACCAGAAGATGCCCCGACAAGGTTTCCAGTGGGTGTTTTCAAGGATACAGGATAGAAATTTGGAAACAGTCATGCTATAGAAGCACTTTTTATTAGCGTGTCACTAAACACCTTGCAATGGGAAGTGTCATCATCACCACATTGAAAACCAGAAACGCCCCGGCAAAACAGGAAAAAAAAAAGGCACATTTAAAGCAGAAAATTCAAGTTTACCAGCTCCTCATCTAAATCCTGCTCTCCTGCATCCCAGCAGACCAGATAACCAACCCAGCAGGTCACCACTGTACCACCCAGAAATCAGCTTAGCCATCGGAGAGAAATGCTGACGCGCACAAAACGTACAACTTGTGTCCTGGCTCCTTCGAGCCAAGATAAAACCATGATGGTCAATTAAGCCTGGTCCAGAATTATCTTCAAACAGCTGCAAATCAATTTCTGTCTTGATCCAGCGATGCGTTAAGGGCATTAAGAACTAAGGACCTGTGAACTCCACCACGCAATATTGCTTGCCAGGTGCTCCGGGCCACCACAACATTGGAAAAAACACTTAAAATATAAAGGTTTTGGACAAGATGACTCTTCGCCTTAGCTACCGGGCTGCCACCGTGAGCGAGGAGAGAGGGAAGTTTCCCAGCTTTGTGCAGACCTGGAGCCAGCAAGGAGCAACCGGCTTCATCGAGGGTTGACGCAGGGAAGGCATCGTACTTCTCAGCCGTGAGAAACAAAACAAGGGTGCAGGTACACACAGGAAATATTGCAGCCATGTCACTCCATTTTTAACCAGGAAGTGGATCTAGGTGGATTAAAAAAAGTAGGGACGCCTGCAAACCAGACTGATGAGACACATGGATGCTCAATCAAGCTCTTCAGATTATCAAGTTATCGGAGATGCTGGCGCAGGGTATGAGACATCACATCATCCAGCACACTCATCACGCCAAAGGGGATCTGAAAGCAGAGAAGGGCTTCTGCTTCTTCTGCAGGTTCTCACTGCCCGGTCAGGTAACGTGGGGACCTGCTCGACAGAAAACCCTTTTTTATAAGGGAACATTCAGGGAAAATGGGCAACCTTTCCTCTCTGAGGGGAAATGGTAGCTGGCCTCGGGGCCAGGATCGCTGCAGCCCACCTTCAGGCGCTCTTCAAGCACTTGTGTGCCAACATTACTCCATCGATAACACAAAAATAATGGATTTTTTTGTTTTCCTGATTAAAAAAAGCCACCTTTTGGGCACAAACCCTCTCCAAAAGAGTCACCTTTATGCAATTACCCCCCTCCAGGCGATGCTCAGCCCGGTCACCCCTCACACCCGCAGGCCCGGTGCCAATGTGGGGCAACCCAGGGCTTTGAGGTGCCCACACCGCCGCAGGCTGGGAGAGGGAGACGAGAGCCGCTGCCCTGAGCCATCCTGCAGCCCGGCCCCTCCACAGCTCCTCCTCTGCCGCCATCTTGGGAGAGGCGGGGAGGGAGACGCCATCTTGAGCGTGGCAGGGCAGGAAGGCAGGAGGTGCCATCTTGAGTGCGGCAAGGCGCCCGTGGCAGTGGGCTCTGAGGCGGCCCAGAGACAGACCAGACACAGAGATGACTGGAAACGTATTCATTGTTTAACCAAGAAAACCCTCATCTTCAAGCCTCAGGGTGTGCGTGGGGCTGGGATGGCGTCACCCAGTGATAGCCCACCTCAAACCAGGCTGGCTGAGCATAAGGCACCGCTGCAAGGCCCCGGGGAAGAGGTATGGGCACTCCGTGTGCCACAGCCCACGCTCGCTGGGTCTCCATCATGCTGGTGGTGAACTCCAGTGAGGGACTGGGCTGCAGCTACGACCGCCTAATGAGCACCTTCTGCCCAAGGAAGCCATCGCCTTGTGGTTCCCTTTGGTGGTCACCTGGGAGGAGGAGAGCGGAAGAGCAGAGAAATCAAGAAAAGGGAAACCCACCGCCAACCACGCTCCAGCACGGCTTCTGCCAGCGCTCATCGGTTTCCCACCACCCAGGGCAGATCAGGAGTGTGGAGGCTGCCATCCCCCATGAGGGAGACCGCAGCCCAGCCCGGAGGGCGCAGCATCCATCTCACCTGGCTCCTTCCAGCATGGCCTGCAGCGATTTCTTCAGAGCCGCGTTGCTCCGATCCAGAGCAGCAGCCAGACTGCTCCGGTGGGCTGGGGTGACCTGGGATGGAGACGAGCAAGGAGCTCAGAGAGCTGCACTGCCAGGAGCCCATTGAGACCCCGGCCCAGGTCCTGGGTCAGCTGCCAGCTCACCAGCTGATCTGCAGGACCCAAGCCTGGTCTCACTCACTTGGCTTTGGTACATGGTGAGCACAGCCGTCACCAGCTTGGCGTAATTCAGCGACGTGGCAAAGGCTGGAGCCTGCCGGCACAGAGTCAGGACCAGGAGATCGAAGAGCTCGGGGGGCAGCACCTCCTGGAAGAGAGCCACGAGTGGGGAGGAGAGCTGGTCCTTGTTCCAGCGCTGCTGGAGCCAGCAAGGAAACCTGGGGGTACAAGGGGGGGGTCCCCTCACCTGCCGCTCCAGCACGGCCTGCACTACCGGCAGGAGCTTCTCTGACAAAGGCACCTCCAGGACTTGGCTGCAAAGGACAGTGAAGAGGAGATGCGATGCTCACACGGCCTCACTGGTGCTCCTGAGTAGCTGGAGCCAGCCGGACCCATCAAGGCAGGCGCGAGGGCCGAAGCAGAGCTGTCGCCCCTGTAATCTCTTACCTTAGCACCAGTCGCACACAGTCTGGCTCCAGGCACTCCTCCACGAGCTCGCACACCAGCTTGGTCTGCTCAGTGCCTGCAAGGGCAAAGCAGAAAGGGGAGAGCCTTCAGAGGCTGCCAAATCCATGGGGATGTGCCCAACCCTTCCTGGCACCCCTTCACGCAGGGGTATCAGTTGGGACACCCAGAAACCACGTAGTGCCCCCTTCTACTGTTCAGGATAATCCAGCTTCCTTTGCCCATCTGCAGCAAGGGTTTAATTAGCACGAGTCCCTAGGAAAAGGGGATGCTACTGTGACAGGGATTCATGCAGGACCCTCTTCTCGTGCCAGCAGAGCCACCTTGGGGCAGTTCTGGCCCCAGCATTAGGAGCTGTCAGGAATCCTCAAGTCCATGGAGGGATGGCAGCTGTCCTTTGGGAGAACTGATGCTGGAAACCAGCCTGGCCTTCCCTCCCTCTCAAGCATCTGTAAACCCATCTCCCATCCTAACTCCCAAGTGTTCACCTGCCCAGATAAAACCAGCACCATTCCAGATAAAACCAGCACCATTCCTCCGTGGTTCCCAATGCATGTTTTGGGTGATAAATGCCACCCAGGAGACAGCACTCTGCAGCTGGGGCTTCCCTTCCTGCTGGATGCAGCCCACGGCCCCTCTCCAGCTCCCTCAGTTGCTCCCAGAAGAGGCCGTGCCTCCTGCGAGCCCACCGCACCTTCCCCCGGCTCCCGCAGGACCGCAGCCACCAGGACTCGACAGAAGGGCTGGGAATACTTGGAGCAAAATGAAGCGAGGGCAGCCATGAGGTGGCGGGAGGGCGGCTGGGTGAGGGACAGGACCTACGGACAGAAAAGGCAGGAGATGGGGATGGTGGTGAGGGAAACGGGGTGCAGGAAGCCTCTGCTGCCCTCACACTTACTCGCTTGAGGAAGAGCTGCTCTGCCAGGATGGCTGCGCTGGTGTAGCTGAGGTTGGGGGTGAGAGCCAGCAGCCAGCTGCAGAAACGCACCAGGAGGTGCTCCGGGCACGTGGAGAGCTGGAGGAAGGAGCACAGCCCCTCAAGCTGGGGATGGCAGAGGGGACAGGGACATTAGGGACAGCAGCAGGCCCTCCGTGGCACCGGTAGTTGCAGCAAGGATGCTGAGGCTCACCTGGCCAGGAGAGCAGTTGTTCAGGACGAGCAGCTCGGGTGGGATGCTCAGCTCTGAGTGCTGCAGGGAAACATGGTCCTTAAGTAATATACCAAATAAAGCAACCCACAAAATACAGCTCCAGGGCTTTTCTCTTCCCTACCGCCCCCCACTTCAGCCAGCACTGACCCCGCAGCCTTCCCATCATACAGCAAATCCCCGCGAGGTGGAGGCAGGTATTAGTACCTGAGCCCAGAGGAGGTGGCAGCAGGGCTGTCTTTTTATCCCCCTCCAGTCATCCCTGCAAAACCCACCTCCTCTCCCATCCCTTCTGGAGGCTCTGGCATGAGCCCGTTTAGACCATCACCTCCAGGAGAGAGACAGAAGCAACCACTTACATTGGACTCCTTCTGCAGCAGCATTTTCAGCCTCTGTCCGTGCATCTGAGGAAAATGAGATGAAAGAATAGAAATCAGACTGTAAAGGCTCGCTGGCTGGAAGGGGAAAGCAAACCCTGCCCGGTACCTGGAGAAACGACTGGACCTCCCCTGCCAGCTCTGCCTGGGAAATCTTCCTGGGCTCCCTGGCTGCATCCTGCTGGGAGTTTTCTGGAGCAGCTCCAGCCGGGCTCTGAGCAGATCTGTCCCCTGAAGGCTCCCCAGGCACCTCCTCTTCCACCTCTGCCACATCTCCACCCTTCTGGGTTCCCGAGGGGTCAAACACCACCTCCTCCAGCAGCAACCTCTTCCCCTCTCTCTCCTCATCCAACTCCAGGCTCTCCTCCGACACATTCTTGCGCTTCCCACCTTGAAGCACAGAGTCAGCCACATCCTCAGCAGCACCGGGCAGCTTGCTGAAGCACCAGTTTAGTTTTCTTCGCCCCTCTGGTTTGTTCTGGGCGATTTTCCGGCACAGGCACCTAAGCTGCTGCTGGCATGCAGAAGACAAGGAAGCGGGAGGTGGGAAGCACTCCTCTCCCCTTGGTCCCCGGAGCAGATCCCCCAGCGTCCGCACCCAGGGATCCACATGGGAATCCTGCTCCATGGCCTGGAGCAGCCGGCCGAGGCAGCCCCCTGGCACCATGGCTTGCACCACGAGGAGCAGGGAGAAGAGGTTTCTCTGGCACACGACGGGGAGCAGCAGCAGCCGTGGCTTGCTGGAAAAGGGGAGAAAAGGGAGAGGCGACGCGTCAGAGCAAAGCCCCGAGTATGTTATTGCCAACCTGCCCTGCGGAGCAAGGTCTAATGGGACTAGGAAGTGAGAGGAGGCAGCAGACGCCTTCACCAGCTTTTGCAGACACAAGCTGGAAGACCGGCAGGTCCCTGCTACGATCCTGACTGCTGCACCGGAGGGAAGAGGATGCACGGTGCCGAACTGGGCACCTGACGCGCCAAACCTCCCACAAAACACGGAGTTTTGGAAACACATCCGACTCACACGGCCAGGGCCCCCTCCGGCCCCTCCAGCGTGGGCTCCTCGGCACACAGGGCTGCGGTGAAGGTCTGCCAGGGAAACGCCTGCCCCGGTCCCTCACGGGCCTGGACCCGCTGCAGCATTCGGAGGGCGGCGAGCACCCCGGAGGAGCCGGAGGCAAGTGCGTGGAGCAGGAGGCGGCACGGCTTGTCAAAGCTCCGCAGCCAGGGCAGGGAGGGGGCCTCCATTGCTGCTGCGGGGGCTTCACAGCTGCCTGTAAGAAAATTAGGGAGAGCCTGACATGGGTCACATCGAGAAGGATGCAGGGAGGATCCGTACATCCAGGACCTAGCCAGCCATGCTCTGGAGCAAACCCCGGGGTCCTCCCTCACCAGCTGCAGTTTCGGGGGCTGCCCTTACCTGTGCACAGGGGGGGCCGTGGTTATCCTCATCACCCGAGGATGCAGAAGCATTACCGAGGATCACAGCCAGGCCAGAGGACCAGGAGCTCCTCTGAGCCCTCTAAAACCACTTCGCTTACAGCTCCCCCATCACCAGCTCAACGCTCCCCCCGCTGCCCTCCCGGGGGGGCCGAGAGGGAGAACCCCTCCTCCGGGAGCAGACTAGCCCTAACCCCCACCCCCCCCCCCCCCCGCCAGGGGCCCGCAGCCACCCGGCCCTGGGGCTGGACGTGCACTACCCCGGTTATTGTTATTACCGTGCCCCGGTTATCAGCTCCCGTCTCCCGGCAAACCAGGCCGGGCACAAGCCGCCCGTCCCCGGGGCAGCCCGCACCGGGCAGACACTCACCGCGGGGGGAAGACGGGGCAGGGAAGAGGATGGAAGAGGATGGGAGGGCACCCGGTGCTCCCCCCCCGGCAGCCGCCCGGTGCCCGTGCCCCGGGGCCCGCCCGCCCGCGCCACCCCCGGGACCGGCAGCGCCCGCCACTTCCGGGCCCGCCTCACTGGAAAAGCGCGCCGCGTATGCAAATCAACCCCGCAGGCAAAATATATACATTATGCAAATGAACCCTTAAAGCCAAACCCCCCAGCCCCCGGAAGGAGAGCGCCCACCTCCAGGCAGCGTGACGTTACACAGCCCATTTTATTTCATAATTTCCAGATTTGGCTAAAAGCAGTTTAAAACAGTGCCCCACAGCTGCCCGGCTCCCCCCGCCCCCGCCCCGTGTGCATTAAAACCCCCCGCTGTCCCCCAGCACCCAGCCCAGCCCCCCCGCCTCGGCTCCCATGAGGACTCCCATGGGTGCAGAGCGCTGCACCACCGAGGAGGCGAGGGCAAAAGAAGAAGTGGGGCTGTGCCCCACTGCCCTGAGACCTCCCCAGCTCTGTCACCCCCCCGGCTTCCTGGGGGGAGCGGGGATGCGGGACCCGCTGGGGGTTCAGCCGTCGACACGGGGGTGGCTGATAAATACCAGCCAGACTATTTCCCCATCCCACCCCATCCCTGCAACACCCTCCATGCCCAGAGCCAACCCCAAACCAATGCCGGGAGCAGCTAAACACATCAAAAGCAGATGTTTCCCCCTCCCAGAAGACATTTCCTTGCCACCAACAGCATCCAGGCCCAGTGGGGCACCCCATGGCTTAGTTGGAGTCGCTGAAGTTGGTGAAGAGCATTTGATGGCCATAACTCGAGTACCGAAAGTCCACCTCCGCCAGGGTGAGAGCCCATTCGAGCATGCAGAGCTCCTCGTCCTCCTCGTCAGAGCTCTCCGAGGGAGAAGGGCTGAATTCCTGCAGCACAGCAGAGAGGATGAGCCCCGGCCCCGAGCCGCGTTGCAAGGCCATGCCGTGCCCCAGCCCCCCGGGACACGACGCCCCACTTACGACGGGCATCCTGGGCCGCTGCTGTTGGCGCCGCGGCAGCCGGCCGGCGGGCAGCTCGTGCAGGTAGATGCAGTCTGACTTGAACGGGCAGCGGCCACGGTTCCGGACAAAGAACTTGCACCTGATTTTCCTGTGGGATTCAAAGCACAGTTGTGAGCGCAGCTCCTGGAGCAGCACAGAGCCCGCAGCCCTGCAGCCCACAGTGCCACGCACTCACCCTGTCCGTGCCTTGAAGGTTTCGATGAGCTTCTCCTTCTCACCCGCATCCGAGACCCAGTATTTGTGGGGAATGTAGTAACTGGAGGTAACCCGGCACTCCGGGCAGGCTCTGGGTAAAGGTAACGGGTGCAGGTGGGTCTCCCAAAAAGGGAGCAGGGAGCACGGGCTCAGCACCCATGCTGGGTAGTCCCACCACCACGGCCTCATCCGGCATCCCCGTCCCCATCACAGCTTCCAAACGCCTGCTCCCAAAGGAAAGTCGCTCCAATCCCAAAGCCACATCACCAGACCCATGGAAAGATTTCAGGGTGCAGAGGGGGTGACGGTGACCACCCTGCCAGGTCCCCATCCCCACTCACTTGATGACCGTGCTCTGGAAGTCCCGGCTGCGACGCCACTTGCGGATGCAGCCCACGCAGTATGCGTGGCTGCAGTTGGGAAGGATCCCGAAGAGCCGCTCCTCCGGCAGCGGTTTCTCGTACACCCGGTCCATGCAGATGCCGCACACCACGGCCTCGCTCCGGGCCCTCAGCGCCGCGGTGGGGACCGGGGCTGCCGCAGCAGCCGGCTCCGTGGGGACCTGCAAGCAGAGCAGCGCGGCACAGCAACCCCCCGGCTCCATCACTGCCCCGGCCTAGGGGACCGATGCAGGGTGATGGGGACTGCCCGGCCGCAGGAGACCCCCAAGCCCACCTCTGCAGGGTCAGTCCATGTCGCTGTCTCCACCACTGCCTCTCTGGGGTCAGGAGAACTTGGATCCAATCCCAGCTCTTGCGGTTGGGAGCCTGCAGGCAGGAGAGCTCTTAAGAGGGGAAAAGCACATCCTGCCCATCATCAAAGAGGCAGGCTGGCTGCTCAGAGAGCACAGGCTTAGCAGTTAAGGCCCCCACCCTAAAAAAGCTGCTAGGAGAGCTTTCCACAGCCCCAGCTGGGCCCTGCCCAGAGATGGAGGGAGGAGGATTTGGGTCAAGGGCGGACACATGCACAGGATGCTCCACTGTGACCACCCCAGTATCCTCAGCCCCGCTGGTCCCCTGGGCAGCCTAGCACCTACCTGAGGCACCCCGAGCTCGTGCAGGGACAAATGCTCCGCTGATGGCCCCACAGGGGATGTTATCAGGTGCTGGGATGTTCTCCTTGTCTTTCTCTTCCTCCTCAACCTCCATGCTTGCGAACTTGAAGGCCACGTGCATCACACTGGGGACAGGGTGGGCCGAGCTGCGCCGGGCTCCCCCCCAGCCCCGGGCCACTGCTGCAGGCACACGGCTGGGCTCCAAGCCCCAGTGGCCGCGGGGCACGTGTCCATAATGGGTCCCCACTGGCACTGGCACCTCTCGAATGTGCTCATAGCTGGAGGAGCCCAGGGACAGACAGACAGAGGGTCCCGTCAGCCCAGCAGGACACCTCCTGGCTCCCAGCCCATCCTCGTGGCATCAGGCCCCCTCCTCACTGCCCCTTACCCGCACTGCTCTCCGTAGCTGCAAAACCCGCTCTGGAAGTACCTGCAGATGTGGGCTGACTTTCTGTCGTGCGAGAAGCGGCAGCTCTGGCCCCATCGACAAGATCCGCGGGCAAAATTCCTGCCAGCCGGAGAAGCCGCATGGCCGGGGTCAGACCCCCCCTCCAGCCCCGCTTCACCGGCCACCCTCAAATCCCCCCTGGGTACCAGCTTTGCCTGGATGGGGCCATATTTTTGGAGCCCCCAGGCTGGTGTCTGGGTTCAGGAGCCCTCACCAAGGGCAGAGCCCAGCGGGGGAGCCAGGGCTCTCCCTGCCCCATCCAGCCTCATCTCCCGGCTAATTGCAAAGCAAATGAAGCCCAGGGCTGGACTGGCCGAGGGGACTCGAGCAGCCGCTGCGCAAACCTGGGGGCTCTCCCCAGGGCTGGGGGAGCATGGAGACAAGCTAGGGCTACGGAGGGCTGGGGCAGCCCCCAGCTCCCTGTGGGGGCATGGAAAGGGGCAGGAGCCCTCGGCTTGGGGCTGGCAGGGAGGGGGTGCCTGGCTGGGGTGCTGCCAGGGCACCCCCAGCTCTAGAGGGGGGGCAGCCGGACAGACAGGCTCTCTCCCCTCCAGCCCCTCACCCTCCAGGGGAAACGGGCAGGGGGGGTTTTCAAGAACATCACAAACCACTCTCTGCCCCCACAGCCAGGGGCTCACAGCCCCATCTCCAGCCTATCTGCCCCAAAAGCTGCTCCCAGCTGCCCCCTCCCACCAAGCCCTACCTGCACAGGGGTCTCAGACAGCCCCCCCGGGCCCTTAATGCCCCAGATGCCACCAGCGAGCCCGGCTCCATCTCCTCCCTGGCAGTCAAGAGGGCTGGGTGACCTCCCAGGGCTATTTATGGCCTTGGATGGTGTCCTGGTTTCGGCTGGGATAGAGTTAATTTTCTTCCTGGTAGCTGGTACAGTGCTGTGTTTTGGATTTAGGATGAGAATAACGTTGATAACACGCTGATGTTTTAGTTGTTGCTAAGCTGTGCTTACACTAAGTCAAGGACTTTTCAGCTTCTCATGCTGGCCTGCCAGCAAGGAGGCTGGGGGGGCACAAGAAACTGGGAGGGGACACAGCTGGGACAGCTGACCCAAACTGGCCAAAGGGATATTCCATACCATATGATGTCATGCTCAGTCTATAAATTAGGGGGAAAGCTGGCCGGGGGCCGCTGCTCGGGAACTTGCTGGGCATCGGTCGGTGGGTGGTGAGCAATTGCATTGTGCATCACTTGTTTTATATATTCTAATTCTTTTATCATCACTATTATTATCATTTTCCCTTCCTTTTCTGTCCTATTAAGCTGTCTTTATCTCAACCCACGAATTTTACTTTTTTTTCCCAGTTCTTTCCCCCATCCCAATGAGGGGGGGGGGGGGACGGGAAGTGAGCGAACGGCTGTGCGGTGTTCAGCTGCCCACCGGCTTAAACCACGACGGATGGGCCGGTGGGCGCAGCCGGTCCCCACTTGACCCAGGTAACCGTCACCTGCCCGGCAGGCACAGCAGCTCACCCTCGCCCTGCCGCTCCCCCCGTCCCAGCTGGGACCTTTCGGGCTCTCTGTGCCCCCAGCTGCCTGGGAAAGGCTGGGGGCAATGGTACACCTTCCCCTGGGGGCACTCGAGCAGGGGAGGAGAGGGAAGCCTCGGGGTCTGCAGCTGCTCCCTGCAAACTCTCGGGGGTTCAGACCCGGCCAAGAGCAGAGCCTGGTGCCAGCACACGGCCGGGCTGTCCCTGAGCCCATCCTCGCCCATCTTGGGGTGGCTACGCCTGGGCTCAGCTCATTGCCCAGCTTCACCCTGCAGCAAGGGCTACGGCAAAGATTTGGGGCAGGGAGCGCTCGGTTCTGAGGCCAGGACCCTGCTCAAGACCGGCTCTTGCTGCCTTTAGGTTTGATGGCAAACGCAGGCAGGAAAACCACAGCAGCTACGAGACCCGGGAATCACGGAGACCTGGGAATCATGGCAAATCCCTGGAAATCATGGCAAATCCCTGGAAATCACAGCAAATCCAGCAAATCCCATCGGCTCTGCTGGAAACCCTCCCAAGGGCAGCCCCCCTGGGGCCGAGAGAAATCCCACAAAGAAAGGCTGGATGCTAAAAGGTTCTTAAATACTTAGTTCAGATTTATTTAAAGTCAAGTCAGTTTGTGGACACTATTTATATTATTAAAAACACTTGGAGGTTTGTACTTCTAGCAAAAATATACATTTCAGTTTGAGGGTTGTTACACTGTCGAGGAGGGAAGAGCAAAAAGTTCCCCAGGTGATGAGCACACGAGTCCCGCATGCCGGCCACAGCGAGGGATGCCACCGGGGGCTTCGGGAAGGACAAATCCCCCGGGCTCCATCCAGCACACGCACATCTCCGGTGCCTTCCCCAAGAGGGCTTCAAAGTGCTTTAGAAACGGTAATTCATAACACCCCTGCGAGGTAGGGAGGGGAAGGGGCTGGGCGGGCAGAGGGCTGGGAAACTGAGGCACGGCAAGGAACCAGAGGGCAGCGGCAGGGGCAGGTTTGGGACCGGCCAGCCCTGTGACACAGAGGGGAAGCCCAGCACTCTTCCCCTTCAGCTTTTAAAGGAATTATTGCACCAGGGAAATCTGCTACCCTGAAGAGGAGGAAAATAAAATAAAACTGACTAATTTGCTCCCACAACCCCTCCTTGGGAATATCAGTATTTTAATAAGGCTGCTCGGGACACACGGGACCACAAGCTGCAGATGGGTAAGCGCCGCTTCTTAGGTCAGACACCGTCATCCCGAGAGGGGACCGAGCCCTTCCCGGATCCATCCTCTCCCCCAGAGCCCGGGTGACGCAGCCCCCCACGCAGGGGTCCCGTCCCAGGCACAGGCAGCACCGTGGCGTTTCACTACAGCTGCGAGAAGTTGCGAGGTAAAGTTCCAGAATGGCTCTGGGTTTAGGCAGACCCCGAAGCCTGGAGCTGTCCCCGCACTCGGGATGGCGGCAGAGGAGGACAGGGCAGCTTCCCCGACCCGGCTGCGCTCGCCAGAAGCTCCGGCTCATTGTGAGCATCCCACCTTCTCCCTCCCCTTTTATAAATACTTGGCATTTACACTGTGTTTTACAGCTGCAAAGCTCTTTGCAACCAATGCACTAATTAATCCTCGTGCTCCCGCTCCGAGCAGAGAGCAGGTGACAATCCAGCTCCCTTTCACAGAGGGGAAACTGAGGCAGGGCAGTTAACAGACAGGTCAATGCCTTTTCAGCATCATGAGCATTGTGGGCTGGCCGTGGCTTTCCCCTTGCTGGCGTTGCTGAAGGCTTTGCTTGCTGCGGTGCTCACAGGAGCCCTGCCGCTGGGGAGCCTCTGCTGCCCGCACCGCCCTGCAAAACCCCCAGAGCCCCCCCGGGGCTTGGGAAGGGAGCTGCAGGACAAGCTGCAAGCCCTGCCACCTAAACCCCGAGCAGTCCCAGGCCTGCCCCTGGCCCTGCACAGACCTTTTTGGTAACTCACGTCTGTGCAGAACAGCCTGGGGAACCAAACAGATTCTGGCCTCTGCTCTGAAGGTGAATTTTTAGGAGTCGACCCCTTTCCCTCCCACCTCCCCATCCCTCTCCCTCTCATACTGAGGTGCAGAGGGGCAGGCTCCCTCTGAAATGAGGGTACCAGGAGCAAGGGCTCCCACACGGCACTCAGGGGAAGGCAGAGATCACGCAATCCTTCTGGGAGACAGGAATATGCTGCCCAGCGAGGGGAGGCTGCGGCTGAGGGTCTCTGCTAGGACAGCCCTAACCGTCTTCAAATACTCTGACTTTTCTTTGGGAAAGAGAGAAACTTCCTTTCATTACACTGTCCTAGACTTCACGGCTCAGGACTGTGTCTTCGGAGTGCAATACAAAAAAGAAAATAAAGACAGGCTGTAAGTGCTGTTGCTGGCCCCGCCGGACACCCACACCGTGCTCGCGTCTTCTCATGACCAGAGCGTCCCCCACCGTGCCCAGCTGCCGCAGGAACCCCACCGGCTGGGCCATGCGAACCGGCCGGCTGCCCCAGAGGCCCCACGAAGCAGCTGAAGAGCTGGGCCACAGTAACGGAAACAATAGCTTATGATTTGCCTTTGTAAATTAGTTAGTGTGTGTTAGTGGAAGCCCTGGCCTAGCAGGTGGTGGCTGCAAAATCTTACGGCATCTTGCCCTATGTACTGTACCTCAGGGTCACATAGAAAAGAGTTTCCAGTAGAAGAAATGGAAGACATGGGGAAAGGTTTTCTTTGTTTCTGTACAAAGAGTCTTGATGGGAATCCATGGCTTCATTCTCATAAATAACAGGTCCTTAGTACATGTCCTTGTAGATCTCCTGCAGAAGCGGGTGCAGAGATGTCTCCGTCTCCGTCTTCTTGATCTTCTGCACCAGCTGGGCGTGCTCCGTCACCAGCTGCCGCAGGTCGGCCATCTTCTGCAGCAGCTTGGGGAAGAGGTACTGGGCATCCGGGTGGTTGGACTGCAGGTGAAACTCCAGCGCTTGCAGGATGTTGTCTTGGATCTCCTCCACCTGCTTCACGTTCATCAGGCCAGGACGGTCTGCGGAGAGGAAGCACGGTAGCTGTAGCGTTATGGTGTAGCCCTGCAAAGCACATGCTTCTCCTGGGGAAAGGGAGATGCGGACTGTAACCCACCCACCGTGACTCCAACCTCGTCAACTAGACAAGGGGAGAAGTGTGCCCCTGGACACATATCCCACAGCAGCATACGAGAAGGAGATGCCACTTCTGCACTCCTTGTGCTTGGTTCAAGCTTGCTAGGCGTCACCACCACGGAGAAGCTTTGGTTTCACTTCTTCTCTCGTCCCCCTAAGACTTCCCTGGCTGATCTCAGGGCCAGCTGCAGCTCAGCTCCCCCAGCCCACCCCAAACCACCTCTAAGTACGGGAGGACTCTTCCTGACACTCGCGTGGCCAAGAGCGCCCGCTCACCTCCGCACAGGATAATGGCAGCCACAAACAGAGAGAGGTCACTGTCATCCAGCTCCAGCGCGTTGAACTTCACAGCAAACTCAAATTTGGGCTCCATGATCTCGTTGAAGGGCTTGCGAAGGCTACGCAGGAACTCGCGGGTCACGAAGCCATTCCCATCGGCCACCAACAGCCCATCCTTGTTCATGATAGAGGCCAGCATGGCGAAGATGGCCTCGTGCACCCCGTACTTCAGCAGAGTCACTTGGTCATTCAAGTAGAGGCCTATGAAGCTGGGGATGCTCTTGGCGAACTCGGTGAGCTCCCGCACAGTTTCCACTGAGGTGCACTGGCAGCGGTAGAAGACGTGCACCCCGATCTCCTTGTAGGGGGGAATGCCGTTCACTAGCTGTTTCCACACCAGCCCCTTTTCTGCCTGCCACAAGGTGTCCATGTCATGGATCACAAAAGGCTGCTTGAAAAAGAAGCAAGAAGTTAGGAACCTGCCGCGGGGACTCGAGATACCAGCTCTGCCAAGGACACTCGCATTTGTCTGCCTGTCCTTTGCTGTTCTCTCCCCACTGGGGCTGACAGTGCCCGGGCAATCTGCACTCCCCCATAACAGCAGAAGTCTGCAGAGCAATGGGAATTTTCTCAGCGAGGGGCAGGACGCGTAGAGCCCACCTGGCTGCAGCTGGGAACTGGTGCATGTGGAACAGCTACAGCAGGAGGGAGACGAGCAGCATCTCCCAGAGAACAGCCCCCCTACGCTGCTCAGGGCCAACCCCGCCTGCCCTGGGGAGGGAACTTACTGGGGTGCTGCTGGCCTTCCCGGTCAAGATACCTCTCGCCTTCTTTTTGGTCATGTTGAAATTTTTCAGGTAGGCGTTGTAGATGTGCTTGGAGAAAGCTTTCAGGTCAGCCACCTGCGGGTTCTGGCAGCTGATCTCGCTCGCCGTCAGCCCTGCCACCAGCTTCCTCTTCTCTGCCTCTGGCATGCGGCCGAAGCGGATTGCTGTGGGGGGGCAAAACCGGCGGGTCAGGACACTGGGGATGACCCCAGGAGACGCGACCAGGGAGGCAGCAGTCTGCTCTGCCACTGCAGACAGAGGTCTGCTGGTGAACACCTGCAGCAACGCAACACGGTGCTTCTCCAGGCCTGCAGCTCCTCCAGCATCGACACCTTCATGAACCAGCCGTTACTGCTACCCTTGCCAACACAGCCTCACACTCCTCTGGGCTCTCGCACAAACCCTGCTTCCCACATAAACACCTTTCCTTGGCCAGGAACAAGATGGTTACACCTGAAGTTTAAAAATCCCAGCATAGAAGAGCAATATATGTCCAGTTCCCTCTGGGTGAACCCGTAAGGGACAGCCACGTGCCGACAGCCAGCCTGCACGGTAGGAATGAACAGCCGCTTCTGGTAAAGAAGAAGGGGATGAAGAGTCAAAGTCTCAAAGCATTGGGTTTGAAAGATGATCCCCTAGCAAGAAGAGAGCCACAGGATAAAGCAAGCTACATACAGCCTCCCCGGGCGAATCCTTCATAGAAGGGCAGATGGCCCCGTGGCACCCAGCCGGCCAGGCCTGTGGACAGCGGTGACACTCACCGTTATGTGACATGCCCAGCGAGAGGCATTTCTGGAAGCGGCAGTACTGGCACTTGTTCCGGTTCTTCTTCTGAATCTTGCAGCTCCTCTCACATTTCTCGTACTTCAGCTTCATGCGGATCGTCCGGCGGAAGAAACCCTGCAGGCAGGCGGCACAGAGAGGGACGGGGAGCAGGGGAACAAGGGAACAGCAGCGTTAGCACCTGTGGTTTGGGACCAGGCTGGTTTCTTATCCTCAGGAGCCTCACGCAGGTTCAGCCGGGTGGGGAGGAGGAGTCCTGGGTCTCTTTGACACAAGCAGAGTCTCTGTCTCAAGGAGAGGTTGTGCGGTGGGAGAAGGGGGCTGCAGAGGAGGAACCGTGGAGGGCAGCCCACGGTCCGGTGCTGGAGAGCTGCGTGTGTGATGCTGCAGGCAGCCAGCAGGGAGGGATGGAGGAACAAGCTGCGGGCCAGCCCCAGCCTGCAGGAATGTCTGGCAGGACCTGGGCCGCTAACACAGCCCCGCTGGCATCTGCTGTGGGGGAAAGAATTTCAGAGGCACATCCAAGCTGCTGGCCAGTGATCCCAGGGGGATAAACACACAGCTCACTGCTGATCTGCAGCACAGAAAGCATCTTTAAAAGCAAAGCCAGGGTCCCTGTGGGGACAGACGGATTTGCCTTACAAAGTAAAGCATGACAGGGCAAGATTTGGGCTATACGCATCTCAGCTGCCTCCCCCAGGACAGTATTTGCGTGCCTGCCTGTACTCTCCACACTCTCTGGACAGGTTGCAAATGAGTTTTTTACAATCACTCAATCCCGCATCCCTGTTTTGCTGCAAATCTGCTTGTCTGAAGAGACAGCATGGTCCCTGGGGTCTAATCTCTGCTTGGTGTGGCTGAACCCAGCCCTCCCCAGGGCGTACGTACCTTGCAGCCCTCGCAGGCGTGCACGCCATAGTGAAACCCCGAGGCTTTGTCTCCGCAGACCCTGCACTCCATGTTCAGCGCTCCCGAGGCCGCCTCCTCGCAGCCCATCTGCAGTTGGTCCGACAGGGAGGGAGAGGAGCTCTGCGAAAGGTCTGCAAACACACAAAGGGATATGTCCTTTCGTGTAGTAGCCACAAGCCCAGCGTTGCGTCTAACTCCTCCAGCCATGGGGCTGACGAGGGATTTCCAGCACTGTCCCAGCCTGCCGCTGGCGTTGCTTCTGAGCAGTTAACCTCTGAGATCAGGCACTGGCTGCAGGCAGATGCCATGCACAGAGCCAAGAGTACCCCCAGTGCGCCCAGCAGCTGAGAGACTCCACATCAATGCTGATTTCTTCCCTCCGGCATTCACGTCTAGGCAATGAAACCCAACCAGCAAATTTTATAATCCCCAGTTGGCAGGCAGCTGGCACCGGGCTGCCCAGCTGCAACGCCCAGGGCTCTGCAGGAGCCTCTTCAGCACCAACAAACCTTCTCCCCCAGCTCCTACAATCAGTTTGTACTGAGGACTTCAAGAAGTGGCCAGGGAAGCATTCTCAGGCACCCCGGGAGTCTCCTCACTCTGGGGCACAACGTTACCTGCCTGTCCTTTTAATTTCCATCTCCCAACCCACTGCTAACAGCTGTGCAAGTGACCGCCGAAGAAGAAATAAGCCTCTCCATAACTTGGCTCTCGATGCATTATTTCCCAAAGGGAAGAGATTAAAACAAGCCAAACTCCGTTCACGGGCAAGTCCTCTGCCCATGCAGCTGAGCACGCTGCCCAGAGGACGTGGATGCCTGGATGCTCCAGAGACAGATGAGCTCCCGTGGCTCCACTCACCTGTGTAGCTGCTCGAAGGCAGCGAGCTGTCTGGTCCTCCACTTGGGTCCGAGGCTCCGCTTGCCACCATCACTGCCTCTTCCTCCTCCTCTTCCTTGACCTCAGGTACTTCCTCCTGTAGTTGTTCCATAATTGATCACCCCTCAGTGCCAAGACTGCAATCCCTGTCATAGCTCTGGCATCATCCACGTCTATCCGAGATGGACCCTACCAGGCTGTTCCTGCTAGCCTGCGGGACAGAGGGAGAAACGTGCGGTGTCAGCTCTGAACGCCCACACAGAACATCTCAGCAGCAGGGCGGTGTGTAACCACGCTAGTTCTGTTCTGCTTTCTCTCCTTATCCAGGGAGACAAGCAGAACTCGGAGCCTTTTAAAGGGTCACTTTGCACTCTGGTATAAACACTCTGTAGGACTCAAGGAAGCAAAAGCTCACCGGAATCGTATTTAAAGCCCAGGAGACAGAGCCCAGACCACGAACCAGCCCAGACGCCACCCAGGGACCTAGGCTCCCCAGCTTGCAAGTCCCATAGCAGAAACACTGCCCCAGACAATGTCCCCCAGAGCCGCTAGTGCCCTGGGATGTCACGGTGGTAGCCAAGGCTGGGGTTTGACAGAGCCAACACCACCAGAAAGATTAAGGTAGGGCTGGCTTCACCCTCCATCCCCACCCAGCCAAGGCAGAGTTCGGATCGAGGGCAGCAGCTCAACAGGGAGCAGCAGTTCCGTGCCCACGGGTGGGAGATGCTGGGGGAGCAGGGCTTGGTGCAGCAGCAGGCGGTGGCTGAAAGCCCCTGGCCCGTGCGAGCCATCTGCAAGACCGATGGCTTCCTGCCGGCCCCCGTGCTCACGCTCCTTCCCGTTACAGCACTGCCAGTTACAGCATTTGTGTTTATTTTCACTCATCGTGTTGTAACTGGCCCCAGCTCCTCTGCCAAGAGCCGCTGGGTTGAATGTGTTGCTGTTGCTCCGCACAGCTGCCGGGCCGTGCTCAGCCACGGGGTCCAGCAGCGTGATCGTGATGGCCACACAATCCAGCTAGTGTCTTAATCCTGGGTTTCCTGTGGGAGGAACGGCCCCGTCCTCCCGCCCTGCGTGCTTCCGCTCCTTGTTTGCCTTAGTCCATCCCAAACAGCCCACAAAAAACTCAAGCCGTGCAAGCGATGCATCGCCGGTACCATGAACATCGCAGAGCCGTTCCCACCTCCCTCCTAACCATGCTGGATCTCGCCCGAGTGTCCACCTCACGCCGCAACATCCCGGCACTCATCTACCTCCAGATCTTGATTCCTAAACTGACTCTTGCTTGAGTAATTAATATCTCAAGTCCAGTTTATGTAAAGTTGCATCCACTTCCTTAAAGGAGCTATTTTTAAGTGGAGAAATATCCATCGGAAAAGCCACTGAAGTCCAGCTTCCACCAGGAAAGCCTCAATTTGCAGGCGCAAGTTAAACTGATGCGGCATCTTCAAGCCTGCAACAGAGTGAAGTGAACAAGCTACTCACAGGGGACTCGCACAAGGGCAACTCCCAAGCACCAGGACGGTCTGTGACCCATGCCCAAGCCCACGCCGCAGCACAGGGCTTGCTGGGGGAGGGCAGCAGTGACCCAGGACTCCCTGGACTCGTTTTCCCACCCGCAGCAGACCCTCACGCCTGGCACTTCGAACTTGAGCCGCAGCCAGCTCCTTGGATTCGCTGGAAAGCTGTCAGCGCCGAGCAAGGTCAGAGCTCCCTGCGAGATCAAGCAAGCAGCCGAGGGAGAGGACAAAACCTGCAAGTGGGAGGTTGAATGCAAACATGTCGCAAAGCCAGGACACAAGTCATCCCCCGGAGCCGGCGCTGCACCGGAGCCTGGGTCTCCTGCGAGCGAGGGGGCTTTGCTTTTCCCCTCCACGCTGGGAATTCAGGCTGCAGGACAGACGGCTTTGTTTCAAGGAGAGGTACGTTAGAGGCAACTAGCAAGCACGACTGCCCTGCTCTCCTTTACAGCAGGAGCAGGCAGAGGGGTGCTCAGACAAGGGCAGAGCGCTCCCTTCCCGTGCCTCTGCAAGAGCACTAAGGGACCATTGAAGGGCTGTGTTATCCTTGGCCTCCTCTCACACATCCCACGCGGTGGGACATGGCACACAGGCAGGAAAACCTATTCATCGGAGATGGAGGGTAACGAGCTCGATCGTTTTGAAGGCTATATATAAATGAATGTACAAACATCAGGAAAACGCTTTTGCCTGGAACAGCAGTTAGTGGGGGAAGCTTGTGGCAGGAGAAACTAGTCTACAGTGGAAAATACATCCAGCAGCAGCTTAATGAGCTTCTTATTAGCTCTCCTTTGTCTCTGGCATCGAGCACAGGCCACTTGCTTTAAACTCAGCGCAGACGGAGCCCTCCGCTTCGCCCCAGATGCCTCATGGCACGTTGCTGTTGGAATAACGTGGGCACATTCCTTCAGCCGCATCCCTGGCACGCTGTCCTCCATCTGCTGGGTCTACTCAGGGTCATGTACTCCTGCGGTGGCAGCGAGTTTGTGACACACAGCTTGCTCCCCAAAACCCACCAAAGCAACCCCAAAACTGTGCTTGGAGTTGGTCTGGCTAGAGATGGGCATGCAGCCCTGAGAAGGGGGAAAGCAGAGGGCGAGATGTGCACAGACAGCAATGCCAGGCTCCAGCTAAGGCTCCCCATGTGCACGCAGGCATTACGGGAAGGATAAGGATTGGGATCCCACCCTTTGAGAGTGGCTGGAAAGCCAGAGAGAGAAAAGCTTTTACCAGAAGGCTCTGAATGTATTGTTTTAATATCTCCTTGCACGCGAAGAGTACAGGGGCCTGGGCAGAGGGAAGCTGCGAGAGCTGTTTGCACACCTGCCTTTCCCTTAACCGTTCCCCTGTTTTCTAAACAACAGAGATAGAGGGAGAGGAGGGGGAAAAAGGAATTGTTTTCACACGGGAGGCTGCACCCCCTGCCTTCGGCAGATGAAAGGCCAAGGCAGCTGCCGCCTGGACGAAAGGCAGGGCACAGGCCGTGCCTGCGCACCCTGGCGTGGAGCAAGCCGGCTTGGCAGGGCCCCCGGAGAGATGTGGACCCCCAGGCCTCCCCTCCGGGACTGCAGAGATTCACACAGGCTTCTCCGTTCGCCTGTGAGCCCGGCGGTTCAGAGTGGGGTATCCTAGGAAGCTGGAGCTCCCCAGAGGTTCGTCCGAACTCTGTCCCTCTGAGTGTGAGGAGGGACCTGCCCTGCCAGCACAGCCACGGGCAGGGTTGTCACAGCCCTGCATCTTTGTGGGACGGCACCGGGCATGGCTGCGTGGATGGCAGAGGATGGCCAAAGGGTCCATCTCAACCCCAGGACCTCTCCATCTGTTCGGTGCCTCCACATCCAGCTGCTGAGTGAGCACACCCAGAGGAGGGATAACTCGGTCTCCTCCCCTTGGCTAAAAAGCCACCCGCCGGAGCACAGCACACAAGCTTCGAGCTGCAGGGAGAAGGGGAGAGACTCCTGCCGGGCATAGCCACCCCCTTTTTCTGTTCAGTAGCTATCACAGGGCAGCGATGGAAAGAGAGGATGGAAACAAGGACGGGGACCATGAATTCCTTCCCAAGCTTCTCCGGAGAATCTGGCAAAGCTGCTTCCCTTCCTCTTCCCACAGGATGGGAACGAGCAAGAGGGCAAGCATCTCGTGACTTGCTCTGCCCTTGCCTCAATCCCCATTCCCAGGAGCTTCGGTAACACTGGCTGAGACAGCAGCCTCCCTCCTGGGAGCCTGCAGCCGGCGGAGAGTGGGTTTGTTTGCTGGCTCCGGGCTTGGGCAGATGCCTGCTGGCTGCCCCCCTCCCACGCTGCAAACAGCACGGGCAACAGGTTTATCTTTACTAGAAGCAGGGGCTGGCACCTATGCCAAGCTAAACCATATGGCAGGAATGGGGGGAGAGACATGGTATGACGAGAGGAGGAAAAAAACAGGAATAAAAGTTAAAAGGGGACAAATCTTCAGCGTGGACCCCCTGCAAGAAGGCAGTACTTCTCCGGAGCTGACCAAGATCCAAGCCTCCAGTTCATCAACCCGCAGCTTGTACCCTTTAGGTCTGAGAGCTCCTCACCGCTGATTAGCATGTAGACCTTGGGGCCAAGTTCAGAGACGAAGAAGCTGACAAACTGGTGAGAAAGTGCCTGCTTCCCCATGGTCTGTGCATGGGAGGGGTGGTGGGGTGATGTGACAGAAAAGCCCAGTTTCTCACCAGTGTCCGAGTCCCGCACGCAGAGCAAAGAGTCACAAAGAGATGCGCATTTCAATACAGACACACGGGCGCTGGCAGCCAGACAACCACAAAGTAAGAGCAAGGAAGTGCTCATAATTAGAAGGGCCTCTTCTTTAAACCAGGTGCAGTTTCACTGGTGGTGAGCTCAAACAAGAGATAATTTCGGTGTGCTCACGGGGTTGGAGAGAGGATGCCTGCCCCCATTCCCCTCCAGGAGAGCCTACATTTGTTTCTAATATATTTATACAGATGGGATTGACCAAGTCCCCATTGCAGTCTGGAGTGTCACCACATGAGATCCCTCCCTGGAAGATGGGAGTTTCCAGGCAAAGTGCCAAAAAAAGGTCCAAACCTCCCAAGGGCCAAGTCACGGAGTTGATCCGCTCAAAGCGGTTGTTCAAGTTACTGTAAAAGAGGTCACCAGGAATTGTGAAAGGGATTTACCGTGGGAGCACTTTTGGCTTGCATTTTTATTCCTCTGGACAAAAATGTTAGCCGAATTCACAGTCAACAGAAGTGAATCCTTTTGGAAGGGACGAGATGAGAACACAGCCCTCTGTACGGCAGTGCTTTCTGTGACGTGCAGCACATATTGAATCCACAAACAAAAACTGAACTGAATCCATAAAAAAAATCTGCTTGCCACTTGTTGACCATCATTTGCAGACGTCCCTTGGGTTATGTCACTGCTTCCGATATCTGCTGATCAAGTACCAGCTTCTGTTCCTCCTCCTACACGTCAGCTACTATTAATAAAAGCCGAATAAGGGCTAAGCAGATGCTGCAATACAGGAAAGGTAACTAAGTGCACAAAACAGGAGAGACAAACATTGAAAACATGTTTGTTTTTGTTCCTGAAAGATCAACATACCCCCTCATTAGCTAATGAGATCTCAGCAGCACTTACTACCCAAGTGCCTCCTCCCTTACTCAAAGTCTTGGCCGCAAGACAGGCTACAAGCAGAAATAAACTTAGAGCTAGCAAGGAAGAGCCCTTCCACGCAGCCCTGGCCAGCGCTGACACTCAGGGCCAGATTTGCCCCTTGAAGCATCTGCTCAGACATTGTACCATGCCCCAGTCCAGTCCCGTGATCTTCTCTCCAATGCTGCTCTGTGCAGGCTATCTGCGTTTCTCCAAGTATGAGCCCAGCCAACTAAGCAGCAGGGTGCTGCCAGAGCTGTTATTACCATGTTGCTGCTAATTACTCAGGAACATGTGACAGAGGGTGCAGGAGATTCCCTCGCTTGCCTTGAGCAGGCAGGCTTGCCAAAATGAATCACACGTCTACTGCATGTTTTAACTCACCCACTTCCTGGACACTGAGAGTAAAAAAAAAAGATGCTAAAAAGGTTACAAAACTCACTGGATTCTTCTCCTTCCATACCACAGTTGACGCTGTTCCCAAAATCAGGTCACGATATTTTGCTCCGAAAGGAACTTCCTGCTTTCTTGCCTGTGCTGCAGGCTTGCTCTGTTTCTTCACAGAGCGAGAGGTATCGCAGAAACAGAAGCAAATCAGACTTTGGGCAATGAACTCACAACCACGTGCAAAAGGGAGTTCTGCTGGGCTGCTCTTCTCTTTCAATTCATCCTCCAGGAGCTGCAGACGTCTGTGGCTCCAGCAGCTCCAAGCACGCATCAGATGAGCTCCGAAATCTTGAGATGGCAGATACTGGGAGAGGGTTAATGCTTCTACAGGAATCATCTCCACACACCTTTCCAGCGGAGGGACTCCCTGCCCTCTTCAGCCTCTGATGAGCCAGGCTCCACGGCTACCTTTTGCAGAAGGGGTAACAGCAGGGTGGACAGTGAAGAGCTGAGCAGTTGTTAGCTCTTATCTGAAGCCCTGCTTTGTGACCTTCAGCAAATCCTGTCAACCCCTATTTCCTTCACTATCACAAAAAAAAACCCAAACCCCACACCCAAAAAACCCAAACTCAGGACTTTTACAGTGCTTCCTTCCTGTTCCTTTCCTTGCTGCACTAGTTCACAGAGACGGCATGTTTTGGAAGCGCAGAGGAATACATCAGTGCCAAGCGTCATCGGTTATTCCCGTATTATGGATTTTGACACCTGTTCGCAGTCACGCTCGCAAGTCTGGCCTCCCCGGCCCCAGGTCAGCACACCGCACTGCTCGTGACCATCTTCTCCTGTTGTACATTCCTATATGAAGCATTCCCAGGATTACTTTCAGCAAATAAACTGGCACGTCTCCTCCTGGCAACTGCTGACCGATATTTGTGTTTTGCTGTCAACTCAGGACAGCCCAGAGCACCCAGGGGCAGAAGGGGCATGTGGGTCTGACCCCCTGGAACGAGGACCACAGCCAGGAAACAAGCAAGTACCAGAAAGGTGACACCATCGGGGCTTCTCAGAGCTGGAAATGGCATAGAAGTGTTGCTATTTGAGAAGATCATGAAGTCTGGTAAGGAGAGACGATCATCCCCACCACACCCCAGGGCATAGCAGAGGTGGCCGTGAAACTGTGGCAATGCTTTGGGAACACACACGCTGCTGGGAGAGAGGCACAGAGCAGCTTGCACGCGGCTGCAGAGATGGCTAAGTGTCCGCAGGGGACTCTGAACCCACGGGCTTGCTCCCGTCTCCTGGTAGGGACCCGCCGCCCAGCCCCGCATCTCCTATTCGTGCTCCTCCAGCAGCCTCTGTTGCTGCTCCACAAGCGCCAGCTTTCACATCCCCGCTTCTTCTCTGGAAGTGCCAAAGAAGCCGTCTGGGATATATTCCCCTTTCCTTTACCATCCCGAAGGCGAGGAGGTTGGCGGCTCAGAGAACCCACCGAACCACTGTAAGCTGATGCTTTCTGAAACTCCTGAAGTCCTCTCACGCTTTACTCCCGGGCACCCGGTTTGCTTACGGACCCCTGCTCCTCCTGAACCTGAGCAGGACACATGGAAGGATCTGGTTTCAGGAACAGCAGTAATTATAGAACAGGGCTGACGAGGGAGGAGCTTATGGGAACAGCAACAACACTTCCCAAGGCAAACAGTGGGCACAGGGTGTTACAGACTCGGAGCAGCATTTAAACAGAAAATCAGGAAAGCAGCAGGTGGAATAAGCTGTCACTGCAAACGGGAGCACGGCTGGCAGCGAGTAAGGCCGTCATATGGCAGGACCCATCTTAGTTTTCCTCAAAGTCTCAGTGTCACTGGGAGACCAGCAAGTGTCACCCCTGCTTTGGATGGGGCAATCAGCTCCCCAGAAAAGCAATGAAGGGTAGAAAAGCAGCAGCAGGCCAATGCATTGCCCTGGATCACACACATGTGCGTGCAGCCTGCTCTCTGGAGCCAAATACCCAGCAGGCCAGCAAGTTTTATTGCTAGGCTGCCAGTGCTCCCAGATCCAGGAAAATGCCCACAAAAACAGTAGCAAGCCTTCTCCTCTTTGCAGCGACAGAGATTTTAGATCCCATGGGTTAACCAGGGCGGGGGGGAGAAAATCCACCAGCCTGTAAGTTTTGTTTTGCTTACACTTGGACTCCCAGAGAAGGGCTACTGGTTTTGTAGACCTTAGCAAAATATCCTGGGCATCAGCCATGCCGCTCTGATCCCAGGACGCAGCTGACAGTGAGCGATTATGCCCAGGCACAAGTTCAGATGATTCAGCAGGGCCTGGGAACGTACGCACCGAAACGGTTAGAACAAATCACTGTGTTCGCTGCATCTTCATTTCAACCACAGAGCAGGAAAAAAGAGAGAGTCTGAGTTTGACTGCATACATCTCCATACGGAAAACTCCAGAGAACATCAGAATAACTTTGTTACACAAACTAGTTCAACACCCTCTTAGGGAACTAGAGGGGAATGATGTTTCCTTACTATTTTTGGCCACATTCACACAGCAAGAGCCGACTGGAGGAACAGAGGTTTCCCTGTGTTTTCAGCAGCGATACGAGCAGCGATCATGTCAGCGTGATCCTGCCAAGACTCCTCTGCCAATTAGAGGATCGCAGTGTGCTCTGACCATTTGGATTTCCACCTCAGCCCCTAGAAAACAAAACGCTTGAGCAAAGCATTAGCACCTTTCATAACATCGTCACGTCTTTGGCACCGTCGTGGGGGTATGGAGAGAGCCGCAGAGGTACACAGCGAGCCAATGACTACCATTTCCCAACACAGCCAGCTGCTGGGAGCTCAGAGGGCTCCACCAGTTCCAGCCCCAAGCTCACGCTCACCAACAACCCTTTTCCAGAGATCCTCATGTCCCGAAGTCCCACAACACAACACCTACCCCATGGACATGAGAACCCACGGATTTCTTTCCGAGATGCGGGTCTCTGACCATCAGCCCTCATGGGTTTAACAGCTTTCAAGGTCCAACAGCTCTAGCAGAATCCATATAATCAACTTAAAGGTGAGAAGCACATTTGGGCATTTTCAGAAATACTCCAGATTTGCATTAAGATGAAATCAAGAGTTGCATTAAAAAAATGTTTGTAAAAAGTCAGGCAGGATAGATATTTGAGCTTAGGTTCCCATCACCAAGGTGACTGCACAAAACACTGCTTATTTTGAAACCATCTCACCCGTCCTCTCTTCGGCCTGACAAAGCCTTTCCTAATGAGACACTCATCCTAATGAGGTGGTAGTATGGTTCATAGTAACGTTTGTCTTAACAGACCATCAAAAGAAATGCTTCCCTATCAGCTCAGGTAGGAAAGTTCATCTGCCCTTTTAAACCACCAGAACTGTTCCCTGTCTCCATCCCACATCTCTGTTACGGGGTTGAACGTGCATGTTCTGGTTTTTGCTATTCCAAGTTCCAGTTCCCAGAGCAGGGCAAACCAGAAATTGCAGCATGAGGGCAACGATTCTGGTTAGCATGGACATTATGTGGCTGTTGCTATCCACAAGCCTCAGAGATGTGCTCTGGCTTGACCCAACACCAGGAGAAATGTTTGCGTTTCTGGCTTGTGCTTTCATCCTGCCACCTCCTCCCCGGTCAGGATTCCCCTGCAAACCACTGCCTCCGCAAAACCCAAACCTTCGAGCAGAACCTGTCCACAGGGATCCCCAGGGAAGCACCCTGACACACACACGTATGTCAGAGTCCTTTGCAAAGCCCATTTGAAAGACCTGACTCACATGATCTCAGACGTTTACAAGCTCTTGGCTAAGCCTTGGAGGACACAGACATTTTCCAGACGCAAATCATAACAGTGAATATTAGAGCATTTCAAGAAGTCATCCTGAAACTAAGATACAACTCGAGTCAGTTCTGCTCTGAACCCTTCTTGCAACCAAGCAGGGCTCCAGTGAACGTCATCCCAAAACATTTATTTTGGGGAAGATGCATTTCACAATCTCCTTGACCAAAAGGCTTCATATTGGCATTAATCGTTCCACTCTACACCCTGCTTTGGGAAAGTAATTTCCTCGGCTTTCTGCCAATGCAAGCGCATTTCAGAGTATAAAATAATAATAAAAAAAAAATTAGTTCTGCAGAAAAATTGTATTTGTACTCACTATGGAAATCACTTCTGCTTGTCTAGACTTTCCCAGAGTCTCAAAAATTATTGCAGCAGTGATAAGCAGTATATCTCTGAATAGTGACACTTCTAGAAAAGCAGAGATTGCTCTGCAGCGCCTGATGAGAAAGCAGCTACACAGCCTGAAAAATCTGTGGGTATCAGCAAGGGCAGTTGTTCCTGCTATAAAGCAAGGGAGCCAATACAACTCACAAAATAAACCAACATCTCTAAAATTTCATAGTGAGGGCAAGCCAGGCTGGGTTCTGGCAGCAAATAACCTTTCAGGCATAAGCACTGTAACATCATCTCACCCAATTAAAAAATCATTTGCATGCCAGGTCCCGCTGCACGAAGGAGCCCAAGAGTCTCTTGTCATGCTAATTCCTCAGTCTCTAAGAACATTTGCAGATTTCCAGTTCATAATTCAATAGCCACAGATGAAATATTCCCCGAAAGGCAACAAGATGTACTGTACAAAAATAAATATTTGTCAACAGGCAACACGCTAGAGAGACGGAGACCATTAACATCAGTAAGCAATTCTGTGTAACAATGCTCTTCTGATCAGCAAAGCCTCATGTGGCTCATTACAAAATCCTCTCCACGCGCTGCGAGCATCCTTGGAAGTCCATGTCTCGAATGCCAGAACAGAGACAGCACAACAGTTGCACAAACTCGACACAGAAAACCACATCTCTGTCCAGCTAAACACCTTAGACGTGTGTTGCGGCAAAAACAAATCCACCCTCTACGTGCAGACAGCCACAGCACCGTTAGAAGCTACATGCAGCATCTGGGTGCAGGGCGACCGCAGTGAAGACTTTCAGGCATCGCTTCAGAGGTGTATGGGCAGGAGAATGTCCGCCCGAGCCCGTGTTGACCCCCTCCTCAAAACGCCTGTCCCAGCTCCGCTGTAACCTGCCCAGCTTTGTCCGAGTAAGGCAGTTACATAGCGATAGACGGTATCATTACTGCTGCCAGATCGTGTGTCCGGATCGTTAGGTGATTGGTTACCCAAGTACAGTCGCTGATCTCATGTGCCCTCCCCAATCTACAGGAGCCAATTTCAGCCATAAAAATCAGTGAAATAATCAAATATTAAGTCGCTGTACTTTGACGGTAACAGTCGGCTTACAAGAACAGGATTAGACCATGATACTCACAGCATACTCCTAAGCGTAATCCCTAAAGATCGTATTCAGAAACTGAACAAAAATAAGGCATGGAGTTTAAATTTAAAAAGAAATTTAAGAAAGTTTAAGCTCGCGGACAAAAGTAAAACTTGCTGAAAGCAAGCCGCACTTCCTAGGCTCTTCCCTATCCCAAGTTTTTAAAAACATACATAGGATAAGTGCTTTGGTAGCTTGCCCACGTGCAAAAGGGAAGGGTTACCTCTCCGGAGCAGCTGTCCCCGTCTGCCTGTCGCTGAAAGCCGTTCAGTTACCATGTCAGCACAGAGAGCTGAAAACCGAAGTAATCTGCAAGAGAACACAACGCGAATTTCCACGGCTGTGCTGAAGGCCAGATATTTATGCCGCTGGGAGAACTGGGCTGGATCCAGCGACAGCTCTGAAATTTAAACACACACTCCCTCTACTGCATGCTGAAACCATAGGCTGGGGTGACTCCCCTCGTGCCGCAGGGAGCCAACTGCTGCATACGATCGCAGCCATCTCCCCCGGGCTCCAGCAACTTCTACAGACCGGGAGGTCGAGCAAAACCCCGGGTGTCCCAACAGAGACGGCCCTGACGCCTCACCAAGCTTTGAGCATCAGGATGTCACCTTTGCCTTATGTCACCCGGTGACAGGCCGATGACCCCGAGCTTTTATAACAACGCATGAAGTTGATGCTAGAAAAAGGTCTATGGTGGCCATCAGGTAGCTTGTTTACTCAGCTTGCTTAATCCACCTTTAAGAGGCTGCCAGAAAGTTACTGCAGCTTTAATGAACTTCCCTCTCGGGTGGTTGAAACTTAAGGATTCGACAGAGTTCATTTACTCTTCTTGGTTTTCCTGATAACTTTGCAAATAGCCTTGTAGGAATTTCAGGATCAGGAGAGCAGTAAGAGACCAACGCTGGAAAAAAAATGGCTTATGAGGCTTTGAACTAGAGGACTTGGAGAAAATATGTTCTATTTTTAGACACAGTTATGCAGACTAACTGGACTAACATATTAAACAAAGATGTTGTGAACATGATGCTACTTGAACCCATGTACCCTCCCTGACATTACCCAGGCTTAGCTGCTCCTCCCACCCCAATGGAAAAGCCCCATTTCGTATTGCTACCTCCAACACGGGATGACTTGCAAGGCAGTCAAGTGCCGGCAATGAACCCGGCATCGCCAGCCCCCCGCCAAGAGGGGCAGCTTGGCAGACAAGCCGGCAAGTTCAGGGCAGAGAGTGAATCCCACCCAGTGCTGCACGCCCTCCTCCGCCTGGGTCAGACACGGCACCGGGAGCTGCAGCTGCTCGGAAGAGGATGAAAAAAGAAAGCAAATCCCCTGCCCCAAAAGCCGAGGCTCCCGGCACACCAGCGTGAGTGTGGAGGGTGTTTCCTACGCCGCCGAGCAGCCCAGGTAAATCCAGGGGAGGGCATGAGTGTGAGATCCAAAAAAATAACCCCAGTCCCTTGCATTGGAGCATCACTCGCATCAGGATCGCTCTTTCTTGCGGTCAGCGATATAAAAATCACAGCCCCCCTTGAAGAAAGTGATTGCCCTCGGTTTAGAGGCAGGGGGGCCGAGACACAAGCTGAGACAAGCCTGCCCGAAGGTCAGCTGGCAAGGAAAGGAGCGCAGATCCAGCACCCAGCCCTCTGCTTTTATGGGGGCCATAAAACTGCACACAGTAACTTCACTTTCACAGCAGGAGGTTAAAGCTACAGCAAGTTTCTCATCCCCGCCCCCCCCAAAGGAAGGTAGTTTTTCTAAACACCCCAGACAAAGTTTTTCTTTAACCTTCCTGATGAGGAACAATAATAAAGTCATTACAGCCCCACCAGCACATCAGGAGCGGGCTTTCTTCATCTCCACCAGCAATAAAGCCCGTCCCTGATTCACTAACAGAGTGTAACGTTGACACTGTCAACGAGGGCATGAATCACATGCTGGGAGCGCACAAATCACGCCCTGAGCTCTCTCCCATCGCAGATCAGAGCGCTTTGCTGCTGCTGCTGCCAGAGATCTGAGAATTAAAACTAAATTACTGGCTCACCTTGTCCTGCTCACAGCTAAATGCCAGGGCATGCCCGATCACCATCACACACAAGGCAATACTTGCATCAGCTCAGCAGGGCACAGAGGGAACCTGCCAGCACATCCCTCCTGAAAGCTTCTTCTTGTATCCCTGGCTGACACACAATAAGTCACGGAAAGAACTCCCACCTCAGCACAGCCTGGAGCACGTTTGTACCAGAAGGGGAAAGGGATTCTCTGCTGAAGGCAGCAAGGGAGTTTGCATGAAGGGAGACGGCAGCAGGAGGGCCAAGCGGAGCAGAAACGAGAAAATGGGACATGGGCCGCTTCAACCTGCAGGTCACCGGTTCAAGAGATCAACATTGCTACCAGCCTTGGGACTCCGATGTATCGGGTGGCCACCGCTGCATCCTCTTTCCACGCTCAGATCCCTCTGCATTGCCATGATGGACGTTGCCCGGACCCTACGGCACGTCCAAAGCCTGCTTGCCTCTCTGCCCACCCATGGCCCGTTCACAGGGGCTTTCCCAACACGTGGGGGCTCAACAGACAGATTCCTTCCTACAAGCACGATTGTCATTCACGTGCAAGAGGCCTCCCAGCACAGCTGTTGAAGGGGAAGGTGGCCAAGGCTGAGATAAGTTACACCGGGACGCTGTTTGAAGCCATGCAGATACAATACAGTCCATGACAGACAGATGCTTTGGGAAAAGCATAGATGGGATCGTCACAGAGGGTGTGTATTCTCTCCTGCTCCACTGACAAGCTGCATCTTCAGCCGTTTTTCCTCTCCGTGCCTTGATTTTCCATCCAGGGACACTAAAACACACCTACCTCGTAAATAGGTTTTGAACCTCAATTCACTGGCTTCTGTAAATAGGGTGGAGGCTCTCTGATCATAAATAAATAGGGCTGTTAAACATCACTTGAGGTGGAGTCAGTGCACACAGACTTTTGGAAGTATAGCAAGGCCAGGAGGCCTTTTGACCACACGAAAAAGGGGAAGTCAAAACTCATCTGGGGAGGAACAGTTCAGTGTAACAACAGGATCCTAGTTGGTTGTAATAACAGAGCTTGGAGCTAGCCAATGAGGGAGGAAAAAATGCAACAGGTTGGTAGAACAAAACAAAGGAGGGAAGCAGGAGGTGAAAGAAAATTAGGTCTCTTGCTTCAAGATCCTGCCACCTACTTCTGCGTGCTCCTTTACCTTTCACCTATGATTTTTTTACAAGTGCTGTTAAAGTTAATTAAGGGTTACACTCAACCCAGCCAGCATGCAGGTACCACCTTCCTGCATTCGGCTACGAGCGTTCGCAGCACGGGACAAACGACCTCGTGCAGAGGTCAAGCAGACCTCAAGTGCTTTAGAGCCACTATTTAATAAAGGTGGCACTACCCTACTTTATAGATAGAAAAAGCACGGCACAAAAAGTAAACATCTTTTATCTGGGATCTCAGGGAAAGCAGGAGCAGAACGTGGAGATATGAGGGATGAGAAAAGGACTCTCAAATCCTTTCTCCTCGAGCAACCCCTCACCTGATGCACCACCGATGGACCATCCTGACCCTCTTGCTTCTCCTTGTTCCAGCCCCAGACCCCAGCAGTGCCCCTCACTGGTACCCTAAAACCACAGGCCAGTTCCCCCCTCTGCTACCCCACCCCTGGGAGAGAAGAAAGGCAGACTGTCCCCCGCAGCCTCCCCCGTGTGGGCCACGTCCCATCCTCCATCTTTCCTGGTTTCCCAAGCAGGAACGAGAGCTTGCACCCTAAAGTCACTGATGTGTCCCTGCCCTGCCAGCCCCCTCCAAATCACTGCCCCCCAAAATCCCTCCCTGCCTCCTCGACGCTCAGACCCATGCCACCAGAGCTCCCTGCCCCTTCCGCCCCACACCCTCAGAAAGCCCCCATCTCCTCAAACCTACACCCACAGAGAGCCCCCGTCCCCAGCCTCATCCCCCATCCCGCAGCACAGCCTGCCCCTCCACCCCATACCTTGACTCCCACCTTCTGTCCCCTGTACGTTCCGCGCCCCACACCCCGTGTCCCTGTCCCCCACGTGTCCCTGTCCCCCACACCCCCTGTCCCCCACATCCCCCTGTCCCCACTGCCCCACACCCCCGTCCCCACATACCTCTATCCCCACTGCTCCATAACCCTGTGCCCTTGCCCCCCATATACCCCTCTCCCCGCTGCCCCACACCCCCTGCCCCACACCCCATGTCCCTCCCATACCCCCACCTCCCCACACCGTCCCCCTGTGCCCCCCCACCCCCACCCCCTCCGAGTCCCCCACCACCCCCGGGACCCACCCTCCTCCCCACAGGCCTTGCCCCGCTCACCTCCCGCGCCAGCACCGCTCCCGGCCCGCCGCTCACCCCCGCCGCCGCCGCCGCCGCCGGCGCCCCGCTGCCCCCCACCCCCGTACGTCACCGCGCCCGCCCTGACGCCACCACATACCCAGCACCCCGCAGCCAATCGCCGCCGCCGGGAAGTCGTTACCGCATCACCACGGCAACGGCCCAAGCCCGCCCCGCCCCGCGCGCCCCCTGGCGGGCGCGGACCGCACTTCTCCCCTCCTTCCGCCCCCCCTCCCTCCCCGCGGGCGCGGGGCCTCATGGGAAATGTAGGCGCTGCTCGCGGGGCATGCTGGGTAGGGAGAGCGGGGTGGGTGGGGGTGGAGGCGCAAAATGGCGGCGGGTGGCGAGCGCTGTCTGCCGCGGGCTCCCTCAGGCACGGCTCTCCTGCGCACAGCGGAGCCTGAGTAGTCCCTGTTCCCCCTCGGCTTCACGGCCACCCTGTCCCAGCGCCTGCGGGCTGCCCTGCCGTGGCTGACCGGGACCCGCCACGGCTGACAGGGACCCACCCGCCGCTGGGCCCGAGCCTTCCCCCTGGTCCCTCACCGCCGTCGAGGGAGCCGGGGGCCGCGTCCGTGCAGCGCGGGCTGGGGGGATCCTGCCTGCGGACGTGAGGGCAGAGGGGACAGCAGCCTCCCCGGGAGCCTCCCCACTAAACCCTCCCGGGTCAGGCCGGTTGGTGGCTGTAGCTGGGGACGTGTCAGGGAGAGGAAGGCCGCGGAGGCGGCGCTGAGCTCCGTGTCACAGGCAGCGTGGCTCATCTGGAGGCATTCACTGTGGCAGGAGCAGAAATGGGGCTGGGCATGTGGTGCTGAGCCCTCACCGGGCAGCCCTGGGCAGGAGGCTGTAACCAGCGTGCTCCAGCCCACGCTGTGCTGGAATGGAGAGGGAGCAAGGACTTTTCTCAGGCAATGAAACCGGGACCTGAGGTCCAAATTGCTGCTGACACCAGCTCTGCCAGGCCTGGTGTTCCGTCGGATGCTACGGGACCGTCACGACATGCGGCTCGAGGTGCCTGCGGGAGCTCTGGGGCTCTCCTCCCCTTCCCAGTCTGCTTTCCACCCCCCGGGCTCGATCAGCTGCCCGCCGGGGGTGCTGCAAGCTTTCTGCTGTCAATGCCGTTACTTGAGGTCTAGGATGGAGCCAATTTTACACCTTCACACTTGTGTTGGTTTTGGCTGGGACAGAGTTAATTTTCTTCACAGTAGCTAGTATGGGCTGTGTTTTGGATTTGTGCTGGAAACAGTGTTGATAACACAGGGATGTTTTAGTTACTGCTGAGCAGTGCTTACACAGAGCCAAGGCCTTTTCTGCTGCTCACCCCACCCTACCAGCGAGGAGGCTGGGGGTGCACGAGAAGTTGGGGGGGGACACAGGGGACAGCTGACCCCAACTGCCCAAAGGGATATTCCAGACCATAGGACGTCATGCTCAGCATATAAAGCTGGGGGAAGAAGAAGGGAGGGGGGGACGTTCGGAGTGATGGCGTTTGTCTTCCCAAGTCACCGTTACGCGTGATGGAGCCCTGCTTTCCTGGAGGTGGCTGAACACCTGCCTGCCCATGGGAAGTGGTGAATGAATTCCTTGGTTTGCTTTGCTTGTGCGCGGGGCTTTCGCTTTACCTATTAAACTGTCTTTATCTCAACCCACCAGTTTTCTCACCTTTACTCTTCCGATTCTCTCCCCCATCCCACCGGTGGGGGGGCAGTGAGCGAGCAGCTGTGTGGGGCTTCATTACCAGCTGGGGTTAAACCATGACAATACCCTAGGTAAAGCACAGCGGTAGGTAATCTAGTCAGTGATGTTATGTTTAAAAAGCACAGGCCCTGTTCTCACTACAGTTACTCAGGGAGCGGTGCAGAGCTCAGATGATGGCCCTCGTTAATGCAGATGTAGCCACAATTAGGATTTGGCCTGTCATTCCCGAAAACATGGAACCCCAGGACAGCGGAGTTTGGGCAGAGCTGTGGGTTTGGGGCCGCGAAAGATTCACGTAGAGAGCAGCAAGGTTTGTATCTGACTCCGCAAACGCTCACGCACACGATGTTACCCCACAGAGAGCTCCGGGTTTCCCACAGGAGACCCCCCACGGGCCTGCAGACCCCGCACGCACCCACGCTGGTGCAGGGGCGGGACGGTGGGAGCGGCGGCAGAGAGCTGCTCTTTCCCAGCGCCTCCGTGAGCTCTCCTTGTGATCCCGCTGCTGGAGTTTATTCTCAGTCGGAGGCGCCGGGGCGCACGCCGACGATGCGCATCAACTGCTGACTTAGGTAAGCTCCAGCCCTCGGTCGGCCGCTCCGGGAGGATGAGGCGGATCCGGGCGCATCCAGACTTGGCGGCAGACCAAAGGCAGGTGCTGACACTGGTTCCGGCTGTTCCCTCCACGCCTGTCCTTGCCTGCGGCAATTAACGTATAGTTTTTTGCCACGTGGGAACTACTCGGCTCTCGGGAGCAAAAGCAACGCTCTGGTGAGCTGCTTTAAGGAGGGATGATGCAGCCCCGGAGCTGGTGAAAAGCGATGACGCTGTCACCGGCAGGGATGCGGCCCCGCGTCTCCCGGGGGCCGTGCACAGGATGAGAGCCCTTGTTGACGAGGCTGTGGCACGGAGACGGGTGGGAGTGGCCCTTTTCCTCCCCGCCTAGGTGTGGCGTGGCATGTACCTGTCCTGACGCCTGATCGGGGACGAGATTGAGCTAAAACGAAGCTGACGAGGGAGGATGCCGTCTCCCATCAGTGCATTTCCACCCAGCCCATTTCCTTCCCAGCGTTTGGCACCCTCCCCGCTCTCGCTCTGCCTGCGGATCGCACGGAGCGACGAGCGGCTTTGCCAGCGTCACCCCAGGAGGCTGCACCGATTCGTACCGCGGCCCCCACGCACCTCGACGAAAGACAGAGCCCCAGCCTCCGGTGCAGTGTGTTGGGAAGGTCTCGCTCCACCAGAAAACCTGTGCAGAGCGGAGGGATCCCGTGTCCGAGTGGACCAGCCAGGATGGCACAGGGCCAGGCAGGGACCCCAAATCTGCATGGGGCTGTTAGGGGCCACGCCGCTGCTCAGGACCGCCCTGCTGCGTCCCAGTGCAGTGAGAAGGAGGAGGAGAGGTGATGAATTTGACCTGCAGCCCCTGCAGGGGCCAGGGCCACCACGGCCATCACGGTCAGGGCTGCAGCCACCCGTGCCCTCCCTGTGCGTCAGCGAGGCTGCGTGGGACCGGGGCACGGGGCCACCCAGTCACCCTCATGAAGCACACAGAGCCACTTTGTCCCCGGGGCAGCTGCACCGCTCCACTGGCACCCGCGGAAACGGCCTCTCCCGCAGTCAGGCACAACGAAAAATAATTGTAAAAAAGAAACACTGTAAAAACTGGGGAGGGGGGGAAGGAGCTGTGTGAGCAAACGCTGAAAGCCACATGAGTAGGAAATAGATTGTAATCTCCCTAACGAACTGCAGTTAATCAGCGTGAGCAACTGTGAACTGGGGTTTGATGCAGGGCTTGCTACCAGTGCCTGTTTCCAGAGGGGACCCTTATGTGATCGGGGGCTCTGTGCCCCATAGAAGAGAGACCCCAAAGTCACAGGTGAATGGGACTGTATTTAAACAGAGGTGCTTGGAAAAACCAACCCAGATGTTGGCGTGGGTTGGTTGGGTTTTTTGTGCAGGGTTTGCCAGCAGACTTGGCTGTTGTTCTCCGTTTTTCGGGGAGCAAATTAGCTGGAGGAGACAGGCCAGGCCAGCGTTACTGACGAGAGCTGCCACATCCACCGGCTCCCGGTTCACATGGCCCCTGGGAGTCTTTGCTATTGCCTTCTGCGGGCCTTGGACCAGATCCTGAGCCAGGACTCCTGAAACAGGGAGTCCTCTAGTCCAAGGGCAAAGACCTAAACAAAGCCCAGAGCGCCGTTACCTTCCTATACAAGCACTTAATTAATCATATAGAGGTGCTGGCCCTCCCAGCCGTTACCCCTGTGCAAGCCCTGCATCCCAGAGGGGAGTTCATCTTCTACGGCCAGTTCACCAGCACCTGTGTCCCTCTTGGCCCTCCACAGACCAACCCAAAATCCACTGGTGGAGCCTCTTTCCACGGGTGGCGTCTGATTTCTTTTAATGGGCTCTTTCCTACAGCGGGAATCAAAACCCCGCACTGCCGAGGACCGAGGTCTGGTGCCTGCAGGGCCACAGATGTGCCGGGAAGGAGGTCTGCGGGCCAGCAGCTCCAAAAGCTTTATTGCTTGTTGGTTTCTGCTAACATCTACGTGACTCCAGTGACTAACAACCACCTTCAGGGAATGCACGTGTTAGTTAAGGACACCCCGGACTTTCTGTGGGGGCGGTGAGAAGGCACCGCTCAGTCTGCCAAGGCTTCCCTGGCAGCCGCCGTTGCAGGGTCGTGCACCCAGGGGTGCTGGTAGAAACCAAGGGGGAGCTGCAGCCCTGGGCCACGCGGTCCAGACCCACCGGTGGCTTTGGTTTTTTTTTAGGCAGGGTGGAAACCAGAGTCTGGGGAGTTGAGTCCAGGTCCCACACCTGGGCAGCCCAGAGGAGATAGCCCCGCTGCCTTCTCCCCAACGTTGGGCTGTCTGAGCCTCCTGGCACATCGTGGCTGCAGCCCTTCCCTGAAGAAAATGGGAGCATCTCTGCCTGTAGGCTCTGTGCTGGTCCCCACTTGTCTCCATCCAGAGATGGCCGTATTGACTGTGTCCACTCGGAGGGACATGCTGGGCCCCGCCGTTCCCCGCTGGGCTCTGCCATCCTGCCGGGCTAGTTGCTGGGCTCTGTGGCTATGGTGTCCGCATCCGGAGATGGCGGCACGCCGCTGTTCCCACCGTTGCTCACGTTTTCCTTGCTGTTGTCCCTCGTGGGGTTGCTGCCTTTATCCTCCGCTTTCTGCTTGAGTTTGAGGGAGGAATCTCTCCGGGAGAGGAGGGGTTGGTAGCCAGCGAAGCCTCCTCCGCTCACGTTTGTACGCTTGTCTGGGGACGGACAGAAAAAGAGGATTGTTCACCTGGGGTCCAAATTGACCTTTCAGCTAAGGAAAAGGGTTGCGCGGTCTCTCCTTGCCAGAGGCATTGGGGTGTCTTCTCTGAAAGATGGGGGTCCTTCCAGCCCCCGGATGCCCTCAAAGAGGGGAAGATGGGTGGGAGACTGGGCTCGTGCCCCAGTGTGGCCGTGCTCAGGAGGGGCAGGGGAGGGTGTGATGGCTGGTCTCCTACCTCCTGGCCCGATGGGGTGCATCAGTCGGTTCATCTGGACGTTCCAGTGCTTGACGTTGGTGCTGGCCTGTCGCAGCTTCCGCTGGGCCGCCTGGGAGGGGATGGAGGAGAGGGGTGAGCCAGCTGCCTGACAGCCCCCGACCCAGGACCGCGGGCAGGAGTTTCCCTTCCCTGAGTAAGCCTGGATTGGAGACTCCCTCTGGGATGGAGACCCAGCTCACCCTCCTCTAGGTCTTCTGCTCCTCCTCCAATCCTCCCCCCTCCACACACTCCCACTGTCGACATTGCTCTGGACGCCAGCGCTGTCCCCCTGGGGTAGGACACGCTTGTCCCATCTCAGCCACTGAATCACCCCACGCCTGCGCATGGCACAGCTCAGAAAACCCCCGAGGCAATGCCAGCTTGGTCCCCAAAGCTGCTGGGTCCTCCCCAGTGTGGAGGTGACTCAAGGAGGGCTGGGAAGTCCCCCGGGGCTCGCAGCGTGAAGGGATGTGGCACCAATGTGATGCTCACCATGACATCTTGGTCCACCCGCTGCCTGTTCACTCTCACTTCTTCCAGCTGCTTCTGTGCCTCTTCCAGACACTTGTTCTTGTTCTCCATCTCCTGCTTGAGGACTTGCTTCTCCCGTTGAGTTTTGATGATATATTCCTCTTGCTCCTCCTTCAGCTTCATCAGCTGCTTCAGCTTCTCCTCTTCCTCAGCCAGTAGCCTGTCGATGAAGAGCAAGGAGGTGAGGATGTCCCTCTGCCACTTCATCCACCAGCTTCCCCCATCCCTGCTGGCATACTGGGAAGTCACCAGCACACCCCAGCACCCCAGGGAGCATTGCATTGCCCTGGGGAGCGTGTCCCCACGCCCAGCCGCTGCCCTGGGAGTGGGGCTGGTCGAGAAGGAGCAGGGATGCCCTGGTCCTACCTGGCCTGTGCGTATCTCACGGACTCCTCGTCCTGCCGTGCTTTCACCTCCTGCTGCAGGGCCTCCTGGAGACGCTCCTGCATGTCCTCCAGCTCCAGGATGCGCTTGCGCTGACGTTCTGCCTCCGCCTCCTTCAGGACCATCTCTGCCTGCATGGAGGCGCGAGCCTGCGGCAGGGACAGGAGCCATCAGCACGGGCGGCTGGCAGAGCCACCGCCACCATCCCCAGGGCCCCCATCCCTGGGTGGATGGGGCCAGACATCTCCCACACCAGGGAGCGCCCATGGAGAGAGCTCCAAAGCAAGGCTGTTTCCCTGCTCAGGAGACACACCGTGTCATTTGGAGCCGGCGCCGGCTGCAAGGTCAGAAATGGGCTCTCTGGCCATCCCGGCACTACCACTCGCCTCTCACCTGCCCCCCAGCTTCATACACCCCGGGGCAGGCTGTCCGCATCTCCTGCTCCTCGAGTATCTCATGCACAGCGGTGCTGACCCCTCCATCCCTCGTCCCCGGGTCACATACAGCTCCTGGGAGCCCAGAGGTGACGGGTGGCAGCAGCATTGTTGCAAGAGCGGGATGTACTCCTAACAGCTCCTCCAAACCCCCTGGGCTGCCACGGGCAAGGGAAGGGGAAGGAAGCACCCACCCCATGAGCAACACAGCCCTGTGGCAGGACGTGCCGTGAGGATGCACCCACCTGCTCAGCCTCCCGCAGCTGGATCTCCAGGGTCCTCTGCATCTCCTCGTGCTGCTGCCTCCGCCGCTGCTCCTCCTCCTGCAGGAGTATCTCTGCCTGCCGCTGGGCCTCCTTGAGCAGCTCCAGCTCCTGCAGCTTCCTCTCCTTCTCCTCCTGGAGCTGCTTGAGCCGCTGCGTCTCCTCCTCCTTGGCCGCCTTGCGCTGCTCCCGTTGCTCCCGCTGCTCCCGTCGCTTCTGCTTCAGGTCTTTGTGCAGGGACTTCTTGCCCTCAGCCTGCAGCCGGATGGCCGTCTGGATGGCTGGGGAGGGAAGGGGACGGTCAGTGGGGACACGGTGGGGGGCACGGGGAAGCTGGGGAGGGGGCACAGGGCGGGCACGGACCTAGCGTCCACTCCTGGCGCTGCCGAGTGTCGGAGGCGCTCATCTCGTAGGTGCGGGAGGAGGTCTTCACGCAGAACATGCACCTCTTCCCATCCCGGTCGGGCAGCACCTGCAAGGAGAGGACACAGGATGGCGTTACCGCCCCGTACCCCACCTTATCCCCACGTTCGTCAGCCATAGGACTGGCTCTCCCATGCTCATGGATGTGAAATGGTGTATTCTTGGCTTCCCCTTCCTGGGGTCTGAAGGGGATCTCCTGGGTCTCCTGTCCCCGAGCTGAGCATGGCCTGGGCCGTACCTCCACGCAGCAATGCTTGTCCAACGCGATGCTCCCCTTCTTCTCCTTCCGTTCCTCGCTCATGTAGTAGGACAGGACACTGGGCTTCAGCGTGAACCACCGCTCTGACCAGTTCCTCCTCAGCTGGCCCTTCTTCCAGAGGTAGCCCTGCGCCCGAGAGACACGAGGATCAAAAACGGGGTGGGGGGCAGGACGGGGTTTGTTCCCCAGGACATGTGGGCTCCTTGCCTGTTTGAGCACATCCTCGATGACCTCCTGGTACACCTCCTCCACGGCCATGCTGACGGCCTCCTGCTCGATGCCTCGCAGGAACCGCCCCGAGTTCACCATGTCCAGGAACTGCCAGACCGTCAGCCCCCCCTGCCCCTGCGACTCCTGGGAGAGGTAGTCATCCAGGTCGCAGGAGTTCAGCTCCACGTTCATGGCCGTGCAGATCTTCTTCAGCAGGTACTCCACCTGTGGGGACAGGGAACTCAGCGACGGGGAGACGTGAGAGCTGTCCCTGCCCCACCGACCCATTTCAGAGAGCCCAAGACCACGTCTCCTTCCAGCCTAGAGATGCAGGACCCTTGTCCCAGAGGTATCGCCCCTTGCAACGGTTGATGGCCATGGCCAAGGTGTTTCAGGCAGCAGGCAGGCTCAGGAGGTTGACACTGGGTTAGAGCTTGACCGCTACTGGGAGGTTTTTCCTTTTAACCACAAGGCTGAGATGGTTTTGGCTTGTTTGTTTGCAGAGTGAGAAAACTCTGCAGAAGTCAAGTGCCTGAGGGAGAACAGAGCAACGCCGCTGTCACCCACAGCCAGCCTGCAAGGCAGGCGTCTCAGACCACGGCCCTGACCTCAGCACCGCTCTGGTTTCCAGCTGATGTCGTAAAAACACTGGGGAAGAGTAAGGGAAGAGGTCCCTACGGAGGAGATGAGCGTCGTTTTGAAACTGTAAATAAATTGCTTTAAAAAAAAAAGAGCTAAAATGGTTGACATGATGTCAGGAAGACTTATTTCAGCTCAAGTTTTGCTGCCAGCTCTTCTCTACCCACGCTCTAAGGACCAAGGAGGGTGGGTGACTGCAGAGAGCCACGCAGAAAGGCGAAACACAGCAGAGTCCCTGCACCCAGCTAGACTTTTTTTAATATCATCTGACTAGGAGAAGGGCAAGAATTTAATGTAGTTTATTTTTTTCTTTTCTTTTTTTTTTTCCCCCCGAGCTCAGCCCTATAAGCAGAAAGATGATTCAGTTTGTCATGGTCTGGGGAACAGGAAACACCTCTCCCGGGGAGCAGGAAGTGCGGTCGCCCTCCTACGTCTGCGCAGCACTGTGCTTCTTGTCTTTTTTTGCCCTTTTATTTTTTTTTTTTTTTTGGCTTTTCTGCTGATCTCAGGAGGTTGATGGTGTAGAAGCAGACGGCAGCTGCTTGCCCAGCTGAGCTCCTCCTGGCAAGGCCGCTCTTGGCTTCTGAGCTTGTTCCTCCTCCCCAGATCTGTCCACCTTCTCGTGGGGGTTCAATCTGACCCCCGGAGAAGGGAGAACCTCCCCCTCCAAAAGCCGGGTGGAATTTGGAGATTTGGAGATTACTGCCAGTAGCTTTGCAGGGGAATTTGGAGATTTGGAGATTACTGCCAGTAGCTTTGCAGGGCAACCAGGGCAACCTCACTCTTCACTCTCCGGATGCTGGGCAGGGGGTGAGCGTCTGGTGGCAGCGGGCACGGAGAGGGACAACTGGGTCTGCTCTGCCACTGCCTTCGTGGTGGCACGGGCTGAGAGCAGCACGAGGGACACAGCCCCGTCCAGCCTGACAGTGATTTCTTGGGCAGCAACCTCCCATTGCACCAGACTTTAAGGGTTTTTTTGTCATCTTCTCTTTCTCCCCCATGAAAATCAGGAGGAGTCCTCCAACACCATGCTCGACACAGCCCTTGGGTGAGATGGAAGGGCTTGAGGCAAGGGACCAGCCCCAGGAGGAGCTGAGCTGCAGATGCTCCTTGGTTGGGGCTCTGAGAACGGGCACATTCATTTCACAGCCGGCAAAAGAGCTCGTTGGCGTAGGCTTAGACCATGGAAAAGCAATACGGACCAGCCCACACCTCATCCTCCAAGACATCTACGTGTGAGAGGCTTCAGCATTTTGGAGGGGTCCTCCCAGCTGCTCCCCAGTCACCCCCCTCTCCCTGGGCAGCAGAGGTGGCCGTGGGCATAGCGGGGGGTGCCCAGGGCAGACAGCCCCCTCCTCCCACCCCTGGCCTGCTCTCTCTCGCACCCTGGAGCACCACATCTTGCAGGATGTGGTGGGCCATGCCAGGAAGCGATAGCGGGATGTGTCATCCCCAAACGGGGCTCTGCCAGCGCGCAGAGCCCTGGGAGGACAGGGATCAGGGGGGGAGAGGCAGGTCCTACCTCATCTGGCACCATGACGAGAGGGTATTTGTCTTCAGACAGAAAGTTGAAGAGACACCAAAGCTTGAAGGCATCTTGGTGGGATACAATGCTATTCCCGTTCCGGTCAGGCTTGTAATTCTTCTTCGCCGTCAGGGTCCAGCAGAGCTCATCAAAGTTTTCTTTCACAAAAGCACCTTCCTCCACCTGTGGGCAGGAGTCAGGGGGGTGAGCGTGGTGCTGCAGGGCTACGGAGGGGGTTTCGGGGCGGGGGGGTGAAGCGCTGGAGGTAAGAAACCCTCACGCCTGAAATCTCCTGTCCCTGCCGGTGAGAAGCACGGGGTGATTGATACGTGGGACTCACAATTAGAGCGTAAGTGGGCACTGACCTATGATGCCAGAGTACGCGTCCCCAGCACAGGTCCCTTACGCAGGCAAGCAAGGCGTCCCGACCAGTAAAGAGGATGCTACGGGACTGCTGCAGCGCTCGGGCACCGTGGCATGGCCGTGGTGGCTCAGCCATGTCCTGCCGGGCTTTGGAGCACCAGCAGGAACCCCATGGTGAAGCACATGCAGCATTGTGTGGTGCTCTCCCAAGCCCACATCCCCAGTGCCTCCACGGCTTTGGGTCATTCTCGTTATCCCATTTGCCCATAAAGAGGAACTGGGGCTCAGCAAAGGGAAGTGATGGCCCACGGGCAGGCAGCAGTGGAGGCAGGAACGATGCCTCCATCAACCTTGGCCCCGCTGCCTGTCCATGAGCTTTCTGTGACCGCTTGCCCGGCATCGCGAGCCACTTCGCGTGGCAATTTTGGCGCGGCATCGGTGAACTGCGATGGGGACCAAAGGAGCCTGGCTGCGTCTGGCTGCTCCATCCCAGCGGCGCGAGCCGTGCACCGCCGGCACGAGGGCAAACTGCAGCCTGCAGCAGCAGAGCTGGAGAAAAACCTTTGGGTGGCAGAAAGCTGAAAGTCCCTCTTACTAGGAAAACCCACTTCCCCTTCTCAGGCTGCCTCTGGGATTTTATTAGACATGGCAAAACCAGAAGAAGGGGGTTTAAACATCATCTTGCAAAGAACCACATGGGAAACTGGAAGGATTTTGGCCGCTCTGTGACAGGCAGATTGGGCTGAGCTGACCTGGGGCAGCTGCCTGCCCTGGGCCGAGGGAGCTGGGGAAGGCTCTGCCCTCGCTCGCTGCAGATCAGATCCCCACAGCTGAGATCAGCATCCCTGGACCAGGCTGGGCAGCTCCTGACCAGCTCAGGGCAAGGCAAGGACCGGCACGGAGCCCGGCACGGAGCACCGCACGCTGGGGAGAGGCATGGCCGAGCCCTGGGGAAGCGGCAGGGGAGGGAAGGGTTACTGCACCCAGCTCCGGGCCCCCCCTTCTTTCAAGCACACGGTGGAAGAAAGTTGTCAGTCATTTTTCCTCTCCTCGCATGCCTGGAGGAAATGAACACCCAGCCGCAAAGTCTCGCTGTGCCAAACAAAGGTGCCTTTGAGCCGCGCGGAAAAAAGGGAGAAAGCCCCTGCCCACCCCAACCTCTGCCCCTGCCCGGCACCTCGTCCTCCTCCCTCTCCTCCTCTTTGCCAAATGAGGTCACACCTCAAATTTGAACAGGGGTGGAGAGGAAAAAGGGGCTGATTTCTCTCTCTGAGCCCTTTAGGAAATGTGGGCAGGGATGCACCTCCATCCAGAGCCTTGATGGAAAGGGCTGACTTCATCCTTGCCAAGGAAATGTTGAGTATTAAACATTTCTCACTCGTTTTGGCATTCACCTGAGTGCTCCCCAACTCTCTGTATCCTTTTTCCACCCACCAAGGCAAAGGATCTCCAAGAGCAGAGGGGAGCAGAGCCGTGGGGCTCCCACGGGATGTGGGAGCAGAGCAGGCACCGTGGTGTCCCCACCCGAGACGCAGCAGGTCGGGGGGGATGGCCGAGGGGCTCACCTTATCCAGGATGTACTTGTTGAGGTACGGCATGTAACCCTGGCTAGACACCGGCCCGTCATCGTCATCGCGGAAATGCTCTTCCAGCGCCACGGGGTCGTGGGGGATGCACAGCACCGTGTACAGGTTGTGAGACAGCACCTGGCCGAGCACGAGGGACGGGGAGAAGGTGAACAACCTCCAACCCTGCCCCAGCACATCCCCACCGTGCCACCCACCCACCCGGGGACTGTGCCCTGCCCAGCGTCACCTCCCTGCAGCCGCAGCATCGAGGCACGGTTTGGGTTTGGCGGAGGGACAGGGGGATATTCCCAAATGTAAACCTCAGAGAATCATTTAGAAACAGGCAAGAATTGAGGATTTTTCCACATTGGTTTCTTTTCTTTCTTGGCATGTGGGGAACTTTTTTTTTCTTTTTTTTTTTTTTTTTTTAAAAAGAGCTGTTTCAAACATTACAGAGCAAACAGGACATGCTTTGATCTAGAAAAGATGATAAGCCACCCCAAGCCATGCTCTTTGGCAGGTGCCCTTAGTGATTTCTTGAAAACGTAACAAACGACAGCGCCCAGCCTGGCAGCGGTTGCTTTCTGCCAACGGGGCACAGAAAGACGCAAAGATGAAAATAAGAGAAGATTTGTAAGAAACTAAGAAAAGGTTTTGTCTGGAATGGAAGCAGACAATAGAGATCTGGAGACATACCATCTCCAGAAGCAGTCTGTGAGCGTCACCAACCAGCCCGTTTTTGTTCAAATCCCCGAAAACAAAGCATGTTTTGAAGCTCCCAAATTTCCCACGTGCTGGAAAGCCCACGCTGCTGCCAGGCCAGCAGCCAGAGCCCGGAGCAAGGCTGCCCGTGAGCACCACCAGCATCTCCGGCTCACGATGCCGGGCAGGCAGTTGTCTCCTTGTCTTTACCTCCCAGCAAGCAGGAGATGGTTAAACGAGCGTTCCAAACTGATGCCGTCCCATTGCACCAGGGTTTGCAGAGACGGCTTGTAGGGTTTGCAGGTGCAGCTTGCCAGGGTTTCAAGAGAGGGGCTGGAGGAGATGGCGTGCAGCATCCCTGCTCCTCTCCGTGCGGGGCTGGAAATTTCCTCCCAGCAGGAGAGGAGCCGCCGGAGGCCACGCCGGCTGCTGCAGCTGGAGTCGGTTCTTGCTCAACCAGATTTTCTTTCTCTTTTTCACCCTCCGGACCGATGTTATCGGCAGGACTCCACCCTCTGCTCAAACACCGCGCGGGCTGTAGCCCTGAGCGCCGCTGCTACGGCTGGGCCTCTCGGGGTTCAGTGCAGCCCCGGCGTCCGCGCAGGGGTAGGGAGAGATGGAAACACCCTGGGCATCCTCCGGGATGACTAACGAATCCATCAGGATGGCTTGAAAGTTTGGGTATTGCATCCCATTCCCCGTTTCCCATGTGGGACCTCGTCCCCATCCCTCGGACCTCCTCTCACAGCACCCCAAAAAGCCCTGGGAGGTCTTGCATGTGCCCCCCGGCCGCGGCCGGCACCCCGAGCCCCTCCATCTGCTCCGGCACACCGCAAACCACAGCCTCTCCGCTCACCGGAGCGGTCACCTACAAAATGAAAGTGGGGCGGTGTGGGGAGGAAAGCCCCGGCCAGGCTGCCGGCGGGGTGCGTGGGGCCGGGGCTGCCCCAACCCCACGGAGAGAGGAGAAGTGGGAAACCCCGCCTCAGGATCTGAAACGAGGAATAGGAGGGGAAAATAACGGGGCGGGGAGGGGGGGGAGAAGGGAAGGGATGCTCTGAGAGCGGTTTAGTGACGCAACCTTTCCCCTGCGGCGTGCAGGGGATGGCTGGGGGGGGGCACAGGTCTGCCCGACACCCCCAAGCACCCCAAATCCCTCTGAGCACCAGCCCTGATGCTGTTCTCCACCCTCTCCTCTGCTCTCATGCCCCCCATCACCCCCCACTCCCACCTCTCTGCAGCCGCTGTGGACGCCAGCCGGAGCCGGGGGTGGAATATTTAACGCGGCTGGAGAATGGCAGCCCCTCTTCTCCGCTGTGGGAGATGCCAGGGGCGATGCCAGGGCTGGGGGGGTGACCTTTTGGGCTGAAGCCTGGCTCCCTGTGTTAAACACAAACCCCTCTGGCCCTGGCGGGTGGGATCAGGGCTCCTGCACCACGCAGGGAGTGTTGCTGCTGCTGCCTCGGTTTCCCCATGTGCAAGCAGACTGGCCCTGCTGAGAAAATCAAAGCCTCCCCAGAGCTGGCAGTGCACGGAGTCCTGTCCCAGGGGACCCCCAGTGCCGGGAGCCTTTGCCAGCGGCGAGGGTCCCTTTAGCTGCTCATCTTCTGCAGCAAGGAGGACACGAGCGGGGACGGCTGCCTCGCCACCCCATCAGCCAGGACCCCTTGGCTCAAGCCCAGCCCTGGGACCATCAGCTCCTGACCTCAGGGAAGGCTTTCCCCCCCTGCTTAAATGGATGAGCTGCTCTCAGACCTGTTACTGGCCAAACTGGGACCCGCTGCCCTGTGCCAAGAGCCTTTTGTGCATGTAACAAGCAGAGGAGCTTTCAGTCCAAGGCAGGCACCTCCGTCCTGCCCCCGGGGGGGTCCATAAACCGGCTGTGCTGTGCTAACACAGCCCCCCAAGGCACCAGTTATACCCAGAGACCCATACGGGCTATGGGTTCTTTCTCAAAAAGCGAGCAAGAGCCACCTCCCCTGCCATTTGCACCCCGAGCCTGCAACCCCACGCTAGTGGGTGGGGGATCCCTGTGCCCCCCGACACACATTTAAACCACTCGCTTGTCCCCCACCTCCTCCTCTCCGCTCCCCAAGGGCTTTGCTGTAGCAGGCAGCCTGAGGAGACTGAGCTCTCGGACCGCTCAGCAAACCGCTCCTCTCCCTCCGCAACAGGGACGGGAGCGGAGCAGAGATGCCGAGAAGCACCAGGATAGTGCTCGGTGGCTCCCACCTGCCTGCCCCAGCCGGGCTCGGCCACCCCGAAGGGCTCAGCTCTGCCCTGCCTGCGGCAGCCGCATCCCGCATCCCAGCCAGCATCCGCAGAGACAGGGAGTAGCTCCCCCGGCTCGGCCAAGGAGGATGCAATGGCACGGAGAGGATAAAAGCTCGTCCAAGAGCAGGGCTGGCGCATGCCCGCGCTGGGAACAGAACTACCCGACATCTCTCGACGCGTAGCACTCAACCACAAGACTGTCTTTCCTTCCTGTGCAGATACACACCTACACTCACATACATATATGCACGCGCTTGCTCGCATAGGAGTGTCCATGCAAAGAACTCAACTGCTGAACCCAACGGCTTCCCACAGCTTCGCCATCACGCTTTGAAACGCTGCTAAATTTACTTATGCAACTAGCTGGAGAGAGGGAGGAGGAGTTAAGCACCCAGCTCCCGCCGGCGTGCTGCTCATCTACCAGCAAAATCCCACCCCACCTCCTGGGGCTGGTTTTGTTTCTGGAGGTGCAAATGCTGCGAACACGGGCGTTTTCTCCCACCCTTGTTCAAGACCCTTCTTGCAGCAACACGCCTGGGTGAGGGAGCAGAGCGCAGCCCGGCTCGCACAACCCGGGAGGGGTTTGGAGAGGGCACGGCCGCCGCGGCTTTAACACGTTATTGCTCAAACCTGTGAGACCCTAGATTTCTTCCGCACCGAACGAGCAGAAACGCCACTGCTGGCTTGCGTAGGCTGGGGCAAAGCTGAGCCAGTGTTTGGCAGCAACGGGGGATGGAAACCAGCTCTCCCCAGCCTCGAGGCGGGTGGAAAGTTATCCAGAGTTGAGCAGAGCTGTGCAACGGTGCAGCCCGACCCGCCGCCGTCCCGTCCCGTCGCTGAAGGTGGATGGAAAAACAGCGAGGGGCGTATCTCCCTTCCTCTCTTAAATGTCACCCTGGGCAAAACCACTGCGGAGACACCGTCCCCAGCATCCCCACAGCCCCTGCACGAGGGTTTGCAGCTCCCCGTCCCCCCCTGCACAAACTTTCTAGGAAATTGCCGTTAAAGTGAGGGTCTCTGTGGCCTCAGCATCGTCGCCGGCGATAAAGATCTCTCAAGACGACCGCTGCACATGTTCACGCCGGCGCTTTCGGGACGGGCAGCATGCCTGGGGTGGGCTCAGGACCCAAAGCCTGGGTGCAGGGGATGCTGTGAGGGGAGCACAGCAGCCCTTCTCGGGGATTAGCAAGGGGAATTAGGCCCTGGCCTACTTTGGGATTTTCCTTAATTCCTTCAGGTATTTCTACAGTTTTAAGTAGGCAAGCGTGGCTCGCAGGGCACACGTGCAATGAGTTTCTGGGGAGCAGCTGAAGGCTCTCGGCTGCAAAGGCAGCAGCCGAGCAGGAGGAGCCCAGCTCCTGCTGCTTCTCCTCCAGACCCCTGCAAACAAAACTCTTTAATTTTGGGGCAAAACATGCCCCCCCCGCCAAGCCCAGCACCTTCCCTGCAGTCTGTCCCGAGGGAAGCCCTATAAAGTAGAGGGAATAAAGGAAAAGAGGTTTCTTTGCAGCGTTTCACAACTCATCTCGCAGACTGGCAGCAGCTGCCAAGCCCTGACGCAACACGTCTCCGTGTTTTGCATGTTTCTAGCTCAGGTCTTTCCGCTGCATCGCAGCCCCCTGCTCCAACCGGCATTTCCAACCCCGGCGCCAGCCTAAGAACCACAACGGGACGTTTATGTGGCAACAAAAAAGGAATCCCATCATTTGCAAAGGGGGAAAAAAAAACCAACATTAAAAAAATCAATAATTATTGTCGAAGCCAAGGTGCAACCTGGCGGATTCGACCAGACCCCATCCTGGAGGCCGACAAAAAGGTTTTTAAAGCCATGATGGTTTTGAGGAAAGGCTGAACGCAGGAGCCCTCTGCAAAACTGCTAAGGGGGCGGGGGAGAGGGGAAAGCAGAGATTTTTTTAAAAGCGCTGTGTTATTTCTGGCCAGATCACCGAGGAGTTTGAGTTTAAAAATGGTCTGCCTCTACCTACCGACCCGCTGGCTGAACAGGAAGCAGAAACGCGGGTGCTCTGGCAAGCAAGAAAATATAAACTGAGTTTGGGCTGTTAGCTGGGCATAAAAAAACCGTAAGAAACTGAAAACAACTAAAAATTACATTTCTCCTCATTTTCACCTAGAAAATACGTTTGAGCATTAACTCCCCCCACCTTTTTTTGTTTTTAAAGGGAGACGAGGCAGAGACGGAGAACTTCACCAAAATCAGCGTGGAGGCGACAGCAAGGTCTTATTAACCTTCATATTTAACAATTCCTCCGTGGAAACCCAAAAGGGATGCAAAGCATCCCTTGGACCCGCTCTGCCCCTGGCAGCCCACCCACCAGCCCCACGCCGGGGCCATCCGAGCCTCCCCCCCCCCCACCCCACCCCACCCCACCCCACCCCAAGGACTCACTTTGAGCTGGGATTTGGAGACCTTGCCGCTCTTCTCCACATCCAGGGCGGTGAAGGCGTACCAGATGGACTTCAGCAGCTCCGCTCGCAGGTCCATGGCTACAGGCGGCGATGGCAGAGGCGGCTCTGTCGAGGCCGAGGATCCGGTTCCAGGAAACCGCCTGCCTCGACAGCCTTGGGCGGCGGGGGACGCGCGAAGCAGGAGCGCCATCTGCTTGGGCGCGCCCCGGAGAAGGCCACGGGGCCCCACCTCGGCCCCCACCGTCCCCATCTCGGCCCCACGGTCCCCTGGGCTGCAGGGCTTTCCCCCTTCCCCTCCACCCGCAGAGAGATTTACCCCCCTCCCTCCACCCAGGGAAGCACAATCCAGGGCTGAGGGAGCAGCACAAACAGGACAGGGATTCGGAACGCTTCGCTAGCTCAGCCTAGAGATCAAAAAGCTTTCTCGGCATTCGTGTTCTGCGGAGAGAAATCCCCTCCCTGACTCAAATAGCAGCTTCCTCTTCTGGGATTTAAATGAAGAGCTTTCCCTCGCAGCGGGAGCGCGGGCCGTGCCTTTTTGGAAAGGCTCCAGCCCTGCTTGTTTTGGGATCAGTCGCACCAAGGAAGGTGAGCGGAGATCCCTCCCGGGTTATGCCCGTTCCTCGCCTGCAGAAACCTCTTCCTCTGTAAACTCCTCGGGTATATCCAAAAAAATAAACACCTGATTGCTGGGAGCCTGCGCTGGTGTTAGGTTTACGGTTGGACTCGATGATCTTAAAGGTCTTTTCCAACCTAAATTATAATTCTATGGTGCTCTCTGCGCTGGCTTTGTGCACAAACTGCCCGGGGCGGAGGTACGCAGCGGAGGGGCTGAGGTTAATCCTGCTGGGTTGAGGAAGCCAGCCCAGGTCTCTCTCCCCAGCTCAGAGGGTTGTAGGATGCGTTCACAGACACATTTTTCTTGTATTGACACAATTCCCTAAATCTAGGCTTGCTAGAGAAGAGCCAAGGCCTGATCTGAGATTCAAGAGACAGCTCGTAGCCCCTCCAAGACACATGCTGAGAGCTCGGAGGTTAACAACTTATGTTGCTCGCACCCCTCCTCAGCGCTGGTTTTGGACAATCACTGCACTTTTGGTCAATTCAGCGAATCTCCTGAACTTCCTTAATCCTTACATCTGCAAAACAGTAACATCCGTCCCACCCTCTGCCAGCCACTGGCCCCAGGGACTGAAAGAGAGAAGGGTGCTTCTTTTTTTAAAAAGGAAAATTTTAATTTGTTTTTATTGTAACTCAGTATTTACATCCAAGTCTAGCTCAGCCCCCAACAAGTGCTGGTTGGCTTCGGAGGAGGGAGCGCTTTGCTCCGCTCCACAGCGCTGAGTCTGCCAAGGAAGTCTGCTCGAGAGCGGAGTGTGATAAAGAGATGGGAAAATTACTGTCGGAGCCAGCCCAGGCGCTCGCTCCAGCGTTGGGAACTGGTCACCACTCCAGACACCGAGCCCAGGAGAGCCTGGGCTTGCTTTGATGTGGCTTTATTGCTTCTGTGCCTAAGCTGCCCACTTGTCCCTTACCTGGAGGGGCGGGCAGGAACGGGGAGCTGTTGGACCATTCCTAGAGGGAGAGGGCAGGAAGTGCCTCTCCAAAAAAATCTTGCACTCCCAGAGACTGCTGAAATCTCTGTGGCTCCACATCTGCTGCAGAAGACTGGCAGGTCTTGGAAATATTAGCCATGAAGAAATAAGTATGAGAAGACACAATCTGCCATCTCCTCCAGACAGAGGGAGTCAGTGCCCAAGGCAAGGAGCAGGGAAGTTGCTGCTCAGAGCTCAGGAAAACAGCAGAGCCTCCAGGAAAAGGCAGCAGGCAAGTATCTTTGACATCCCTCCACGGAGAGAGGAGCCCTTCGAACAGGGCCACTCTGGTAGCCCACCGCTGCCGGCATCAGCCCTCACCGCCTGCGCGGTGCACACGCTGGCTACTGGTCCCAGACACCTTCCCTCGCTCGTGTACCGCACCTCTTCTGCGCACCAGCCGGCCCGGTTCCTGCAGCTCCCGTGGAGAACAGGCTCGGGCTGCCTGCTCTCCCTGCCCGGGAGGCTCTGCAGGGTCTCAGCACCCATTCTCAGACACGGCTGCGTCAAGTGTTACAGGTTCACGCTGGATTGCTGCTGCGGCCATGCTGATGGCTTCCTCCAGGCTCTGCTGTTCTTCTAACTAGGGGAGGAAAGAGAGAGAACGCTGTCCTCGCAAAAGGTGGGCTCAGGAGGTGCGGGCTCGCTCGGGGCAGCCCCCAGCAAGGACAGAGGTGCGAAGGATCGGCAGTGGGTGACACAAGTATGAGGCAGAGGGGCAAAGCAGAGAGAGATCCGGCTACGATGGGGAAAGGCTGTTTACAAAGGAGCGTTCTGCAACCCAAGGAGCACGTCCCTGCTCTCCTCTGTGTACAGGGCATCTGGGAATTAAGGAGCAAGCACCCTGGGCAAGAGGCGATGCAGCAGAGCAAGAGGGTAAGTGCTGAAGCCAGCGGGTGGATGGGGGAACGAAGGGGAACGTGGCAGGAGCTGTGTGGTACCTGCACTGCGATGTGGGTGCCGTTGGCGGTAGCCAGCAATGCCACCTGCTGATGACGGAGGGATGGGATGGCTGATTCCTCAGACATGGCTGCCCCAGAATTGACTATGGTAACCTAGGAAAAGTTAAGATAAAAAACGATCATGATTTAAAAGAAAATGCAGTTCCCTTCTAGCAGGCTGTTTCTCCGCAGGCAAAAGGGAAGGTCCCAGTTTTGTCCGTACCGGCTGCGTCTCGGTGCCATCAGTGTTGGCCACAGTCACGGTGTGTGTGTCATCACCCGGCAGCTCTTCCTTAGGCACGGCGAGGGCACCGCTCTGCGTCACCATGCTGATTGCACTGCCCAGGGCCTGCAGGTCTTCCTGCGACAAACTGACCTGGGCGGGATAACAGTGGATGCTCTGAGCCAGGACGGCTTCTCAGGAAGCCTTACGCAACTCCCGAGTTTAGCAACACAAAGGTCTCAGTAAGGATGAAATATTCTCTCCTCCTCTGCATGCAAGAGCTAGGGCACAGAGAACTCCAAGGACTTTTGCCCAGGGTCATGGACAGAATCAAGGGAGAACTCCCAGACCTCAGGTCTCCAGCCCTCCCCCCTTCTACCACACCTCCCCTTCCCACTTAGCATCTTCTCTCCAGGCTTTGAAGGGACAGCTTGTGCATCGCTGCAGCGGGGAGCATCTCAGACTAAGAGGAAATAAGCGTTACTCGTGGCAGCTGGGTCCTTTGCCCCGTGCCACAGAAAGGAGTTTTTCCCAGTCAGCACACTGGCAGCTGCTGGAGGGAAGTACAAGAAAAGCACTGCTGTGTACAAACAACGAAAAAACCGATCTCCAAATCCAGCGTGTGTCAGCAGAAGTCGGGAGCTGCCTCTCGACAGCTGTCCGGGAGGCGAGGGCTGCCAGGCGCTGCACGCAAGCCTGGGCAAACACCCGCAAGACCCCGTGTCCAGCAAGAAGGCGAGGCGGGGACGAGAGGCCTGTCCTTTACCCTCCACGTCAAGACTGCACAGTGGGGTAAGGCCGTAGGGAGGGAGCCCTCATGACAGACAGAGCCCAGGAAGCCCCAGGGCCTGTTTCACGCTGGAAAAAAACCTTAAAGAGAAGAGCAAGGCTGGGTAGAGGCAGAATCTCACTCAGATAACTGCTGTCCCCCATGTGCTGGAGGCTGTCAGTGTCCATACCTGCTCTGTCCCATCTTGAGAGATAAGCGAGACCTGCGTAGGCATACCATCTTCCTCTTCCTCTTCTTCTTCATCTTCCTCCATCTCTGACAGGAAAGCAATACGCTGGCTCTTCAGGGGGAAGCCTCTGTCAGCAGCAGCAGCTGAGTAGGGAAGGTGAAGAGCAAAAAGGGTGAGAGAAGCGCTAATCAGAGTGTGAAAGCACACGCCTGACCCCCGGACCTGCCTGTTGCCTTAAAGGCCAGCACAGAAGAGCACAAGATGATGACAAGAGCCCAGTGTTGGCCTGGGAAGAAGGGTCTTTACCTCTCCCTGTACTACAGAGCGGGCAGGAGTCCGTTCCCGACCCGTGACATACAGCGAGGACCATGGGGAGCCCTTTTCTCTCATCTGTGCCACAGATCTGGGTTTGACGGGGGAGCCAGGAGGCCACAGCACAGACCTGGGTCTGAGAGAGAGGGGAGCGGCCGCAAGCTCTTGCTGTCATCTCTCTCGCCTTTGCCGCACGGCCTGAGCCGAGCCTGCCGCAGGCGATGGGGGATTGCTTGCTCACCCTCCAGCTGCTGCTGTTCGTAGAGGGCCTGTTCGCTCTCCTCCGTGGCCTCCAGCTCGCCGTGGCTGCTGCGCTTGTGCATGGCCAGCGTGGAGGTCTGGCGGTAGGTCTTCCCACAACTGTTGCAGGTGTAGGGCTTGCAGTGCGTGTGGACCACGTGGTGCTTGTAGAGGCTGGAGTACTCGGTGAAGCGCTTTCCGCAGCCTGGCACAGTGCACATGTACGGCTTCTCTCCTAGGGCAGAGGCCACAGAGCAGAGCTTAACCCGCTCACCCTCCTCATGCTCTGGGAAGGGATTCCCCACCAAGAGGGAATAGCTGGAGACAGACTGGTGGAACAATAATCAGCCCAATAAAGCAATTCCTATTTCCTTTAACTCCCTGGCTACCCCCAGATCTACCCCTGCAATACCCGGCCTGGAAACGGCCGTTTCAGTCCCACAGATTTCCCTGCTGCCACACGCTGTGAGTGCAGGCAGCTGACTGGGGAGGAGCTGTCTGCGTTTCACCCTCTCCTCCTCTTACCTGTGTGGATTCTCATGTGGTTCTTGTAATTGGTGGCACTGGTGAAGCCCCTTCCGCAGTTGGGCTCCGGACACATGTACGGCCGCTCGCCTGTGTGCGTTCGGATGTGAACCTTGCGGATGTTGGATGTGGTAAAAGAGCGGCCGCAGCCCACAAAGGGGCACTTGAAGGGACGCTCACCTGCATGGACAGAGTAACGTGGATGAGAGTCCTGCTACAACGCAGCTACCTGGAATGCCCTGGACACCTCTATCCCTTCCCTCCTCCACAGTATTACAACAACAAGACCTCAGATCAGATGCAACCGCTGGCATGTTTCCTCTAGCAACATTGGCATCCCTACACCTTTTGCTCTGCTGTTCGTAACTGAGTCGAGAATCCCTAGTACTACGACTGCCACCCATCTACTTCTGTCTGAAGACAACTTCAGTTCTGCCTTGCTTCAGCCAAGATACAAAAAGGCTCGTCCTGGACAAAGGCTGAAGCAGTACTTTATCTTGGAGACCCTTTCAACGGGCAGCTCAGTTCTCCTCCTGTACTGCTCACCTGTGTGTGTCCGGATGTGTTTCTGTAGATCCCCAGAGGTTTTGAAGGCTTTGCTGCACACATCTTCGGGACACTTGTATGGTTTCTCACCAGTATGTGTTCTCACGTGGCTCTTCAGCCCATACCCTGTCCAGGAAAGAAACCACAATTAATTTTATAACGAGAAGGGAATAATATGGCAAGCTGTGTACCACCGCTGAGTTCATGCATTTTTGAATGTCTGTCCTGTGTCTGCAAAGCTGAAGGGGAAGAAATATCCAACCAGCCTCACACCACCACTGACAACTCAGCTTGTTCCTGTAACTCCTTTAATCTGTCCATAATCAATCAAGTCCCGGGCAGTCTCCTGTGCTGCAATTCCTTTTCAGAAGGCTTTAAAAGCTACGCTCATTGTGCTCTGCTGGAAAAAAGCCAGGGCAGATACTCAAGAGTGGCTTGGACAGGACAGAAAACAAAATTTCCTCAAAAGAGAAATTGTTACCTGTAGCAAATGCTTTCCCACAGCTTGGGAAGTCGCACGTATATGGCCGGTCACCTGTGTGAGCACGTTCATGTACCTGGAAAAGAAAGAACAGGTCCCTAAAATGAGGTCCAAGACGAGAAGGAAGGAAAACAGTGTGGAGAAATCTAGCCGGTGGAGAGAATCTGAAGTTCTCTGTTGGATTTCACCTTGGCCAATTAACACATCTGGATCTCTTGGGGAGCCAGGCACACAGCTCAGCCTTTTGTACAGCAGCATTCTGCTCTGGCACTGTAACACGGGGACATGTCTGGTCTGCACACTGCGTGACTGCATGTTACCTGCTTTACCTTTAGATGGTGGGCGGTGGTATAGAGGCGGCCACAGCCTTTGTACCCACAACGGAAAGCTCTACTGCCAACCTGCTGCCCCTTCTCGTTGCTGTGCACTTCCTCCTCCTGCAAATCCTGCCGAGAGACGTATGGAAATTAATTCAGCGAGCCACTACAGCAGGCTTCACAAAGCCCACACAAATAATTTCCCTCCTTGCTATACATACGCGCTCCTTCAGTTATCCTCACAAAAACATGTTCCTGCAAACACAGCTTGTACACATATGGTGCAACGCAGGTGACAGGACAGGGGTCTAGGAACCAGCATTTCCCACTCCCACCTCCCAGCTCACTGGGTGTTCTCAGACACATAACTCACCTCTCCGTGCTTCACTTAGCTCATTTGTAAAACTCGTAGCTAATATATTTGCTAACTTTGCAGAGAAGCCACAAAGCTTTTTTAATTACTAGCTGGCAAAGTGCTCTGCATCAAGAGGAGTTTGGCCTAGTTTCAGAAATGCATCCCTGAAAAATTCAGACCTGGGAAGGGACGTCACTGGAGTCCTCACTCTTCATATGGCAGGTGTCTGTCGCTCCCTCCTCTTCCTTGTCAGACACCTGCAAGCAAAGAAGGATGGGCACTGTTCGTGCCTCCCTGTACAGCATGGAACAGGGTGAGCAACCCAAGCAGGAAGGCATTCACATCAGCAGTGCCACTCCACTCTTCTCCAGACAGCTAGGGGAGGCTGGTCCTACGACAGCAGAAAGGTCTCCGTCGGCAAATCTTAGTGCTGCCCAGCTGAGCACTGTATCAGCACGCTCCTGGTAGCCCCTTCTCACACACCACCGTGAAGATGGGAGAAACTAGCAGCACCCAAGACATTGAGATGGAGCACTGCAGTGACAACACGTTAGGATCTGAAGCTGGTTTGGTTTTTGAGGCCTTTGTCAATGTGGGGAACAGTGGCCATAACTTAGCCACTCCTGACATGTAAAAGGCTAGCCTTGATCTGCTGCCTGAATCATCTGTGGAAGAGAACATCATACCCAGGTGGCGTTATGAGAAACCCAGGCAAAGAGAAAGAAAACACCTACAAGGAGGGACACTGTAGGAACCAGCTAGAGGGTCCAGCAGGAAACTGCCCTGTTCTACACCCTTAACTGTCAGCCACCTGTCAGTGGTGGCACTCCCACTGCAGCCCTGTCCAGCTTCTCTTCTCAAAGCTGGCATTGCTGAAAAACAAATATACAGAAGTACTAACGAAGGGAGGACACTTAAAACCCAGGCCAAACGTGGACTACTACTCCAGCCCCTCAGTGCTGCTGGCAGACCATGAAAGAAGCGTTGCGTCCTCACCTTACTGGCGTACTGCTTTAATGCATTAATGGTCTCGACATCAAAGGCATCATCTGCCTCCTCTCCAGCCAACTCCTCTAGCCCAGTTTCTGCCTGCACTTCCAGGATGGTGCTGCCAGGTGGCACGATGACAGGACGATGTACATAGGCAGTGGAGCCATCCTCCAGCTGGACGGCCTCGAAGGTGCTGGGGTCATAACTTTCTGCAAGAGGAAACCAATAACATCAAATGTAAAAGAGCTGCTGAGTGCGAGGCACTCTTCATCTCCCTGGGCCACCTACAGCCTTGGAAATCTGTGACACTTTAGCAGCTTCTACTCCGGCTGCCAAGGGAACAGGGAACACTTTACCTTTAGCTGTGTTGTGTATGTAGGCCATACTGCCATCTTCCAACACCACTGGCTGACCGTCTTCAAAAGCCACAGACTCTAAAAGAAAAGAAAAAAATCCACACACCTTACTGGAAGACTCAGGTGGGATGGCGGGGATACTGCATCAGTTCCTGAACCCTACAGTCTTCACGCCCACAGAAGAGGACACAGCAGGGCTGCCTGCTTGCACTGAAAGTCAACTACAACTCCAGGTTTTAAGACACCACTTGAGCCCTTCCAACATGAATTATGAGGTTTTTAAGGCTTCATGCATAGCTTAACCACACTTCTTTAGCTCATTGGGGTAATGCAGTATCTCACCAATTCCAAAATGCCAGATTATGTCCCGGACAAGAAGGATGGCTCTGGCACGGGGGTGTGTGATGGAGAACACAAACATCCCATGGCAGGGGAAGCAGGGGTGAGAAGGAAAACCCCTCTCACTGTGCATGTGCATTTGGAGGCAGGGAAGAGGATGAAGGGAGGAAAGGGGAACAGCCAAGCATAGAAAGTGGGTTTCAAGCATCCTTTTAAGAACAGAAAAGGGAGGTGGCATACAAGGAGCTTGGGAGGGTGAAGGAAGGACTGCCCAAAGCAACAGAGCTCTTTCTACCTGCCCTTTTACATCTTATCGTGGTCAGGGAGGATCCCTCTGTGCCACTCTGGTGCCTGTCACATGAAATGAATTCCCATCACCTCTCAGATTAATTAATGTCACCTCATTTTGGCAGTGACATTGGCTGATGGGTCGATGACCAAGGCGGCATTGCTTCCAACAGTTCCCACCCTCCGCCCCCGAACACCTATTCCAGAAGTAATATATTATCTCATAGTTCAGCGGAAATTCCTGTCCAACTGCTCCCATGTGAAACAAACTTTGTTTGGGCTCTGTAGTTGGCACAAACACAGCACACAGCTTACTGGCCTTGCTTGTAGACTTGTGATCTGTCAGACTGACAACTGTGAGAGAGCCCACAGGTGAAACAAACATTTGCTTACACCACCAGCAAATTTGCCTTCTGGTCAGATTGCTAAAAACTTTGCAGGAAATCACATGTTCTATGTCCTTACTCATTCAGCCTCAAAACCATGGGCAAGAAAAAAAACCCTACACCTATACGGACTTCTTAAAGCTAGAGCTAATAGAGGAGCCCGACTGTTGGAACACAGACAATTGCAGTTACATCTACAACGTCCTGCTAAAAAGAAAGAGGTGAACTTATGGTCCTCACCTTTCTGAACTGTCACCTGATGGATATAAGCTGTGGTCCCATCTTCAAGTTCAATGACTTGCCCTTCAATCAGCTTTTCACCTGAAACAGTTAAAAAAATGCCATCAGCACTGCCTGCAGAGTCCAGTCTTTCTGGTCCCATGAGCTGTCCCCTTTGCGGCATCTTCGCAAGGAAACCAGTCCCACAGAAGACAGTGAAACTGTTACTTATAAGCTGTTATTTATCAAGCTTTCCCCTGAATAGCCATAGAGGCACTTAAGTTCCCAGAAATGCTGGAGCTTCCCTTTCCTAGACAGGAGGATACAAAACAAAGAACCTCAGTCATCACTTGTTTACAAGCTGCCCTTCACAGCCGTGTAAGCCAAGAAGCAGAAAGAATGATGTGTGCTAAGCGTTTTGGATCTAAAGTAGAAAGCAATTACACTTGTGCTGGAGAAAAATTCAGCTGGGAGCTTTTAATGGCATCAGCAGGAGCCTGAAGATTTATTTTCTTCTACTTTGGTGGAGGATCAACTCTTGGAAAAAATTACAGGACCTAAAGGGACCTAAAGTGTTGCTACCCTTGATGGGTTGTGAAGACTGGACTTTTAAAATAACGTAACCCTGAGTAACCCTATAATAATGTTTTAGTTACCAAATTATTTTGATGCAGAGAGGACATTGCTCTGTCCCACTTGAACATGAGGAATGCAGGTTCCTTTCACCTGGTGCACAATGTTTGGGCGGGTCACAAAACCTAGTGGTTTTCAAGATAGTCCAACTCCACACACACAATAAACTTGCAGCGAGTTTGCACAGAAAAGCAAGCAAGAGAGCAATCCCTAGGACATGAAGCCTCACAACTCAACCATCCTGTTCCACAGGCTGGGAAACAGCATGTTCCTTTTCTCAGGAACAGTGGGTGGTGAAGCAGCACCTCACATACACCAAAATAAGGGCAGGTGTTGAATTTGGCACTGATACCGCTTCAGTTAACCAACACCAAGCTCAGCACCCCTTTGAGTGAGAAAAGCACTATCGTGAACCAAATCTATGCATCTCAGTGAAGTAAAACATCCTGCTTAGCTTCAGAGGAAGTTTTGGTTGAATAGAGTCCTGCAGGCCATAGCATGAACTCCATTTCCCCAGTTACCCTGGAGAGAACAAGGCTCACTCTAGCCTGAACAGAACCTTCATTTTCTACAGCAACAGCTCTCCCATCTCCAAAGCTTTATTTCCAAACCAAAGGCATGTTTTATTTCTGCTGTGTCACTCTTCTCTGCAAATCTAACAGAGAGCTGCTAGTTTCCTGTACCAAGCAACCACACAAGATGCACGAGAGTTCGCGTGCCGTGAGGGCACTTTTGATAAGTCTGACTTTAATTTCACAGTGTCAATCAAGAGACTTTTAGACTTCGCAGCCCAAAGGAACCGTTACCTTTGACAGCCTGCTGAATGTAGGCTGTCGTCCCGTCACTAAGGGTCACTGCTTGCAAGCTCAAGCTCTCCATCCTGCCCCGATGACTGGTCCTCAGACATGAATTTCACTTTACTCAGCGTGCTCGCAGAGAGCACCGGGACCCAGAGCAAGAGGTTTGTGGAACAGGGGGTTGTCGTCTTTGTTGCAAGCCTTAAATAAAAAGAACAATTCAAATTTTATTTTCTCCCCACATATGTATACTCACTTTTGCACATTAATAAAAGCTTGAATGGCAAACTATTTTGGAGATTATAAAGGATTAAACTGGACAAAAGATGCACCCCTTCCCATAGCAATGGCAGGCAGGGCTAACAATCTATTCCCCAGACAAATATAAGATAAAGCTTATCAAACCAGAACTGAAACTCTTTTTTGGGATAGTGTAAATGCCACATTCAAGCCCTTCCCATCCTCCAAATGATCTGCACGAAAGGTTTCCGAGTACTTTAAAGCCCGAAGCTACAGGCTGAGGGTGTCCTGTACTGCAAGAGACAGGGGCAGGAAGATGAGCTTTGTCCCTGGAAGCATCCTCATTCTCTCCTCCCTTTCCTGTCTAATTCCCGGCCTTCCGAGGAACAGTATTTCAGGCTATAAGCAGATGATGTTACGACATCCACCCCCCCAAGAGAACGTTTTGCTAAAGAGGCACTCTGCTGATAGATTACCTTTAAAAGCAGCTGCAGTGGATTCTTCATGAGTAATCTCTGAGATAGCCTAATATTTTATCATTTTGATTTCCAGGAACAAGTCTGACCGCTCTGTCACTGCAGCACCCAGACTTTGTGCCACGCTTAATACCCTCTCACCCAAGTGCTCCCTACACCCAACAGACAGCTCCTCTCCAGCTGCAGCAGATTCTACCAGCTTTTAGGGCTGACACCTCCTGAGAGGCACTGCAGCTTGTTTCCCAGCAAAGGCTGTGTCCCAGCAGGGTCACTGGGCATCGCTGGGGAATCGAGGCCCCTTTGAGCTGCTATGGCTGCCATGCAAACTGCTGTCAGCGCTGCTGGAGGGGCCACGACCCCCTGGAAAGGATGGGGCAGGCGCTGCCTGAGGAAAGCCAGGTGTAGGCTGTGGTGTGAAGCCACCCAGGGGATGACAAGGAACGTGCCTTCCGCGTCAGGGCAGGCTGAGGACAGGGCAGGGCCGGGCAAGGCAGGGCCTGGCGCCATGGCGAGCCCTGAGGGGAGCGGCGGGGCGGGGCAGGCCCAGGTGCCCTGGGAGTAGCGGGGAGACACGGCGGGGCTCCCCCCGTGTTGTTAGCCAAGGGGGGTGGCGGCAGCAGCTCACCGGGGCCCGGCTGCCCCTCGGCCGGCATCTCCCCCCCTCCCCTCAGGCCTCCCCCAATACCACCGGTACCAACCTGAGGAAACCGGACGGGACCGAGTCCGCCGCCTGACCGCCATGCACCGGGGCCCGGCCCCTGCTCGCCCCGCCCCGCAACCCGCATAGCCACAGGGCTCACCGCCACGCCTCAGCCTCCCGCAGCCCGCCACTCAGGTTCCGGGGCACCGCAGCCCCGCCCCCCGGAACAAGGCTGGCAAGGCCGGTTGAGGGAGAGCGAGCCGCTGGGCGGTCAATGCGCATGAGCGCAGCCCAGCAGCGCATGCGCCATGCTGACATTGAAGCCTAAAGGCACAGCTTGCCCTCAGGAGCCGTGCCCTGGGCCATGCCCTTCCCAGCTGGCGGGCAGCCCGGGCCTTCAGCGGGTACCTGCCCGCGTAAACTTAATACGAAGGTTTTATAGCACTGAAGCCCAAGAGGGGGAACCTGTCCCAGCAGCAAGGCGTTGTGCCCCGGGAGCTCCTCACGCAGGGGCTGCGTCCCGTCTCCTTGCCGGCGGCTGCTGAGGGGAGGCCAGGACTCCTGGGATGCGTACCCTCATCGCCGCGCTGAGGAGCTCCTGGCCTGGTAGACTGAGACAGGAGGCAGAGAGACCACAGCCGTTCGCTTAACAACGAAGGAGACGCGGACAGGGAACTACCCGCCGAGGGGAGCCGAGAGGCGGGGAAGCCGGTACAGCCCTCCGGCATCCCGCTCCGCCGCTCCCAGCATGGCGCCCACCGCGCCACACCCAGCATGGCGGCCGCACGGTGCCACACTCCGCCGCTCCCAGCATGGCGCCGCGCGACCGAGTCTCGCGAGATCCCGCCCCTATTTATAGCTCGCAGGGCGCCACCACGCCCTTTCGGTCCCGGCCAGCCGCCGCCATGAGGTGGGTGCCGGCCCGCCGCGCCATCCGCCGCCATCCGCGCCCGGCGGGCGGCTGCGGGGCCATCCGGGCGGTTGGCGGGGGGCGGGCAGCGGGGGGCGGCTGAGGGGGAGCGCGGATGGGCCAGGGTGGGCTCAGGGGCCTTGTCGTCGTCCCCCCCCCCCCCCCCCCCGCGGCCTGCGGGAGGCCCAGGCGGGGTCAGCCCTGAGCCCGCGTTGTCTTTCCCCCCGCAGCAGCAAGGTCTCCCGCGACACCCTGTACGAGGCGGTGAAGGAGGTGCTGCAGGGCAGCAAGACCAAGAAGCGCAAGTAAGAGCCGTGCACCATGGCAGGACCGGGTGTGTCAGAGGCCCCGGCGCTTGGCCGAGGTTTCCCCCTGCCAGGCTGGGCCCTTAACCCGCACCGCTTTCCCCTCCCCTCCCTCAGGTTTGTGGAGACGGTGGAGCTGCAGATCAGCCTGAAGAACTACGACCCGCAGAAAGACAAGCGGTTCTCCGGCACCGTCAGGTTCGGCATCCTTTTGCTCCCACCCAGCCTTCAGCCTGCGCCCCTTCCTCTGCTGCCAGGCCCTGCCGCAGGGCAGGCCGGCTGTCACAGCAGAAGGACGCAGCGCTGAACCGCTCGGGTAGTTCAGACCACCCCAGCTAAGTGGGTGCGGCTGGACGGACCCCTACCCTGGGTCTTAAAACATGAGGGGAGGTGTGGGAGGCCCTTGTGCTGTCCCCACCGACCTGCTGGAGAAGGCAGGTTAGAAGCTGTGGAGGAAGATTCCCAGGCACTGTGGTAAGGTATCTCCGTGGTGGCTCCTGTGGAAGTGTGTGTGGCGCTGGCGGTTTTCAGTAATTTGGACCTTCTGTCCCCAGGCTGAAGTCAACTCCACGGCCCAAGTTCTCGGTCTGCCTCCTGGGGGACCAGCAGCACTGCGATGAGGCCAAAGCGGTTGACATCCCTCACATGGACATAGAAGCTCTGAAGAAACTCAACAAAAACAAGAAGCTGGTGAAGAAGCTGGGTGAGTGGTGGTGTGGATCGGGCTCCGAGTACCCTGGCTAACGTGGGAGGGCTGGGTAAGCAGGATGGTTTTCCCTGTGCTCAGATTTTCCATGTCGTGGTTAACTGCAGGGAATAGAAAGCTGACCAGAGTCAGCCTGATGTACGGAAATCTGTCTAGAAACTACCCAGAAGAGCAAACAACCTGTTCAGAGTGCGGAAGGTCTGACAGGTCAGTCTTCCAGGAGTAAGGTTGATTCATTGCTCTCCTTGGGAAGGAAAAGATATAGGAAAATCGTTCCTGTCTTCCTGAAAGTTTCACCCTTAGCTGGGGTTCCTCACTTTACCGGTCAGGGAGCTGGAGTGCAGCAAAAGCTGAGTAAAGCTGGAGGCAAAAGTTTCCTTTAGTCCTGTAGTATTTAAATGAATAGAATGAAATTTGCCTGTTTTCACTTGGTAAGAGAGAAAAATCCTTCCCTCCCTGCAAAGTCAAAGTCATTTTCATACATGTCTTAGGCAGACAAGAAAAACTTCCCACTGAGTCCATAATTAGCCGTGGAACCATATGCAATTAGGAAATGAGATAGGATACCACGGCTGGTAGCTAGGCCTCTCTGAGATGTGTGATCCATCCATCCATCCATCCCCATGCACCGGCTGCAATAGGAGGCTCCTGGTAGAGCTCGGAGTTCAGCGTCAGTCACCTGTGGCTCAGCAAATGCTTCAGGGAAACTAACTGCATACAGTCAGAGCGTGGGACTGCTGTCAGGGTGTGAAGCTGGGTGCTGGCGGGCTTGGCTGGTGTGTCGGGAGTAATTTCTAACATTAATATTAGTAAAAACTGCTTCAGTTCAGCTAGTCAGGACTCTGGGAACGTGGAAATGCACATGTGAGGGAAGTGGAGCAGCGCAGTCTCAGCTGAGCTGTTAGTTTCAAGCTCGGTGTAGGAGCTGAGAGTCTGTCCTTACCTACATTGGTTCTCTCCTCACAGCTAAGAAGTACGATGCCTTCCTGGCTTCCGAGTCCTTGATCAAGCAGATTCCTCGAATCCTGGGTCCAGGTCTGAACAAAGCCGGCAAATTCCCTTCTCTCCTCACTCACAACGAGAACCTGGTGGCCAAGGTTGATGAGGTCAAATCTACCATCAAATTTCAGATGAAGAAGGTAAAGCAGGGCTTTTCCTCTCCAAAGCAGCTACATACCTGAGGGTTTTTTGCGACGGGTGGTCACTTGTACGTGGCTGCGATCTCTGGTCTGGGCTGTAGGTGTCCCTCGAGCGTCTTCCTAAAACAGCGGCCGGTGACAATCATCTCCTCTGTAGCGAAGGGAGACAGTACCCGGAGCATTCAGCTCCTCGCTGAAAAGGAGGAGTAATTTATCTGTGGTTGAAAGATCTTAGAGCAAATGATTAGGAGATGATCTTGATGTTTCAATGCTGAGCACAATCAGTCATAATTAATGCTTCTTACACTTAAGTGGGTGACACTTGTGGGGTGGGGCCTGCGGGCCAGGCGTGCCCCCGTGGGTCTGCGCACACAGCAGTGCTTTGCCAGAGGCAAGTTTGGGCCTTGACTCTGCAAGTGAACTTTGGAGCAGCTCCGCGGATATCTGCTCTTGTTGTCGAGATGTCAAGGCGAGCTGACTCCCTAAAACCAAAATAACCCTGTTCAGGCATTTTAATCTCGTGTCAGCGGTCTAAATGTGACTCATGGGTATTATTCAGAATTAACAGCTCTGCTAGCTGAGGTGCATCCTTGGACTCCAGCTGATCTGGGCCTGGGGGCACAACAACTGGGAGGACACAGCAAATGTGATAGTTTGCAAATGCTGGAGCATTTAAAGTAACTGAGCTAACGATGTCCTGACACTTTGTCTGTCAGCTCGCTCGTAAATCCTTTTGTCTTCAGCCTGTGGGGAACATTGACTTACAAGCTTCTCAGCGAGGCTGGCAGGCAGAGGCTTGGCCTCTGTGTGTGTTATGTGCAGAAAGAAAGGGCTGGTGCCCAAAACAAAAAGTGAAGGCGGCGCCATGCTTAGCAGTGAAGTTTGGAGCTAATCGTCTGTACTGCGCTGGGTTAGCGGTTTGCAGGGCACATGCCAACGCTGCCTAATGAGCAGGGTGTGGGAGTGGAGTTAAACCAGAGGTCTGCTCCCGTTCCAGCACAGCTTGTGATGCGTCCTTCCCGGTTTCCCCATCTCTGGGAGGCAGCGGTGCTCCCTGCCTTCTCCAAGTCACCTTTGCGCTCTGAGGAAGCCAGACCTACCCGAGCTGTTGTTCAGAGATGACATCCAGATGCGACCAGACGTGTTCATGGGAGCCACGTCCCAAATACAACAAGCTCTGTGGAAACACGCATGGATAAGCTGGAGAGGTCGTGTCCAGCTGACGGAACATGAGATAATTTGATAGCCTGATGAGTTTAGATCAGCACTAGGCTGTTTTGTCAGTCGCTTAGCCGTAATCTTTGATTTTCCCCACCAAACCTTTACCTGCGTGAGTGACCCTGGTGTCCTTGTCCCCCAGGTGCTCTGTCTGGCTGTGGCCGTCGGTCATGTGAAGATGACAGAGGACGAACTCGTCTACAACATCCACCTGGCCATCAACTTTCTGGTGTCCTTGCTGAAGAAGAACTGGCAGAATGTACGTGCTTTGTATATCAAGAGCACCATGGGGAAGCCCCAGCGCCTCTACTAATGGGGCAGCAATAAACTTTTAGGACACCTACAGCTGTGTGTTTGGTTGTGTTCCTCCAACAGTTGTTGTGAAGGGTTTGCTAAAGAGCTGCTCGCTTCCTTGTAGCGAGAAAGGTCTCAAATGCTGTGTTGAGCTGATAGGGACGTGAATTCAAATGGAATATCAGACTGTCAGAGCTTTTGAGGGAAGGAGCCTCATCATCCTGCATGCAGAGCAGAGCAGGGAGGGGGAACAGCTCTGCTCACATCCAGAACAAGCAAAACCGAGGTGGTCACCACAGCTGAAGGCACGTGGTGGGGGTAGAACTGCTCAGCAGTCCTGCCGTAGCCCCAAGACCCCCCAGCTCGCCTGCAGAGGGGACCCTTACCTTGTGCTGCAGTCACCTGAAGCCATCCGCGCAGGGCTCTGCCCTGTCCCCGCAGCCTCCCTGCTCTGGGGGAGCGGGCTGGGGGGCACTCGGCATTTAAAGGTTGCTGCTGCTCCCAGGACAACCAATGACTGGGGCTGGGGGTCCTGCCCAGCAGCAGCTCGTGGGGACTTGATGGGTGTCTTCCAGCTGGCCCCAGTTACCTATGGGATCCAGAGGAATGGAGGGTGCTGGGGGGGTGTGGGGTGGGAGCTGCAGCTCAGCAAGGGGGTTGGGGCCAAGGTAAAGAGTGTTTTCCATCCCCTCTGCTTCCCTCTGAGCTAGTCCCTCTCCAGCTCTGTGTTCTGGGCTAAAAATGAGATACGTTGCATCTAATTAATGTATATAAATAAATACATTGCGTAATGACTGGCGAGCTTATGGAAGTGTGTAGGATTTAAGCTTCTGGGGGGGGAAAAAAAAAACCTTCCGCCCTTGAAAAGAGCTTGTCTTAGCATCCGAGGGAACAAAACAATGAAAATAGCTTTAGATCCTGCTGTTAGAAACCTTTAAAATAAGCATCGGAGCCAGTTTTTGAAAGATCAACACAACACCAAGAAATTCCATTTAATAATTAAAAAAAGACAATACAAAATGCAAACATTTCTTTTTACAAAGTTCAGATACATTTTTTTTCTTTTAATCAAGTGCAAATAACTTCATGAACTACATCTTTCTCATTACTTTAATCATTTTTTGCTGGAGATGGTAAGTCGTGGCCCGCTGCAAAAGGCAGATATAAATATTCCAACATGAAAAAAAACCAAAAAAACCCAACAACCCTTATTTCTGCTCACCGCGTCGAAACATTCAATACATCCGAGAGGTGGCTGATGATGCAGTTTTCAGCCTTTCGAACCCTTTCTGAGTCGTGGGTGCGGGTGAAGAGAGGGGCTGAACCACACTGGGGTGGTTCTGGTGGCCCCGCGGACTTTTTTGGGGGGATTTATTTGAGATATAGTTGGTGAAAGGAGGAGGAGGAGATGTTACCAGGTGTCTTTGGCCGTTACAGGAGGACGTGCTGCCCACCTCGCCCTTCTAAAACTGCTTTAGGGGAGCGGAGGTGGTCGGTGCAGCGACAACGGTGACAACCAGGACACGCCGAGGCTCCGGGAGCCCCGGTGCCCCACAGGGTCAGAGCGACGGCAACCCCGCTGTTAAATCACAAAGAATTAATAAACTCCTCTGTGAGCACGAGTGGCTGCATCGCACCGGGGCCACCGCAGCGGGGTTAGTAATTCCCAGGTTGTTTTTATTTTCGCTGCGTTTTTTTTTTCTTCTAAATATGAAAGACCCTTTCAATGGTCACCGCTCTGCTGCAACTGCCCCAGAGCAATAAAAAAAACCAACCCTCCAAATCCCTACGACAGCTTTTGTGCATCAAAGCAGCTGCTTTCAGACACCAACCAAGTGACAAACAGCTCAGCCCACAGATGTCGAGCTTCCAAACAGGCTCGGAGCCGGGCGGCAGGAGGGGTAAATCCACAGCTGGGATGAATCAGGACAGACTTTTCCAACCGACGCATCTTGGGGACAAACCTCAGCCCCCTTTGCCAGCGCTCACCCAGCCCCGCAGCCCCTAACAGAGCCCCGAAGAAGCTCTTGGGGCGCCGGAGCAGCATGGATTGAGGAGGGAAAACATGGGCGAGCAGCTGCCTCCCGGTTTCGGCAAGGACTGACCCGGAGGGACGTGCAGAGCAATAAATAATTGGTTCATTAAGAGCAGGGCTCGCCCCAGATGCGCTCAAAGGGACAGTGAGAGACAAGCAGGGATGGGGACGGGAGGGGATCTGCCAACAGGAAAGCTGTAGGCAAGTCGACCACATTTAGTCCTGGCAGCTCTAGGTCTTTGAGAGGATGAAGATCGGGATGAAGGTGCAGGGAGGTGACAGCCGAGAGCCGGTGGCAGGGCTGGAAAGGGAGCGAGGCATGGGGAGGAAGAAGGGGGATGATCGGTGGCAGCGGTCGCCTCTCCCTGGGGGTCCTGTCCGGCCGCGTGAAGATGCCGGGGGGACAAACCCATCGGTGAGGTCCACCCGGCCACCGTCCCCAGCCGTGCCTGTCTGCGAAGCTGGGGGAAGGCAGGCGGCAGTGAAAGGGGGGGGTGGGTGAGCAGGATGGGGTCCCCCTGGGATCCGCGCCCCGCTCCCTGGGGAGGGGCTCCCGCAGCATCCCAGCGGGATGACCACATGTGGAGGGAGGGAGCCAAAAAGCACCTGAAGGGACTTGGAAGCGCAGAGCTTCCCCAGAGCCGGGGAGGGATGGCTCTCCCTCCAGGGATCTCCATACCTGGGGGAGAGATTTCGGGGCTGAGCGGAGGGGCAGCTCCTCTCTCCTCCCAGCGTGCCCCCCCCGGACCCTGCCTTGGGATCTGCCCCCGGTCTCCCCCAGGTCTCAGCTCATCCCTGAGCCCCTGCAGGGAAGCAAAATGGTTTGCGAGAAGCAGGTGATGGGGCCAAATTTTGCATCCTCCTCGCAATGGGGCTTGAACAACCCTCAAACGGCAGAGGATCAGCCCAAAAGCACACAGCCACCCCAGCCGCTCCATCTCCTCCGTGGACGGACCGAGATGCCTCGAACCCCCTGCAAAAACTCACCCCATCACACGCCGAGCAGGAGAGGCACATTCCCCCCCGAACAGGGGTTTTCATCGGGGACAAACGTGGCAGAAAAGGTTGCAAGGCCTGAAAACGCCATCCCGCCGGTCAGCGGCAGCCCCGGGCTGGGTTTGCTTTGGGTGGGTGGGTTTTTTTTGTTACAAACGCACATTCTCATTTCTCAGGCAGGTATAAATATTGTCGTTTCTAGTAGAAAAAAAAAAAACTTCCCTCTAAATAATATAAAGAAGACTCAAATGATTGCACTTAATACATATGAAAAAGGTAGAAAGGAGGATATCCTAGTGCACAAACATTTACTCCTGCTCTTCAAAAAGCTTGCTTTTCTGAGTTACTCTTTGGCAGAGCTTGTAAGAAAGTCTGGTTTCTTGGCACAAGTGTCTGGGGTGGGGGGGGGGGAAAAACCGAACCCGGCTGCAAGTCCTTCTCCTTTGCTGCTTGTTTTCTCCCGTGCAGCCAGACATTGTTCTCCGGGAACGTGGCTTGGCTGTGCTTTCCTCCCAGCGCCAGTGCGGCTCTCCGGCGGGACGGCCACTGGAGCCACCATGGTTGCCGTTCGCTGGCGTGCTTTGCCGATCTCTTCCTTTAAATTTTCTTTTTAATCGAGTATGCTTTTTTAAATTCTTTTCCCCCCGATCTCTGCAAAGCAATGCCGACACCCACGACCCAGACGCTGCGATAAATACGGCGTTACCTTCTTGCACTCCTCTGCGAAAGGGCTCGGTGAGGCTGCAGCCGGCGCCAGCCCCATGGGCTGGAAGGATGATGACCCCCCCGATGTCCCGGGCTGCCGGTGGCACCGGGGAACGGAGACAGACTTGGCGTAAAGGAAACCAAAGGGAGGACAGAGGCCGGCGAAAGGACCAGCGCTTCGGTTTCCTAAAATGAAGAAGCTGCTTTGGAAGAGAGGAGCAGCTTCGCCAGCGGCTGGATGAGACTGGAGCATCCCCCCCGGCCGGGGGCATGGCTCTGCGGGAAGCAGCGGAGAAATCGTGGGGGGACGTCTGCGGGGCGAGAGGTGGTGGTCCTGCCGGAGCCGAGCAGAGGAAGGAGAAAATCGGAAAGGAGGAGGAAGGGAGAAGAGGGTTTCCTTGGCTGCGGGGTGGCCCAGGGGCGGCGGGGGTGCGGGGGGCTATTTGTAAGGCCGGAGGAAGCTGGAGACTTTGGAGCGGAGGAGCTTGATGAAGGAGCGGGGCAGCATCTCCTTGTGTTTCTCCGTGTACTTGAAGTAGTTCTGGGGGTGCGCCAGCACGTCGAAGAAAGCTTTGATGAGCTTCTTGTCCTGTGGGGAAGCCAAGCCGGAGGGAGGGTCACCATCCCACCCCGTGCTCCCCCGCGGCGGCTCCGAACCGAAGCCACGAGCACAGGGAGGGCATGGGGGCACACCCAAAGGGAAGGATGCTCCTGCATGCCAGCATCCCCAGAGCCCCGGGCAGCGAGGACCTGCCGGGCACACGCTCACCTTGAGGATCTCCTGGTGGTTTTCGGAGGCGTAGAGCCTGCCGTCCCGCACGATGTCCTCCACCAACTGCTCGTAGTCCTCTGCAACACCCAGCCGAAAAACACGGTCAGGGCATGAGCTGTCACTTGTCCCCAAACCTCTGGTCCCCATCCCTGAGTCCGCTCCCTCCAAATACATGGGAGGTGTGAATTGGGGGTGACCTGGGTACCGCACTGGGCAGGGAGGCACCGGCACGCTGGGATGGCATCCCCTCGTGCCCCGTGCTCACCGTCATAGGTGACGTAGGGGATCTGGAAGCCCCGGGCGCTGTTGGCTTCGCTGGTTTTGAAGTTGATCCACAGTTTCCGAGAGCGGGCGGTGAAGGCGATGGGCCTCTCGTAGGTCTGGCATGTCTCGTAGGTGGTGATGGAGGATGGGGAGGCTGTGGGGAACGGTGAGGGGACGCGTGATGCTGGATGCTCATCGGTGGAGCTACCCCCAGCCTTGCTGTGCTTAAATGCTCAGGGCAAAGGGGGGCACCAGGGATGGGGATTGTCCATGTTCGGCAAGGCTGAGCCCCCCACAACCCTCACATTACATACCAGGGATGTTGTTATTCCTTCCTTGCTCTGGAAAGCTCCAAATGGGGCTTTTTACCCCCAAAAAGGAGTGCTGAGACCTGGGTGTGCAACCCAGCCCATGCTTAGCCCATGCACATCCCTCTGATCCAGCAAGACACCGGGGCGGCAGGGTGATGCCGACTGCCCCGCTCACCCAGTTCCCAAAAATCCCCTCCTGCTGCCCGGGGCTGCGGCTTTCTCTCTTTGCACAAGGCAACTCTGCCAAACCCCAGCTTTTTCCTCCCCCGGCTTCTCCCGTGAGCACCGTGGCGCGCTCGGTTACCTACAGTTTTTCCGCATGACCAAGACGTCGCCGCACTCGTCCTCGGACGGGAGGAAGATCTCCGGCACCACGATGAGGATCTTGCGCTTGGGTGGCGGGTTGATGTTCCAGGTACACTCGACGTTGGCGGGGTAATTCCCCGGGTAGTTGGGGGACTCGATGTAGCCCGTGTACTCGCCCAGCTCCCCCCCGCACTGCCGGTCTGCAAGGCATGGAGAGCCCGTTCAACTGGGAACCAGTGGCGTGGGCACTGGGACAGGGCGGGGTTTACTGGGCAAGGGGGGGGAGTGCTCTATTAGCACTGCTCCACGCATCCCCCCATGCCTGCCTGCATGCATAAAGCACCCAAATGACCCCAAACTCTATTTTAAGGGATTTTAAAACGCTTTTGAGGAAGGACCCCAATTCACGCCATGCCTGTCCCCGCCTCCATCGCACCCCAGCTCGCCTACTTTTGCACTGGGACACGGAGGTGGAGCCGTCGAAGTCGGTGGTGGTGTTGCCAGGACAGGCGATGCAGTAATTCTGCCGAAAATCGGGCTGGTAGGTGCCCACGGCGCAGCGGATGCAGCGGTGGACGCTGGTGTTGTAGTAGTGCCCGGGGGAGCACTGGACTGGGGGGGGGGGGGGAAGGTGGGTGTCAGAGAGCAAAGGGGGCTGCGTCAGCCGCCGGCACGGCCCCACTGGGTGCCCCCCTCCCTGGGAACCGGCTCTGACTGACATACCTTTGGTGTCGCAGTCCTGGAAGGAGAGGGCTCCCTCGTGGCGGGTGGTCAGCCCCCCGCCGCAGGGGAAGCAGAGCGCCCGCCCCACCTCGGGCTGGTAGGACCCACGGGGACACGGCTGGCAGGGCTTGAAGCCATCGGCTGAGTGCTGGCCGGGGGGACACTGACCTGTGGGCACAGGCATGGCTCACTCCTGGCATCCCACGTGCCCAGGGCTCTCCCGCCCCGTGCCCGGCTCCTTTCCCCCCCAGCCTTGGCAGCATCAATATATCCAGAGCAAGCGCTGCCCTTCCCGGGGTCCCCTCTGAATGATAAGTGCCCAAAATAGCAACTTCTGTGGGTCTTGGAGATGCTCAGGGCTTTCCCCTCTTCTGGATAGGGGCTGACAGCTGATGGTTGAGGTTGCAGCCCCGGACATCCCCCAAGTGTGCCTCCCAGCCCTGCTCTGTGCCCCCCTTACCCGTGCAGCCGGTGATGTTGGTGGCTCCCACCGGTCCAAAAGCATCACCGCGGGGACACAGGTCGCAGGAGAGCTGCCCTTCCTTCTCCTGGTAGGTGCCGGCGGGGCAGGGGACGCACTGCTCCGTCTGACCGTGGTAATACGTTCCCTGCGAGCAGCTAACTGAGAGCCAGGGGGGGACGTCAGTGATGCGGGGAGGGGGGGGCTGTCACCGCTGGGGGGGACGGGGCCGATCCCCCACCCTGGGCACCCCACGATGCTCCTTACCACACTTGCCACCGAGGCGCTGCTGGCCCGGCCCGCAGCTCTCCTGCCGCTCCGGGGCCACGCTCAGCTTCCTCGCCACCTCGTACTCCATCCCCGCGAAGCGGAGCAGGAACCGCTCCTGGTTGATGGATTTCTTCAGGGCTTTGATGGCCGACTTCAGCTTTTTCTCCACTCTCTGTCGCAGGCAGTGCAGGTTGCAGCTGGCTGGGGGTGCAGGGGGAGTGGGGGTGCAGGGGGAAACAGGGATGCAGTAAGAAGGGAGGGATGGAGAGGGAAACCCAGCAGGATTAAAACCATCTCCCAAATGCTGGGTTGCAAGTGCTGCCCAGCACATCCCAGTCCGGTGTGGGATGAGGACTGGTTCGGCTCTCCTTGCTGCATGGGGATGGCACCGTCCCCCCGGTCCCACCACCCCTGCCTGCACCCGAGCCGGGCCAAGCCACCTCCATGCCCACCTGTGATCTCCTCCGGCTTGATCTCCGCCTCGAACTCCAGCGTGATGCGTGTCACCTCCTTGTTGGAGGAGTTGCGAGCCCGGCGGCCCTTCCCCTTCTTGGATGAGTCGCACTTGAGGTTGACGAAGGCGACCTGGCAGTCGGAACAAGGTGCCGAACCGCCTGCGCGTGGGGGGACAAGTCAGCACCCCGTCCCTCCTGGGGGGACGGGCATCCCCGCCACCCCCCTGCCATCACGCCTCACCTTGTGCCCCAGCCTTCCCGGCCTCCTCCTGCTTGCCCTTGGCCCGCGGGTGCAGGTGGCACTTGGCATCCTTGATCTTGAAGGAAGCCTTTTGCTTGATTGGCGCGGCGACAGTCTCTAAAAGAAAAGGCGGGTGCTCAAGGACCCCGGCGCGGGGCAGCCCGGCCGGCGATGGCCGTGGGCACCCTGGGAGCCCCCTTACCGAGGCACTGCTGGCTGCTGTTGGCGGGTTTCTGCTGGCCGCCCTGCCGCAGGATGGGGGTCCCACAGCTCACCGTGTAGCTGCTGTCGGACTCTGCGGGAAGGAGGAATGGGAGTCGGGGGATGCCAGAGCGGCTGCCCGGTCCCTGCAATGCTCTGCTGGGATGCTGCAAGGAGGCATGGCTGCACCGTGACGGGATGATGCCCAGCACACCGCCGTGGGGATCCTGCACCGGGGACCCATCCCACGGATCTACACCCAGCGACGAGCCCCCCCGAGCAACCACCTCCCTCCCTCACCCTGGCCACTACTTGGGTGCTCTGCACCCTGGCCGTGCAGCTGCTCCTCTTCCCCTCCAGTTTGGGCCATGTAGGGAAATGGGGACCCCCTTGCCCATTCCGGTGGTGGCATTGGCACTGGTACCTGGCAGAAAGCGAGCCTTGGAGGCGCAGGTGAGGGCACAGCTGTCCTTCTTGCCCGTCTTGTTGCAGGTGAGGGTGGCCCGCGGCGGAACCGAACCTGGCAGGCATTTCACCAGCTCTGAGGGACATGCGCCGGCTGGTGATGACAAGCGGGGACGCCCATGGCTGGCACAGCCCAGGGACCCGCGAGGGACCCCTGCGCCCTCCCAGGTCATGGGGGGATTCACCGGGGAGGAGAAGGTGCCAGAGTGTGGCATGGGGACCCCGGACCAGCATCCCAACCCCCCCAGCTCCTCCTTGGAGATGTGAGAAGTGACTGCTGGGATTTCCTTTTTTTGGGGGGGCAACGAAGGGGAGGCAGTCGGGTACCAGGGCCATAAAAACAGCTCCTTTAGGGACATTTGCTGGTGCAAAAGCTCACGGCCAGCCCCAAGCATGGTCGAAAAAGCAACAAGATGACCAAGGGCAGAGGGAGCAGGGCAACACCCTACAGCACTTCCCATCCAGACCCATGTGAGATGCACATGGGGCCCCAGCCAAAAGCAGCCCACCCCGGAGCATCCCTGCGCCGGGATGCCCCAAAACCCCCGTGCTCCCCCCACCCTGACCTTAATCCCAACAGCCCCAAGTGACGGAGGGGCCATGGGGCATCGGGAGCATCCCCCGCCGTGGTGTGTCCTGCCCCGACGTACCTATACAGTCCTTTTTGTTCCAGTGCAGCTTGCAGCCAGCGGGACAGGTACACTGGTAGCTGCCGGGCGTGTTGATGCAGCCGAATTTGCAGCCCCCTCGGTTGATGCTGCATTCGTCGACGTCTGCGGGGAAGAAGGGAGAAGCAGTGGGCGAGGGGCAGCGGGACCCCCCCAGCTCTGACGCTGAATCACTGCGTTGTCTCAGGGCTGTGATTTTGGACGGATAAATTGCATGACCCGTGCCCAGCTGGAGATGGAGGACGTGCACCGCAGGGCTCTTCCAGCCGTGCCTCCTCCTTGCAGCCACGCCAGCCCCACGGGGATGAGGGAAACCCCGACTCCCGGTGTCCCCAAGGGTTGGGCGGTGACGGGTGCAGCCCACCCAGGCTGAGCCTGGCCCCAGCCCCGCAGCGGGCTGGGGAGCTGCGGGGGGCAGCAGACGGAGCCGACATGGAAGCACTTAGCAGTCGAATTCAAAAGGCAGCTGCTCGGCAGCCCCGGCCCCTCTCCCCGCGGCGGGGACCCTCTGCCCCGGCCCGAAACAGGGGGTCAATCCTCCAGGTCTGGCATGAAGCAGGGGCGGAGGTGGGGAGCAGCCAGGGATGGAGCTGCCCCCCAAACACCCCTCTCTGCCCGACTCCCCCTTCTTGGGAGCATCGGTGGGAACCAGCAATCCCTCCGCTGCGGGGTCACACCAAGAGCATCCCGGGGGCCGCGCTGGCTCATGCCGGCTGCATATTTTGGGAGCACGAGGAGGGTTGCCCACGCTCGCCGGCCAGGCAGTGCTGGAGCACTCGGCCTCATGCTGCCATCTCCCCGGGCTGACGGCACCGCTGCCGCGACACGCTCTGGCAACCCCCCCCAAAAACGTGTTTCATCTGCCTCCCTGCTTCCCGGGGCGCCGCACGCCCCCGCCCTTGGGAGCTATCTGCCTTGTGAAACTTAAATCAAACCCTTTTGATGTTTCCCTTCCCACCCCATCCCAGCTCCCTGCCAAAAACGCCGGGGATTTCTCCCTCTCTCCCGCTGCAGACAAGTCGCAAATTGTTCCTGTCGCTCTGTTTGAAGTTGCAGACACCAGCGTCTGGCTGCGAGCCCCCTCCCTGCCTGGCCCCAGCTCGGGGTACGTGGGGAACCGACCCTCCCCGCAGGTCCTTGGGGTGAGCGGTATCCCCAGGGGTCCTGCAGCAACCATGCTGTGGGGCTGCCCCATTCCTGGGGCTCCTCCTGCCAGCATCCAGCCGGCCCTACCTCCGCAGTGGGTGAGCCCGTACAGCGTGTAGCCCTTGTTGCAGAGGCACTGGAAGCTGCCGGGGGTGTTGATGCAGAGGTGGTCGCAGGTCCGGTCGAAGGAGCACTCGTCGATGTCTGAAGGAAAGGTAAGGGAGAGAGGTGAGGGCTGGCACGGCGGAGGGGCAGCCCCAGGCACAGGGATGCTCCAGGGATCCAGAACCGGGATGCTCTGGGGACCCTGCACTGGGATGCTCTGGGACCCAGCACCAGATTGCTCTGGGGAGCCTGCACCAGGATGCTCCGGGACCCTGTGCTCCCACCCCACCTGCCTCCAAGCTCCCTCTTCGCCCATTCCAGTTGCTGCTACGTGGAAGCAGCAGCCCACTGCACCAGCATCTCCCCCTGCCCTAAGCTCCTGCAGCCCCTCTGCACCTCAAACGGGCCAAACAGGGCTGGCACCGTGCCCTTGGCACAGGGTGGCTGCGAGAGCCCCTCGCTGCTGCCCAGCCAGGGCGCTGCCCCGTGCCAGGGAGGGATGCTGCACGGGCAGGTCCTGCCCCGGGGACGGTGCCAGCGATGTCTGCTCAGCCCCGCGGGGCACCTTGCCGGGGCAGGGAGGCCCTGGCTGGGTGGGTGAACCCAACCCGGCGGGTTTGAGCATCATTTCATTGGCTTCATTAAGTTAATTGCTGCGCTCGCATCAAAATCCCAAGAGCGCAGAACCTGGACGGAGATGAAAGCGGTCGCAGCCCCGGAGCGCACCGGCCCCCTCCTTCCCTGGCCGTGCGCTTTTGGGAGGCAACATTTGGGCTCTGGGCCCAAGTGCCGGCCTCGGCGATGGGTTGGGGGGGGCAGAGCCCTCTACTCCCCCCAGGATGGCCCAGCAACCTGCCGGATCGTTTAAACCTGCTGGGTTTAGGTGGGGTGTGCAGGAGGATGTTGGGACAGGGAGAAAAAGGTGGGAAAAGCAACGCGGAGCAGCCAGCTCCCTCCGGAGCGAGCAGGATGCATCTTCCCCCTCCCCTCCTGCCCTCCGACAGATGGGGGAAAGAGGAATCCTTTTGCAAAAGCCACTGAAATCCTTGCAAAAACGGCGCGTCCCCGAGCAGGGCACAATCCAGCCCCTGCCGCAGGGCTGCTGGCGGAGGGGGAGAGGCAAGGCAGGACACGTCCCGCTGCTCTTCCCATCACCCAGCCCAGGAAAACGGCAGCCTCTCGAGAGGGAAGGAAGGAGCTGGTGCGTCAGCGTGTGTGCTTTAGCAGGGAGCTACGGTCGTGCTGCTGCGGGATCGCTAGCAAAAACTTTGTGCAATAAACTGGAGCAGCTTGGGAGAAGCCTAGAGGTGCCAGGGTGGGTGCTGAGCTCAGGGTGCCCTTCCAGGACACATGGGGTGCTGCTGGGTTCCCCAGTCCTCTGGCATGGGTGCTCTGGAGCAGAGCTGACAGCACCGGGCTCGGGGCATGCTCGCTGCCAGGGCTGCTGGCGAGGACGCTCCCTGCGCCTGGGGAAGAGCTGCGTCCCAGCCCACGGGGCTGCAAGGAATGTCATGACCGTCATCCCAGCCCTGAGCAAGGCCGGAGGATTTCACCTAGCATCTGCCTAATTGCTGGCTTTAACGCTGCCGTGAGAAGAGCCCAGAAATCCCCAACTTGGGAGCGGGGCTGGGATGGCAGCCCAGCTCTGCAGATCAAAGGGCTAAGCCCCAGACCAGAACCCAAATCCAACACTAATCCCCCGAAGGATGTACGCGGTCCAGAGGAAAGCAAAGAGGAATGAGTAATGGGGCCAGCACTCCTCCAGCAGCCGCCGTGGGAGGGCTGAGAAACGCCGGAGGGCAGGGAGAGGCGATGTCCCCGGGCAGGGCAGGGTGCCGGGGTCCCGCTGCCCCTTACCTTGGCAGTTCCTCTCGTTGATGAGCAGCTTGTAGCCCTTCTTGCAGCTGCACTCGAAGCTGCCCACCGTGTTCCTGCAGATGTGGTCGCAGCCGCCGTTGTTGAGCCGGCACTCGTCGATGTCTGGTGGGGACGGGGGACACGCGTCACGCACCGGCTGGGATGCCCTCCCCTCTGGACCCCGTCCCCACAAGGAGCCGGCAAACAGAGGAAACCCTTTGGGCTCTGATGGTCACCGGGGGAACGTGGCTGCTGGTTTTATCTGGGTGCATTTGGGGAGCCGATGCGTGACACTGGTGACACTGAGGAAGGCCAGGGCTCCTGGGCTTGGCTCCCTTTGGAAGTTGTACAAAACGTTCAATTTCTGCAGGTCTCAGGATCCCCCGGAGCAGAGCCAGGAGCCAGGGTCTCTGAAAGAGCCTCGCAGCTGGGGAAAGCACCAGACCAGAGTCTGCAGAGTCACACGTTTGGGCTGGGGGCTGCTTTTGGGGACTGGGAGCAGCGGGAAGAAAGAGCAAGCCAGGAGGGGAAACCGCCTCCTTCAAAAATAGCTGCTCGACAAAATAAATACTTCTCTACCCTCATCTCTCTGCTTGCCATCTCCTTCCTGCCATAAACAAAGCTAAAAATGACGATGCACAATAACTGCAAAGAGCCCCAACAACCTGGAAAGAAGCTGGGACTTGGTTTTTTGGTTGTTTTTTTTCCTTTTTCCACTAATCACAAAATTTACTGCTAGGAAATGACCTGTAAAATGGAAGGAGACTAGGAAGAGGCAGCCGCCTTTCCCGTCCCTCCATCCCCCAGCCACAAGCGCCGGGGCGGCAGCTCTGCCTCTCTGGGGCTGGGGCTTTCTTTTTACGACTGTGAGGGAGCGAGCTGTAAACCAGCTTGCAGCCGTAATAAAACCCCCAGACACAGGGGACGTGGCTCCGGGTTATTGCACGTTCCTGGAAACTGTAGAATTGGAGAAGCCGGGGAGGGGGGGGATGCTCTGATAAAATAACAGGGGGCAGGGGGTTTCTGGAAGCAGTCAGCAGGTAGACAGGCAGCCGGCAGCAGGACGGGCTTTCCTTTCAACCGGGGTCAAGTTCCCGGAGCTGCCGAAAGACACAATGCAGGCGCCGGCCAGCTCCGGGGTCGCGGCGTCCCCTTGCCCGGGGTGGGGACAGGTTTGGGGTGGCTGGGGTAACCAGTCCGGACTGCTCCCCCTTGCAGAGGCAGGTGGATGGGGACGTCGGTGGGAGCGTGCAGAGGTGCACAGCATCCCGTGGTGTCCTCCCCTGAGCGGGACGCGGTGCTTGGACCCGGCTGGACAGTGACCACAGAGGGACTCGTGCATCTCAAATTCTCAGAGCGGGTGTGGATTTCCTGCACACCCAGCCCCTACCCATGGGGAAACTGAGGCAGCGGGCTGGAGCGAGGTGGGACAGGACCCTCCAGCCCCACAAGTGCCATGCCATCGCTTCCGACTTGACCTGACCCCCCTTTCCTCTTCCCCACAGGCTTCCTGGGGGAGCAGGGCCAACCACGGTGCCTTTAGCAAGGCGGCTGAGTTCCCGCGCCTGGGAATGATCCCCGTCCCCACCCCACGGATGCAAACACCAAGCAAGCGAATGCTGCGGGCAACGTCGAGCCGAGCTAAACCCGCGCCTTTTCTAAGGGCACCGAGGACGCAAGGGGGGGTCTGAGGCACCCACGGGTGAGCAGTGAACGCCCCGGCCCCACTCGCACCCACCTACCTTTGCACGTCTTCCTGTCGGGCTGGAGCATGAAGCCCATGGGGCAGCTGCAGTGCACACCCGTGGCCGCGTCGTGACACTTGCTGTCGCAGCCCCCGTTGTTCACAGCACACGTCTCTGCGTGGAGAGGGGAGAAAGCGGCCGAGGTGAGGGACCGGTGTCTAAAAGGCTGGAGGGGTCAGGCCACCCAGATGTCCCCACACCACCCAAACATCCCCATGCCACCCAGTCGTCCCCACGCCACCCAGTCGTCCCCACGCCGCAGCCTGGGAGAGGCAGTGGGTGCGAACCTCCCTGCAGAGCCCACTGAAACCGCCCTTGGCTTTTCACGCAGCCGTAACGAGGTCACGGAGCCCCCAAATTAATAAACACCCAGGATACAGAGTGTGAGGGCTGGGGAGGGTAAGGCATTAACACTTGGCAATCCCGCAGCATCTTCCACCTCTGCAGACGACCTGGCGCTCGTTGCCTTCCCATTGCTCCGCCATGCACCCGGGTGCTGCTCCCCAGGGATTTTGGAGGTGAAATAAGGGTGCCTGTGATTCACCCCAGGTCGTAGGCAGCGCTAAGGCAGGAAAAAGCACCCAGATTTCCCTGTTTGCCATCCAAACCCCTGCGCAACCCTCCCACCTTCCAACAACCTGCTCTTATATACCAGGTATCTGCATTTAAGGCAGAGAGGGGAGTGGGGACAGCCCTGTCCCCTCGTTAGAGGATGCTTTACTAATTGCAGGCAGGGAGCAGAGCAGCACCCGGCCATCCCGGGGAGGATGGGGTCGGGGACACAGGCAGGGACGTGCAGGCAGAGCCGCTGCCTGTTGGGAAACAGCCGACACTCAGGGCGCTGGGAAAAGCGGAGGTGGTTCGACGGAGGCTCTTCATTCCCGAAACGTGTCAGCTTTTCAGCTGACGGAGGGAAAAGTGGCTCCGTGGGATTAATCCTGCCACGCTCAGCCCCGACACTGGCATCGGGGCCACGTGTCCCCGGAAAACAGGGTCTGGTGGAGTCCAGCTTTGGCAGCTCCAACGAGGAGGAATTGAATTTCCAAGTGACAAAGTCACAGCACTTGCTGTGCAAAACGCAGCCAGAGTCGGGTCTCACTGGGGGAGCCTGGGCTGCGGCTCCCCAGGGATGCAGGTGCGCAGCCCCGGTCCCCCCGGCGGGATGGCGGGGGGGGTCCCGGCCCCCTCGCTGCCACCGCCGCCACCGAGCCACAAAGCCACGGGTGACCCCGCGCTGCCGGTCCCTAACCATCACCCGCCGCTCGGGCACGCCGGCCGGTCCAGTGTCGCGGGCTAATTTGGGAGACACTTCGTATAATTAGAACACACACACAGAGGCAGGCAGCATCAGTGGAAAAAAAATCCAATTTAAAAAAAAATGCTAATTATTTCAGTATTATCAAAGTCAGCTGTTGCTGGTAGGACTAGAAGGGACACTAATTTAAATGAAGCATTTTCAGCTTGACAGCTTCCCTGTGAGATCAATCCTCAATTTCGGTCCTAACCACCAGAACAATGGTTTGAAGTGCATTAAGTTGTTCACAAAGGATAATAAAATATTCCTTTCAGAAGGCCGGTTGCTTGGATAAATGAGGCATTTGGGCTTCAAGGAACCCAAGATGAAAATGCCTTGAAGAAATTCCTTGGAAAGAGCAAATCCCAGGTTCTCCCGCTCTTTGCGAGCACCGCATGGGGTGGGAATGACTGAACCATCCAACCATTTGCCGCAGGGCGAGGGAGCTGGGATCGCTCTGTGCTCGTCCTGCCGCTGCTATTTTTATGATGTCCCATAATAAGAGAACAAAAGGGACCATTTTACGAAATTAATAGCCAGCACAATTACAAAACCTAACGGCAAGGGAGGGATTTCTGCAGATATTATTCCTCCAGCCCGGTCCTCGCGCCACATGCAGCCCGGCCGTGCCAGGATCGTCCCCGCCGGCGGCGCCGGGGCAAAGAGCGCGGTGCGGGTGACACCGCGCCGAAGGGAAGGGAAACTTTCTGGAAGCCCGATGAATTATTTAACACCAGCCTTTGTTCCAGCAGCTGATGCAGAAGCAGCCCAGGGAGAATGGATTTAACAGGGTTGCCGCTGAGATGAGACGGGCTCGGCGCAGGCGCTGCTTTTGGCGGGATCGAGGAGCCAGAGAAGCGGCTGTACCGGAAAGGACGGGGCTCTCCACGGAGTGTGGTGCCCTGGGCACGCTTCACCATGCTCACAGCCTCCTCCAGCGCTGCGGCACCCATCTCCCCTCCCGGCCCCTTTGCACCTTCAGGAATTTCGGCTGAGATGTAAAGCAAGCCCTACCCGCCATCCCATGCAGGATGCGGCTGCTGCCCGGGGCGTGCACGGCGGGGGAGCTGAGCCAGCATGGCTGGAGCACCACTGCAAACCCCTTTGAAAAGGGGGGGACCATGTCCTAGGCTTGCAAAAAGCTTGGAGGGGGCTGCTGGGGTACCTGTGAGGCAGTGGAGGTCGGGTGGCACGGGGCCAGGCGCTGGAGCGGGGCCCCGGGAGAGCGGCATTGTTCGGTGGTGCCGGCAGCCCGGGGGCTGCTCCCAGCCTGGCGCGAGCCGGCGTGACTCACCCAACCACACAGGGCTTTGGCGAGGGCCTCCATCGCTCAGGGAGGGAGAAGACAAAGCAGCTTGCACACACACACACACACACACACACACACACGCACACTCTTTCCCACCCTCCTCCATCCCAGCTCGGGTCTTGCATCCCGACCGCCGCGCCATGGAAATCCTCGCCCCGCGGCACCCTTCACTGCGCCGGCCATCACCGGGGACCGACGGAGCCCCTGCCCGTGCCCCCGCAGCACCCTGCCCGCACACGCTCCGGCTTCGCCTCCACCTGCCGGGAAGCGGCAATCGCAGCGGGATTGCGATCCCACAAGCCTAAAGAGATAATTGCGTGGTAATTGGAGGGATTACAGCTGGGTCGGCTGCAGCACGGTGACGGCGCGGAGCTGGGGGTCCCCCCTTCTCCCACCCCTGTGGGAAAGGCTCTGGAGTGGTGACAGTGCAGAGCTGGGGGTCCCCCCTTTTCCCACCGCTGTGGGAAAGGCTCTGCAGAGCCCCCCAAAAGCCGCGGTTGGTGCTGCCTGTCACCGGTGAGCCCCGCACCCACAGCTCCTCCTGGATGTGCCAGGAGTTTGCATGCACCCAGCACGTCCATGAACAAGATTCCCCACCGCAGACAAGTCGCTGCACCTTCAGACTGCCTCGGTTTCCTTGTTGGCGGAGCAGAGGCGTCGCCTTACCTTCGTGAAGGGCTTAGAGACCCGACGGGGGTTGCAAAGAAATCCTTGGGGAAGCAGCCGAGGTGCCCAGCCCGCTAAAGGGTCACTGCAGCTCTGCAATTTGCTGCAGCTCTGGGCTGGGTGCCTCGGAGCGGGGTTAGCAGCTTTGCTGGGCCAAACCCTGGGACACCCTGAATGTCCCCGCACCCGCAGAGGGGACCATCCGCGAGCGGGTGGGCTCCGGGAAGGGGTAACTTTGGGAGCGCACAGCGCAGAGACGGGCACGAGCATCCCCCTCCCCATCACACAGCCGCCGGCAGCCCACCGCTAGCTCCTCTCAGGCTTGCTTGGCGGCGGCGGGCGGAATAACCATTGCCGCAGCCACTGGAAAGCGGATTATCACCCCCTGCACCGGGCTGGATCGACCAAAGCAACGCGAGAGCCCCCGCCTCATGCAAGCACAGCCAGGGGAGGGTTTCTTTCTCTGTCCCCAAAAGCAAAGTCCGCCTGCAGCCCGAGGCCAGGCTTGCTCTGCGGGGTTTAAAAGCAGCAGCGGGGGACAGGGTTAGTGAGGCATGCGGTTAGCGTGACAGCTCAGCCCCCCGAGCCCGGTTATGATCTCGAGATGAGAGACCGTCTACGGTTAGACCCCCTTCGTAGAGATAGAGAGAACAAAAATATTTACCATTAGAAAACGTCTCAAGGATAACGTGTTGCTGGAAGTGTCTCTCCCCTGTTTAACATTATAAAAAAGTGATTTAGAAACAGTGTCCAGCAAGGACCTCGGTTGGTGTCACACGTCAATGGGTTCGACTCCGCTGCCTTTCCAGCCTGGTGGAAATTGTCCCTTTGGGTTTTTTCTCCCCCCACCTCCCAAAAGAGCCAAAACCCGAGGTCTGGGGCCGGTGCTATCGACTCCTCCATCACCCTGTCTGAAGCATCCCGTGTCCCGCAGCCTCTCCAAACCCCCTCCGGTTTTGTGCTCTGTGTCGGGCTGGCCGGAGCCCCATGCGAGAGGGAGGAAGCGCGTTATGAGGAGCGTTAGTGCAGCCCGTTAGTCTGGGGAATCGGGTCCTTGCCCTCGCCGGAGCAAAACCAGCGTGTGCCAGGACGGGTTGCAGTCCCCGAGAGGAGCCGTATGGCCACTGCACGGCCATGGGCTTTGGGAAGGCGACCGCGTCCCACCAGTGGCACTTGCACCGCTTGGATTTAGCAGCCAAGCCGGCGGTGAGCCCAAATTTTGGGTGCGCTTGGGCTGCTCAGCCTCACCCGTGCGTCGGTGCACCGGGGTGCAGGGAGCCCCGGCAAGGCACGGCACAGCCCCGGGGTGCTGAGTACCTGAGGGAGCGTACGGGAGCCTGGGGGGGACGAATGGCCAAGAAGGGGCTGAGAGCAGCCTGGGCAAAGCTGCAGACCCCAAAATCAGTGCTAAAACACCCAGGGATCACTTTTGGGGATTGCCTCCAAAAATTAGCTTGAGCTTTGCCCTGCAAAGGAAACTCTGCTTGGCACCACCCATCCATGGCTGGGAGATGTCCCTCCTTCATCCCGGTCATTTTGGGGAGGGGACAAGGCACCCCAGCACTTCTTTTTGCTCCCATGTGGGGACAGAGCCCCGTGGCAGTGCTGGACCGAAGCTGGTGAGCCCCCAGGAGAGCACGGGGCTGGGGTGCTCGGGGCACGTGGAGCCCATCACCCACGGGACTGAGCAGAGACGAGCGCATCCCCGCTTAATGAGAAACGACGCCAGGTCCGTGCGGAGGGGAGGACGGTGGAAGGGGAAAAGAGGGGAAACGCAGCCGCCGGCTGTGCCTGTGCTGTCCTGGGGGGCTCAGGCTGAGGGCAGGGATTCAGCAGCCGGGACACGGGGTGCTGAAGCTCTGCAGGGACCGTGTCCTCCTCGGAGAGGTCGATGTGTGTGGAGGAGCGTACACGGCATGCCCATGGCCACCTGCCTCGCGTCCCCGTGCCCTGCTTTCCCCTTCCCAGAGCCCTCCTACGCCGTGGTCCCTTCGCTCTGGTGTCCCCAGCATTGACCCGGCAGCGGGGTCCGGCGCAGCCCCCACTCCCGGCACCGCCAGCTTCACAAAGCTGGGGAGCATCGGCGGTGCCGCCGCAAACCGCCCGGGCGCGGGTCAGGAAATCGGCCATAAAACTTGAGCTGGGTTTAGTTTCCTTCTCCATCTAATCGTATTTCCTCCCCATCCACCACCTCCCGCTCCGCTGGTGCTCGTCGCAAGCGGGGGGACAGCAATGGCCCTGCTGCACCCCAAATATCGGCGGGAGGGAGCGGCAATGATGCCTAGGCTTGCAAATCTTCCCGGAAAGCCAAAATCTGCATCAAACATGACAGCCCGGTTTGCATCTCCCCACGGGCGTTGCACCCTGGGCTGCTGGAGGGCGATTTTATGTGCTTTTTTTTTTTTTTAAAAAAAAAAGGCTGCTTTTTGAGCATAAATATAAATATATAAGGTCATTGGCCTCCTCTCCCGGCTCCCCCTCCCCCTCGAGCCTGCAGACATGTTGGGAGCCATTAGGGCTGGCCCCGCTTTGCTCAGAGGCATGTTATTCATTATCTGCATTTTTAAAAGCAGCAATAAAAAGCGGAAAAATGAAAAACACCGGCCGTGGCCTAATGAAACTGTCATTCAAAGGGGCTGATCGTGCTTCCTGCCGCGTGGTGTGATCTGAAGGGAACCTGGACCAGGGGCCTGTCCCGGCAGCCCATCAAACACACCGCGTACAATTTCAAAGCCCATGGCCCGGGGAGCGAGTTTGCGTTTCCCCTTGCTGGAAACTTTATTCCCCTTGAAATGATGAAATATTTCAGAGGAAATGGGGAAGGGGCGGCGGAGCGAGCACCGGGGAGGGGGGAGGGCTGTTTGCTGAGCCCCGGCTGTAAAACAAGAAAGGGTGGTTATAAATATCCAAGCAGGTACCTCGGCCGTAAATCTGCCGGCCGGGCATCCCCGCGGGGCGGCTGCCGGCTCCCAGCGGCCGGAGCACAATCCCGCAGTGTTCCCGTGGCAGGGCTGGGGGGCCGGGAATCCCCCGGGGGACGCGGGAGCCGGGTGGGCCCCTTCCTGCGGAGAGGGGGTTGCAGACCTGAAAGGGATGCGAAAAGCTCGGCGGTGAGTTTTGAGCTGGTGCTGCTCCTAAAATCCTCCGTCGTGGGTGTTTGATTTCCCCCGGGAAGGCGGGCGAGGGGAGAGCTCACGGGGATGTACCGGCTCCGGTGGGAGATGCCTCCCCAGCAGATACGGTGCACGGCATGGGGACAAACGGGAAGATTTTGGCCAAGGCCACGAGGATGAGCGATTTTTGGAAACTCCCAAATCCCACCCTCACACTTGTGGTACCCAGGGTCTGAGTGCTGAGACCCTCCAGCAAACGGACCCCTCTCAAGCATCCCCCAAATCATGACACGCTTCGGAGAGCTGCTCTCCCACCTCCTGCACCCAGCAGGTCAGGAGCATCATTTCGGTGCCAAACCTCGCCAAGTCCTCGCACCAACACAGACACCGCACGCGCAGGGACCTCCATCCAGGAGGAACGCACCAGCTGACGCACCCCGGGGTCCCAAAGTCCCCGTCGGAGGAGCGCTCCCCACCCCGGGCACGGCAATAACCCCACGGGAGGGTCCTCAGCGGGTGGGACGGGATGCAGCGGCTGCGGGAGCAAACATGGGGACGGCGGGGACAAGGGGCTGCGAGCGTCTACCAGCAGCCGGGAGGGACTGGGATTAATCCTGGAAGTGGGCTGGGTGACAGCGGTGACGTTAAGGTGGGAGGCAGCCGAGCTGACAGGCAGGAGGGCTTTGCTGGGGGCTCAGCCCCGAGCATCCCTCGAGCCGGCGGGGAGCAGCCGGGAGTTCGGGGGGCTCCTCTGCCGCTCGCCCCGAGGACGGAGCCGTCTTTGGAAAGCGCAGAGGGTTTTCTGTTCAGGCACAGCGGGGACACGGGGAGCCAAAACCTCTCTCTTGCTTTCAATTCCTTTTTCTTTTTTATTTTGCAATAAGAACTCAAATGTCTAGAGCAATTTGTGGACTTAATCACTCCCTGAATGTAACATTTTTTTAAATCAAATCAGCTGTTAAACAGCACAAGCATATGAAACCAGTAAAACTTCTATCTCTGTTTGATGTTTTACAATTTGAAAACACACACAGGAAAAGGACAATTCTGGGGGTGGTTGAGTTGTCAGGTTGTTGGGGTTTGGGGTTTTTTTTGCAAGACAATTGTTCCTGAGCCGAGACCCCTCAGTGCCAAGTCGGAACGGATCGCCGCGGCCAAACCTGACCTCCCCGTGTCCCTCCCCGACTGCTGCCGGTGACAGTGACAGTAACAATTTCTAGCGTGGGGACATCCTCACCCCTCTCCCTCCAGCAGCACAGAGGCAGGCAGGGACTCCTGCCCGCACGCCGGCACAACCGACTTGTCCCCAGATGTCCCCTCAAGCATCCCCGCAGCCACTTTTGCTCCCTGTGGTTGAGCACCGACGCATCCCTGTGCCCCGTTGGTACCCACAGCATCCCTCACACACACACCGAGTTTCTCCCATCCCGGCAAAAAGGAAACGCCACATCTCCAAAGCTTGGGGGGGGGGAAAAAAAAACCCAAACCCTTCATCAGGCCAAGAGGAAATTTCCCAGGGAGGAAGACGAGCCATCCCGCGCCCTGACCCACGTCCCCGCGGCCAGGCGGGGGCTCGCACCTACCTATGCACGTCACCCCGTCAGAGTGCAGCAAGAACTTGACGTGGCAGCCGCACTTGGGCCCCTGGTCGGTGTCGTCGCAGGTATGCTGGCAGCCCCCGTTCCCGTAGTTGCAGGTCACTGCGGGAGGCAAAGCACCAGCCGTCACCCAGGGCCCCAGCCCCTCTCTTTCCCACCCGGCATCCCCAAGCGGTAGCATAAAGCTGGCTTGGAAAAACCTCGGAGAGATCCCTCCCTCCCGGATAATTTCTAAAGCCCTTCGACTTTCCCTGCGGGATCTTGGCAGATGCAAACTGTTATGTGGTTTCTCGCGTCTTCCCTTTGCATATCTGCTAAATGCCACCGGTGGGGCCCGAGCAAAGGGGACCGGTGGGCTGGTTGCCCCTGACCCTGGATCTGGTGCTACAGGGGAAGGGTGGGACTTTCCCAAGCTCTGGAATGACTCAGGTGCTCCTGGGAACCCCTGCCAGCCCTCCCCGGGGGGCAAGGCGTACTGTTCATTTAGCTTGGAGGGAAAATAGGCTCGTAGGATTAAAACTCCATTTCATCAGCGATTTTACACATTTGCTGCAGACAGCAAATGAGAAACAAAATAAAAATAATTGCATAAACACATACATATCTATTTAATAACCCTGGCAGTGCCAGCGAGATGTTGGCAGGAGATCAGACAGGCTGAGAGCACCACGACCCCCGGGGAGAGGATTCCTGCGCTCCTCCCGTGCCGATCGTACTCTCCCTGTTCATCTCCCTTTGGAAAAGTGAAATGGTGGGACAGGGACAGGGGACGCTGCGCCTCTGGGACCCCCTTTAAATGCCATTTCAGCCCACTCAGTGTAAGGGCACGACGTCTGGTGGGGACATGGCAGAGCAGAATGCCAGGAGCATCGTCTGCAAGGGCAACGGAGGCAGAGCCAGGCATGCCACAGGAAAATGAAGCCAGAGGGCTTCAGGCTCGATAAATCAACTAGTACCAGGGGGGGTCAGGGCTTTGCAGCAGGGCCAGGAGGGGTCTGTACCACTGGGACAAGGTTAGAGGTCCCCGGGAGGCCGTATCCCCATCCCTGGAGTGCTCCTTACGTTTGCAGTCCCGCTGGTTCTTGGTGAGCTCGAAGCCGGGGCGGCACTCGCAGGCGATACCCCCCTTCGGGGTCTCCCGGCAGATGTGGGCGCAGCCGTGGTTCTTGTTCATGCAGTTCATTCCTTCTAAAAGAGAGAAGGAAGCAAAGAAAAGCTCCAAAAGCTTGCCGGCACCGGTCCGTGGCAGCAGAAGGATGTCTAGGGTGGGACAGGGATGGGGAGATGGGGGGCAACGAGAGGAAAACCTTGCAAGCGAGGACCTTAGTGGGGACAGGATAACCTCGTGCAGTGCCTCGAAGGGCAACATCTCCTGGCACAGAGCGGCTCGGGAAGGCGGACAAAACCACCCTGGAGCTTTGAACTTCTGATTCCCTCCCATTGCCTCGGGCGAGACCCCGCTCCCACGCCTCAGGGCAAGCAGTGGGCGCAGAAGCTGCCGCTGCCCCCCAGCCCTGCCTGGCACTGATGTGACGGAGCGATGCAGCTCCTTTTTGGAAGCCGAGGAGGAAGGGGTGAGCCTGGTTGTGATTACAGACCCCAGGGCAGGCAGTCATGGCATTGTTCAGCCGAGCAAGGAAGGGTTTTGGAGGCGGGCAGAGCCAGCTGCGGGAGGGCACAGCCCTGGAGCTGCTCCACCGGGATGAGCCCCGGGGCCATACCGTAAGCTATGGGATGTATTGACAGCTCGGGGAGGATTCACACGCTGGCAGCCCCTGGGGAATGAGGGTTTGGGGAACTGCTGGTTCCCATTATCGGAGCTGCCATTTCACCCTCGCTGACCTGTCCACAGCCCCCTCCTGCCCCAGCCTCTCTGGGGGCACGGGGACACTCAGCTGCAGAAAGCCGGGTTCAGCGGATACCGAATGGGGCATTGACAGGAGTTTATGAGACATTTAACAAAACCCACAGCAAGCCGGGGATGGCCCTCCGGGAGATGCAACCACATGGTCAGGGCCTTTTTCTGCCAGAGGGAGGGGGTCAGCTCCTTTCCAGGCACCCAGTGCTGAGCCCACCGTGGGGTAAGCAATGCCAGCGTCAGGATTGGGAACCGGGCAGAGCTGCAAGCCCATGGGCTGCCAAGAGCCTGGGGCAGGAGGGTGAGGCAAGGTCCTTATGAGGTCATGGCACCTCGAAGGAGGATGCTGAGATGCACCAAGCATGCAGGTTAAAGGGTTAAAAACCACAGGCTGGAGCCTGTGGGTGTCCCAGGCTGCTCTCCATCACCTGCCCGGCAGATCCCACCTGGCTCCACTCCAGGACAGGGCGATCATCTTTAATTGCAGTGGCAGGCGGGCCCTCTGTAATTAGAGCCTCTTGCCTCCAACCACACCAGCCCTCCCTTCCCTGGCCTCCGTGCCGGGGCTGGGAGCCCCCAACCTGTGGGGAGCCTCGCTTTGTCCCCCCGGCACCCTCCAGCCTGCCCGGGGCCGGGATGCTGCTGCGAGCCTCCACGCTCCACCCAGCCCTGCTCCGGGACCCCCCAGGGCACACGATGCCCCAGGGATGCCAGGGACAGCCAAGCGCTCTCAGCCTCTCCTCCGAACAGCGGCTTTTCTCTCCCCTTCTTTTTTATTGCTGCTCTTTACTACCCGGCAGCATCTCCGCCGTGTCCCAGGTACCACGGCGGACACAGAGACCTCCGAGGCTGGCCCTGCCCCGCCACGCCGCTGCTCCCCTGGCGATGCTTCCAGAGAAGCCAGATCCCGACGGCCGGCAGTCTGCAGAGATCCCCCGGCACGTCCCAGCAGAGACACAAGCTCTGGCGTCCGTGTGCCCCGGCTCCCCTCCAGGCTGGGACAGCCGCACGCTGTTTTGCTAAGACTCCCCAGGTGATTCCACCTGGGCACAGCATCCTCCTGCACTGCACGATGCCAGGACACAGCAATCCCTCGGTGCCTACAGCCACCGCCCGGGAAGAGATGCACCCCCTTTAATCCTTCCTCTCCCTGCGACATCGTCATCTGCTCTTCCACCGGCGCGAGGACCCTGCTCGCCCCTTTTGCTTTTGGTGGCTCCGCTGTCAACATCGGGCTGAGCGCAACGGGGTTTAAAGGCACCGATACCCAGCGAGCCCCGACCCTTGGCCTCTCCTTACTGGGAGGGACTGGCCGGTGCGAGGGAGAGGGTCGTGGTGCTGCAGGAGGGGGGTCCTGGGATCCATCCCCTGGGTCTCCCGACCCAGCAGCATTTCATCCCCTCTGCGTCAGGAGGGAGAGAGGAAAGCAAGAGGGAGATTGAGAAACAGAGAAAGAGCAGAGGGAGAGGAGAAAGCCTCCTGCCAGGGTAGGAGAAGAGAGACAAGGAGCTGGCAAGGACCCCAGAAGGAAGGAAGCACTCATAACGTTGAGGTTTAGCTCTCTAATACTGAATGCTTCTGCCTTGGCAGTGCCCAAGGAGCCAGGAGTAAAGTCAGAACAGGCTTTAACATCGGACCCCAAATTGTCCTCAGCTCTCCGCTTTTTCCAGGCTCGCAGCCCGGGGACCAGCTGCAACCCTCCCAGCAGCCGCGCCTGAGCCCAAGCTCGAGGACCACATAGCAGCTACAAGATCAAGCTCAGGGTGCAGAAGTAACACAGACCTCCCCGGGCCAACAACACCCTGCAGCCGTTCAGCTCAAAAAAAATCAGCTCAAAACCCAGCACCTGCATCCCTGTCCCCAGCGGGGCCACCCACTGCGTCACTGGGAGGCAGGAGCAGCCAGCTCATCCCTCCCGGACACACAGGGGATGGGGACGCGGGAGATGCCACCACGGCCGCTGAGCCGTCCTGGGCTGGGCGAGATCCCCCAGGGAGCTGGAGGGACCGACGCAGCTGGGAAGGGGGAAGGAGGAAAGCAAAAACACTCAGCTGGCTTTGCCAAGCAGTGGAGATAAAAATCAGCAGAGACGCAAAAATCTCTCATTTCCTCCTATTTTGGCTAAGAGATTGCTCCAGACGGCAGCAATTTAGAGCTGATATCGAGACGAAGGGCTCGGTGCTGCGCAAGACCTGGCAGGAGAAGACGAGTCTCACAGGGTGGCGTGAGGATCTCCGGGTACCTTTTATTTAATAAAACGCTCTGGATATAGGATTAACGTCCTCCGTTCGGTATTACTGTGCTTGATAAAAGGGCCTGCGAGGGTTTTGTTGCGGAGATGTTTATTAGCCCCGCAGCATCCTCTCCCAATGTGCTCATAAGAAACTTGCAGCATCGAGAAGGGTCATAAACCAGCACCCAAAGCCAGGCACCATGCAGGGGTGGCCAGGGGTGATGGGGGACAGACCTGCCCGAGAAACGCAGGGGATGGAGAGTGCCCCAGGGCGGGGAGACGCCGTGCACTAACCTTCGGGGCGCTGGATGCAGGTGTGCTGGTTGTCACTGAGGAAGAAGCCCTCCCGGCAGAAGCACTCGTAGCTGCCCATCATGTTGACGCAGGTCTGCTGGCAGCCGCCGTTGCCCTCCGAGCACTCGTCCAGGTCTGCAAAGCGAAGGTGGCAGGGGGTGAGCACGGCACCGCGGCACGCCGAGGGGATGGGGAACCGGGTGTGACAGATTTGCTACGTAGCAAATCAGTTCTGCTTTACATCCGCGATCCCTCAGCCAGAAAAAAAGGAGACACCTTAGGGCTGCAGGGGATGAAGGCAAAGCACATCAAGGGGTGGGTCTCAGAGGCAAAAAAGGTCTCATTGTACAGATGGGAACCACAGAGAAAGGGATTTTCCTTGTCCCGGGGCCCCCGGGCAGGCTGTGCCCCCTTTTCCCCAAAGCACCCAGGGTGCTCAGCCACGACACTGGCTGCAGCCGCCCCCCGCTCCCAGCCCCTCGGAGCCCGTCGCCGGCTGGGGATGCCTGCACTTCATTAGGGGGAGCTGGGAAACCTTAGCCCAGAGCGGGGATAATTACTTGTAAGGAGACTCAAATCCCCAGCAGCTCTGCTGCCCTCGTGCCTGTTTTGGTTTAACAGACTAAGGCTGGAAGGGGCTCGAGATGTGCACCCGTGGCAGCGGCAATGCCCTCACCCCGGGCTGCTCCTGCTCCATCCCTGCAAATCCCTCCTTTAATGAGGAGCAACAGCCCATTGCTCTCTCCAGAGGGTTTTTGGGGACAGTGGTCCAAGCTGAACCCGCCAGTGCCCCGAGGTGCCGGAGCAACCGGGATGCCGGGCTCGGGCAGAGAGGCAAACCTCCGCCACGGCTGCCCCTACCCCCTCTGCCCGCAGTCCCGGGGCCGGGCGATGGCGTCGGGCTGGGGAGCGAGGGGCCCTGTGCCAAAGAAAACCTCCCGTGAACTCGAGCGTTGCAGAGCTAGCGGCCGAGGGGAAAGCTGAGCCCCACCAGCATCGATCGCCGGAAACGCCGGAATAGCGGCTCGGTGACGGCACGCGCCGGGGGGGGGTCCCAGCCCCGGTCCCCCCAGCACCGCGCTCCTCTGTGCCCCAGCCCCAGGCAAGCCCCGGGGGATGCTGCAACCCCGAGGGATGCTCAGAAATCAAAGCCGAGGCTGCAGCTCCGACTGGAAACCGTAATGGGAGCAGAGCCCGGGAGCACCCCACAAACCCGCTACCTTGGAAAGGAGGTGCGGAAAACATCGTCTCACACCCGGGTGCCCGTGGGGCAGGCTAGGGCTGACAGCTGGGCTGCAGCCAGACACAAAAAGGACATCCTCTGCGATGGCAGGAGGCTTGCAGCTTCCTCCGAGGCTCGTCCCAGCCAAGCTATGTCCTGCAGATGCCAATAACTCTCCTCAAATCCCCCCCGCTTATAACAAGGGCTTAACGTCTTGCGACTTCTCCTTCAAGCTCCGCACAAAAATGAGGAGGCAGCCGTTCAAACCCGACGGCTGAAACGAGACTCCGCCGCTCTAATACCTGTTTTATTAAATACAACGGAGATGGGCAGAAGCCAGCAGGGCCCGTGTCAGGATGGGGGCTCGAATTCCTCTCCCAGTTCAAAAGGCCGCCCAGGGTGGGCGATGGGGGGGGCCGGTGGGCTCCGGCAGGCACACACCCCGACCCACCTCCGGCTCGGCCACTTTCTTTTGGCTAAGAGAGGATGCTTGCAGGCTGGGCAAAGCACAGTCAGGATGGGGGGGAAGGAGGACGGGAAAAACTTGCCGGGGTTGATCCCTGCTGCCCCCCGAGAGCAGCCACCGAGCAAACCCAGCCGAAGCGCAGAGGGTCTCAACATCCTCATCTGTAAAATGGGCTCCAGGGGATAAACCTGCACCATCCCTACAGCAAAGCAATGCGGCCAAAATGCCTCGCTGGGATGAGCCGAGGAAAGGCTCAAGGGGGAGCTGCGGCTGCCCCCCCAGGTCCCCCCCTAACCCGGCTGCTCCCCAGCCACCTCCATCCCCTCCCGCTCAACTCTGTAAACACATGACGTCTGCGGCTCACCGAGCCCGGCTTTCCTTTCTTCTCTTTGGGCTCATCCTCCCCCGGGAGAGGAAGGCAGAGCCGCCCGCCCGCGCCTCCTCCCAGCTGTGTAAATCTCCCCCCTCTCCGAGGAGGCTGCAAAGATCCCGGTGATGGTGGTTAATGCAAAGCGTATGTGTCCATAATCCCTTCCCCCTCCTCCTCCTCCTCCCAGTGATGAGCTCATTAATGACCCCTCTGCAGATACACTAATTAGAAAATAGCATCAGCTCCAGGCGGAGGGAAGGCGGGCGGCCCCATGCCCCGGCAATCCCACCCGTGGGTGCCACGGGAGGAAGTGGGTGCCGGGGCGCGGGAAGCCCGGCTGGCCCCGAGGCTCTGCCGGGAGCTTTGGCTTCGCCGTGGCCGGATGGAGTTTGGGGCGGTGGGAAGTGGCGGGGAGGATGCACGGCCGCTCCGTAGGCAGATGCCGGGTTTGTCTTGGCCTGGGGATTATTTACCCAGTTCCCTTTGCTGGTTCCCATCCCCACCGTATTTGCTATTAACTCATCTATTTTGGCAGGTGCAGGGCTGACCTCAAGCACGAGCGGAGCGAGCGGCAGGGTCCGGGTGAGCCCCGCCAGCTGGTCCTGCCTTCAGCAGCGGAGCAGAGCTGCCGGCCCGGCCGCTCGCCACAGCAGGATGCGGCCGCGGGGAGGCTGCGACTCGTGCCCAGCATCCCCAAACCCAACCCTCCCAGTCTCGCCTGACTCCAGCAACCCCTAGTCTATGGATGGACCCATGGAGCAAGTTTTCCTCCCAGCATGGGGCATCCTGTCCCAGCAACGGGGAGCAAGCCTGTCCCCGGTGAGCCATTGTGGCACGGGACATGTCTGCAGCCGGCTTGCTGCCCTGGCAGTGCCACCACAGTCCCCCAGCTCTGCAACGGGTCTGGGGGGGTCAGAGCTCGGGAGGTGCCCGGCAAAGAAAGCCAGCACGCTGGTCCCAAGATGCCAGAGCTGTTGAGTGGCTGTGACACGCCGGCATCCCACCCCGGCACGTGCCGGGGGCCCGTCCCTCACCTAAGCAGTTGTGGCCGTCGTGCGCCAGGCGGAAGCCATCATAGCAGGTACAGCGGTAGTTGCCAGGGATGTTGACGCACTCGTGGACGCAGCCCGCGTTGTCTTCCCGCTCGCACTCGTCAACATCTGCGGAGAGAGGACAGGAGAGCTGTGGGGCTGCCCTGGCTGAGGACGGCCAACTCACTGCACGGGTGCTGCTCCCCACCTCCAGCGTGTTTGCGACCTGGCTGATACTGTGCCCTGGGGTCTCTGCTGTCTCTGCGTATTCCAGCAGGTCCCCAGCTCCGTTATCACCTACAGCATCCCTCCACACCCTGCAAAAACATCCCTGTCCTCCCCAGTCTAGACCCTGGACTTCCAGCTAACCCGCTGTCTTAAAGCTTTGGCACAGCGCAGCGCACTGGGAATCACTCGGGATTTCCCGACGGTGGTGGGCAGAGCAGCCCGTCTCCATGGCGAAGCCTTGCTGTGCCTGGAGCGCGCTTTAATCCCTCTGCTATTTGTACTCAGCCCATCCCAACCCTGGACCTGCTCCGAGCAGAGCCGGGAATTTTTCCCCTGCCCCATTCCTGCTTTCCTGCTGCCGCTTCTCCAAGGAGCCCATTTTCTTTCACTTAGCTGCATATACCTATATCTGTATCTATACCAATATCTGTATCATCTATATCTCTATATCTTATTTTTAAGCTTCTCATGTTTTAGCTGCTAACCCGGTTCTGCAGCCTCTGGGTTGGAAATCCTGCAGGAAAAAAAGCCCAGCTTTGTTTAAAACAAGCCCGAGGTGACCCTCCTGGGACCGGGCAGCCCCAACGCGGCTCTTTGCAGAGCAGGGGAGGGAGCACGACGGCTGCCACCGCTGCCGGCAGGGACAGTCACATTCCTCTCCATCCCCATGTACTGCAGTGTCAAAAGGCCAGGAGTTTGGGGCAGAAAAGGGGAATAAAAGGTTTGCAACGGGCTGGGGGAAACAAGCAGCCTTTTTGCAAGGGCAGGGGACGTTGCTGACGAGCCACCGCCTGCCTCCGACCTGCCGGGGCTGTCACTCGTCGGAGGGGCTCCGGCTTCGGCGGCGGTGGCGTGCCCCTACCTTTGCAGTGCTTCCCGTCGCCGGTGTAGCCGGACTTGCAGATGCACTTGTAGGACTTGGGGGTGTTCTGGCAGATGGCGTCGATGTGGCAGTTGTCGGTGCCCTCCACGCACTCGTCGACATCTGCAAGGGGAGAGGCGGGGGGAGCGATGGGGAGAGCCGGGGGCAGCTCTCCCGGTCTCCCCACGGGAGCCATTGCCCGAGGCGATGAAACCAAGCAGCCCTCCGGCTTTTCAACCAGCCCGTGAACCAGAAAGGCTCGAGGGAGCGACGCTGTTGCTTTGCTCCTTAGTAGCTTCGCCGCACCCAGCCATGACGCAACGGGTGATGGGCTCGCTGTGGGACACGGTGATGGGCTGGGGCCGCTCCCAGACAGCACTACCTGTGTCCCTGCTCTCGTACAAGCCACCCTGAGACTCCCCGACCCTTTCATGTGTCTGATGATAGGAAACACCGCTCAGGCGCCCATAGTCCAGGCTGGAGCCAGCCCAGGCAGAGGTGAAAGTCTCTGTCTCCAATTAGCCGTTTCCTGAGCCGACCAGTCACCCAAATAATCGTCATCGCTTTCTATTCTTAGGCGCGGAGGAATGTGCACGAATTAGCAGGGACCACACGAAATAAACCTGGGAGCCGGGAGCGGGAAGCAGGAGGGAGAACTGGGAAAAACATCAAGGCTTCCTTGGGGACACAGCCAAAATCCGCATCCCCCCCATCCCCCTTTACCCCTCAACCTGCTTATCCGGGATGCAGCGCCGTGGTACCTGGGACATCACGTCCAGAGCACCGCGTGCCGGCGATGGCCTTAAGCGGCGATGCCCAAGGGTTTGCCATGGCCGGAGGCCGTGGGAGCGGAGCTTTTAATGGTATTTGGGAAACAGAGAAGCCTCGAGTGCGTGGGGTGGAGGTTTACGAGCAAGAGGCTGCTCACCTGGCTGCTCTCTGCCTTCCTTGCGCAGGCAGTAAGGGAAACGTGGTGCCCCGGAGCGGGCACATCCCCCTCTCTGGCTGTCAATGCCTGGCAGAGGTGTACGGCAGCTGGGTGCCCCCGCGGGGAAGGTGGGCACTGAGCATCGCCCGCGGCCCCTCGGGTACGGGCAGGGCTCCCAGAGCACCCCAGGCTCCCCGCTCCGACTCCACGGGCACGTGGGGAGCGTCAGCACTGCTCCCGGGGGGTTCGCCTCCACCGCCTCCCACGGGGATGGGGAGGGTCTCACCAGGGAAGGGGGATCTGAGGGGTCCCTTCAGCTTCCCTGTACCCCATAAAGAGGAGCCTGAGGCTGCGAAGCTCTCAGCTGCCTTTAAAAAGCTGCTTTTCAGCAACCCCAAGGACAGAAGTGCTCTGGGACGTCCCCAAAGACATGAAACATCCCTGCAAGCCGCAGGCGGGCAGGCAGCCCCACCGGCCCTGCCGGGACGGGGGCCACGGCCGCGGGAGCACCGGCCCGAGCCCTCTCCCGGCCACCCTGGTGGTTTTTTGCCGGGAGATGTGAGTCACCCGGCCGGGGGGAGGAGAGCTTTGCCTTTGCACCAGGGAGGCGGCACGTGCCTGCGCATTGTATAAATATTTACAGCCCGCATTCATATTTGTTATTTGACATTAGCCATGGCCCGCGGCCACCACGGCCTCCCTTGGGCCATTAATCACCGGCTGGAGGCTGACCCACCGCGGTGGGGACGACGGAGGGATTGCACAGGGGACCGGCACCCCGCTCCCGGCCAGCACTGTCGCCTCCAGCACCCACGGCACCGGCCACGGTGCTGCCGCGCTGCGACCACCCCAGCACCCGACGACATCCCCAGGGAGAGGCTTGCAGCGCACCCTGTGCCGGGGGTCCCGCGGGGACTTGGGGGGGCTGTTGTCCCTTCGGGGAGCTGAGCGTGGCTCAGGTTCAGTTTCTCCCCAGCCAAACTTCACATTTAGCTGCAAATCCCGTCTCCGCCCCGGGGCACGGCCGCCCCACCGCACCCCTGACCCACCTGCAAAGGGCCCATCCTACAAACCGAAAAGCGTGTGCCAATAATCACCGGCGGAAAAAAAACCTGCAAAAGCTGCAGGCGTGCAGAGCTCACTCCTTCCCAACCACGTTTTTCAGGCTTAAAGAGCCTTTCGGCACAGGAGGAAGGGCCTCCATCGCCGGCGAGCGCCGGTCGTCATCACAGCGACGTCGCCTCCGGCTCCAGCATCCCTCGGCAGGGCTCTCGGCTGGGCGGCGGCAGGGATGCAGCACCGGAGCGGGAGAAGGCGTGGGGGACGTCGAGCGCTCGCCGCTTCGTGGGCAGCGATGGGCACGGGGACTCGACAGCGACGAAGCCGACGCCGAACCAAAGATCTAGTGAATTTGCAAATCCTGGTCCTGACCCTGCATGGTTCGGAGCCCTCCCTTGGCTCTTCCCCCCCCCGGGTATAAATCACGTCTCGATGCTTCGAGTTGACAGTCCCAAGGTGAGAGCTGCCGGGTCTCAGCACCCCGGGCATCCACCCTGCCGTATAGGTGGGAAGCAGCACCCAAACAGCACAGACCATCCATCAACCCCCATCTCCTTCCCCTAAAACCACTCAAAACTTGAAGCATCCATCAGACATCACATCATTGAAATTTTCCCAGCCTTTTGCCAGAAATCTCACTTTTTGGGGGGGTTTTGTTCTATTTCTTTTTCCTCCTGCGCCCTCAAACTCAAGACAATGAACAACGGCTGCGCCGTGGTGAACACAATGCTGTGCCTTTCCCACTCGCACATGTATATTATTTTTTTTTCTATCTTTTTTTTTCCATTCTGTAACTTCAAAACTTCTCTAACTTTGGAAAGATTACACAGCAGCAAAAGTACAAAAGAAAACATTATAAATTTGCCACTCTGTAATTTTTCCAAAGCTGGAGACATTCTGAAAGGTTACAGGATTATAAAAAAAAAGGAAAAAAAAGGGGAAAAAAAGTATGTGTGTGTGTGGGAAGAGTGAATAAATACCCTCCCCAGCACCCCAGGAGCCATCCTGAGATTGGCAAAGATCCTAATTTCAGAATGCTGAAATTTTGGCTCCTAAGAAGGATCCTTCAGAAATGATGTAGTGAATTAAAAAAAAGCCCTCCGAAAAACTAAATTTTTGCATTTTTGTCAACGCAAGAGGTGTTTTCCCATGAAAGGGAAGGTTTGCCGTCGGGACAGCCCGCTTTTCCCGCAGGAGAATTTTCTCCATCCAAAAAAAAGCCCGCGGCCGCGCTGCAGGTGCTCCCAGCCGCCACCGAGGTGCGAGGGATTTCATTTTCAAGCCAAGCGAAGAGAAGATTTTTTAAAAAAAATTCCTTATGGATGTTCCCATCCCTATTTGCTCTTGCAAAATCCTTGCTGGGGTGCGCCCCGCTTGTCCCCCTCCTTGGGGGGACCTTTTGAAGACCAGGTCCTAAATCCAGGTGGGTTTTTTGGGGGGGTTTGCCAGCCAGGACCCCTTGCAGACCCGCACGAATAATCAAAGATGCCCTTTTTCACCCACAGTTGCCTGAAACGGGCCCAAACCGGATGGCGCAGATGCGCGCGTCATGCCCCAAATCCCCAGAACCGGAGGATTTTGCACCAGGTGGAGAATTTAATTTTGATGAAGACGCCGAGTCCCGTTGGGGACCTGAGGTCTCGCCCACGTCCGGCGGCCCCCGCTCCCTGCCCAGCCCCACCTCCGCCCCATCCCACCACACTTTGGGGCTAATTAGGGCTCGTCAGAGGGCAAGAGCATCCTCGGCACCGCCGCCACGCCGTGCCGGGGGGTTTGCGGCGAAGGGCAGGAGGCTGTGGCGCTCGCCCCGCGCCTCGGGCGATGTTTTTTATTCCGTTGTGGGTGGGATTTTCCAGCGCTGGCTGTTGGGCCCCGTTCCGCTCCAGCTGCAGCTTTATTCTCCATTTCAAAGGCAGCGGAGGCAGACGGTTTCAACGCCACTGCCATTTCGAGCGTGCCAAAAGCGGGGGGACCACCAACCCCCCGGGACTGGCGCGCACCCACCGGGGAGGCAAAGGGTTTTGACCGAGGCCGGCGGGGGAGGCGGTGGCGGAGCCCACGGGCACCCGGGTCCCACGCTTGCGCCCTGCCCTGCGGCGTCACGCCGCTGGCGATACGCGACAGTGAGTGGGGGGATAAAGCAACAGCTCGTATATTTTTAGAGCCTGGATTGAGGCTCTTTCCTCACTTCCTTATTTTGTTTTAAAAAAAAAAATAAATAATAAAAGATGGTTTTATCCATAGGCTGAAAGTCCCAATAAATCTGAGGAGGGGGCCGAGGCAGGGCAGCAAAAACTCGCCAGAAAACCCCTAAACAAACAAAACGACCGTCCTTTTTCTCTCTTCTGCAAGCGCTTCGGCTTTTTCTTTCAAATTAATTTTATTCTTTATTTTTATATAGGCATATATATTAACAGCCTGTCTGTATAGGGATGTGTGTGTAGCTGTTGGCAGACACGCGGAGTTTCCACTCGGCCTTAATGCCAAATTAAAGCTTTATAACTTCAGTAGCTCTTTTTACCAGGGTATTAATAACCACCTCAGACACTGTGGTGCAGTTTATTAATCATTTGTTCGCCCCGGGGAGCTCGCAAGGGCGACTCGTGCTGCGCCGCGGCGGGACGGGCACAGGGCACGGCCGCGGGCACTGGCATCCCGCCGGGAGCGGATGGGGGCCGGCGAGAGGGGAGGAAGATGCTCTGCGGGGCGGCTTTTTGCAAATTGGCCAAAGATGCGTCATCTGAACTCGAGATCCTAACTCAGGTGCTCGGCCATGGCTTGTTGGCGGGATAGGGGTGCCGTGCCGGGGATGCCGTGCCGGCGATGCCGTGCCGGCGGTCCCTGGGTGGGTACGGAGGGAATGTCTGCATCTCACCGTGCGATGGAGACCCCTGCCCCAGCCCAACGCCCCACACATCCACCCCACTGTCCCGAAAGCAGGTGGGACCCGGTAGATCAAGCCACAGTGGAATGACGGAGCACGGATGAAGGACGATGAACCACAAGTCGCAGCAAGGACCTGGGGGGGTTCCCAGCCTGGTGACCCCATCGCCCCATGCCCAGACCCCGCTCTGCACCCCTCGCCCCGGGTTTTGCTTCCCCAAAGCTGGCAGCACCCCAAAAGGGGCTTTTTTCCCCCCCCATCAACGCTTCCGACGCCCGCGAGGGCAGAGCCGTGTTGAGCTCCCCATCCCCTGCACCAGCCCAGGTCATCCCAAAGGATCCCAGATCCACCACCAGATCCGGAATCCCCTGGGTTGGAAACACTCCCTCCATCCCCATCCCACCTCCTTGTGCCAACCCCGGTCGCTTCAGCTCAATTCAGCTGCGATTTCTCTGAGGAGGGTTTGATGCTCCACGCCAACAGCGTGTTCATCTCCCCGGGGAATTGTCGGTGCTGTTGCCGTTCCTTTGGCTTATCAGGCTGACCAAGCCTTGCCTTAAAAAAAACGCGCGTGTTTGTTTTCGGCTTCGGGAGCAACAATCGCAACATCTCCAGTGGGGAAGACGGCCTCGCCGAAACGCGGCCGGCCGGGCTTCCTCCAGCGTCGCGAGACAGAGCAAACTTTATTTGCCATCCCAGGCTTCTCCTAAAGCCTCTCGGGGGACTTATAATTTTGAAAGTGAAGGTTAAGGTTATTCATGCATATTTTTTTCCTAAATGGATTACTCCGGTGTGACCGTCTGCAAAGGAAAAGTCTATATAAAAATAAAAGAAAAAAAAAAACCAAAAAACTCCTTAGCAGTTTGGAGACAGCAATACATCTCCACACTGGAAGACTCGAGGTGTCTGAATATTTATACTCCTGTTGGCAGTTACAAAAAAACTCTTCTTCCCTCCTTCCTACCCCCCCCTCCCCTTTTTAATCTCGGTACAGGCATGTTAGACGCCCTCAGTCAAAGATCTCCTTTGAACTGCTGTACGTTGAAATGTTTACAGTTTTACATTTCATATTTCAGAGGGGTGGAGGGGACAGGCACAACAGTCGCACACTGTGAATGCAAGAGAGGGAGGAAAGCGGAGGCCAAGGGGGAGGAGGTTCGGCGGAGATGGGAGGGGAATCAAACAGCATCTCCACGCTGCAATTGGAAAATTTTAGGCTCCTAAAAAAAAATATAAAAAAAACAAAAAAAAAGACCTCGGCGGTGTAGGCTCTGCAGGTGCATCCCCACCGAACCCAGCCCCTCGCGCGGGATGGTGGCTCCGTCCCCGGGCAGCCGCGCGGCACCGGCCAAAAGGGCTGGTTTTACCCACGGGTGACCATCGAGCCGGGCTGGGACCGTGGTCCCACTCAGGATCCCACGCTGGGTGGGTGGCCGGGGCTGCGGGAGTGCCACAGGCTGCAAACTGGGGTGCCGGGGTCCCCCAGGGAGATGCTGCATCTCCCTCCCAGCCCCGTTCCCGCGGCACCATCCAAGGGGATGTGGAATTCGGTTGCAGGAAAAGGTGGTGAATCCTGCGACGTGCCTCCAGTTACGGGGGTGCTGCCAGAGGAGCGTGGCAAGGCCGGATCCGGGCGCTGCCTGGTACAAGAGGAGGGTGCAAATCTGCCAGCCCTTGGGCTCCATCCTCCCCGGGGCACAGGGAGGGACCGATGCCGGCAGAAGATGGGCAAGGGCACTGCTCCACTGAGAGCGGGAGCTCAGGACAGGCTCTTCTGCCTGGCAGGCTGTGAGACGGACTGACGGATGACGGGATGGGACAGCGGGTGGCATTATCTGTCCAAAAAACAGGGGAGCTGGGGGTACGGCAGCAGCTTGGGGCCGTTCAGGCAGCTTGGCATGGGGACCGCAGGGAGACTTTATCCCAGCTGAGTGCGTGTCGGGAGCCTCCCCGGGGTTATCTGGATTTATACTGTCGGTTCTCCTCTTGAAAGCTTTTCTAGCCCTAAACTGACCCAATAAACCCCGCAGACAGCCAGGTCTCCTGGCAGACACCCTCCAGGCCCGGCAGACAGCTTTGCTAAATCCTTCCTTCCCTACAGACTAAACTTTCCGGGGTAATTCAGTGCGAGAAATGAGCCAGCAAGCCCTACCCGTGGTACGACGTTATCACAGCAAAACAAGCCCATCTGACGGGAGAGGAGCCGTCCCCAGCCTGTGACAGTCACCTGGCGAGGGTGGCTGTCCCCCGAAAGGGCAAAGGCTTCAGTGAAGGCGGAGGGGTGGTGTGTACCCCATCCTTGGGGCATCACCCTGCAGATGCAGGGGGGATACCCAATGCTTTTCAGAAATATCCTACTAAAACATGCCCCAGCCGCACGGGGTGGCTTTGAAAAGCTCAACGACGCTTGTGCGTGCAGAAAAACAGGCGACAGTGGGTTCCTAGGAAAAGCATGGTTTTTATCTGCCATCGGTGATGCCGGGTCCACGAGCTCAGCCTCATCCAAAAAGGACCGGGTCCACTCCTGCCCAGAGCCCTCGCATCCCCGCGGGCACCAACCTTCACCTCTCTGCGGCTGCCTCCCCCTCACCAGCCCGCAGAACCCCCCAGCAGCAGCCTCGGGGATTAACTCTCCGCCACAAAACCCCCCCGGCTGGAGAGCATCCGGACCCCCTGGGACTGCTCAGTGCCTTCGCCGGGGGCCGGGAGGAGCCAGCACCATCCCGGGCGTACGGCGGGCGATTTACCCCAGCGCAGGATTGAGCTCACCTCTCTCCACCCCCACTCCACCCCTCTCCTTCCCCGAAGGGATCTGTCAAGTCTCTGCACGATGGAATTTTACTTTGCTATTTTAATGCAATTCTGGCTCAGGCTTAAATGGAACTGGAAACCAAAAGGCCTTAATAAATAAATATTATGATAAGAAATGAAAGCAATGCATACACTCAAGATAATTTGAGGGGGGATAAAAACCTAAGCATTCCTTTCTAAGCCTAAATCATAAAGCTTTACGTGAAGCTGGACGCTTTCTTACCAAACCTTTGCCCTGGAAAATCTCCCCCGTGCTTGCCCAGACTGCCCTCCCGAAAAGTCGCCTATTGTTTTAAAAACACTTTAAGCCAGATAAGACAATAGCCTTGAAATTCCTCCTAACTTTGTCGGTGACAGGGCTCGGGGCGACCATGCGCGTGGCTGAAATACGCCTATTACTAATGCCTACAAGAGATCTTTAATTATATCCTGCGCTTCTATATTTCATTCGCACTCTATTTAATCTCACCATATGCATAAACACGCAGCTACTACAATAGCAAGAGCCAAAGCTGGTTTTGATAAATCTTACATACTGTTAAGTGCTATGGAAAAAAAAAAAAAAAAAGAAAACCCAACAGATTGTATAGATAGTGGTGAATTAAGGAGGAAAAATCCCTTTGAGACAGCCAACAGGATCATGCACATAGGGCTGTGTGTGTTTGTGTGTGTGCGCGCACTCCTGCGCGTGTGTGTAGAGAAAAATCCGAGCTAAATATAGAGGTGCTATAGAAAACCTAAGGTATAGATAGACCATACATAAAACTACATGTGTACGTTTGTGAAGGAGAAACTCTGGCTCGATACGGGAGTGGTGAAACAGAAAAGCCTGAAGCTGATAACGATGGGACATACCTCTCTTTTCTAGAGATAGGGAAAGAGCTCCCGTGTTTTTCAGGCTTTGCTGTGTTCAGCTACCCGAAGTTTTCTGCAGCCCACACCCCTATAGCACAACATTTGAGATTCAGCCCGCGCCTATGTAAAGCACACAAACGCAGATGCAACCTCCCAGCGTTACAGACACCCGCTCCGCTGTCCCTTCCCTCCGACCCAGCCCGAAACGAGCCCTCCTCGCCCGCACCGCCGTGGCTGTTATCCCCATCTCACAGACACTGCAACCCGAAAACCAGAAAAGCCCCCCGAACCCCTCCAAAACAGCAACATTTTCCCTGTGATGGGTGCAGACTTGTTTGCACCCCCTCATTTTCTGCCTCTGCACCCCCTGCCTTGAGATAAAGGGTCCAAAGCAAAAAAAATAAAGTGTAAGAAACGCAACTCATTAAAGAGTTCACAAAAAACCAACCCCAATCAAAGGCAGCAGGCAAGAATATCTGCAAGCAACATTTAAAATCCCCTCCACTATTTGTTGTTATTGCTGCTAATTTCTCCAGCCTGCATATAAAATCCCAGATCTAAAGAGGAGGTCCGGCTGCCTAATACACACATCAAACAGCAAATCTTCGAGCTGGGAAGATTTTCTCTTACCTTGACTGGCTTTATTTGCCAGTGTGTTTCCAGAGTGGAGGAGAAAGAAAAGGATGGAAAATCCAGCAATCTGCAAAGCTCCCATTGCAATCCCAGTCTGCATGGAGGAGTGGGGGCAAGAAGGGGAGATTTCTAGTGCTTTAAAGGAAACAAGAGGCTGAGCATGCGAAGGGAAATCAAGAGGAGGAAGGGGCTCTCTTCTTGCCGTGTGCGAGACAGAGGGAGGGAAGGGAACTGAACTGATGGAAAAAGCTGCTCTGGGTTCAGTTTGGGGCTCTTGGTGTTGCTAAAGAGGAGAGAGTGAGGGAAGGAGACCCAGGGCAGTTGGAGGAAAGTGGACTCTATCGCCCTCTCTCTGGCGGCTGCTCTGATCCCTTCTCCTTTTTTTTTTTTTTTCCTTAAATAATCCCAGCCAATTCCAGTTTTGCAAGAGAGCAGCAGCAGCAGCAGCAGCAGCAGCAGCAGCAGCAGCAGCAGCAGCAGCAGCAGCAGCAGCAGCAGCGCTGGAGGGGGGAAGCAGGCGCCTTGCCCTGGTGCTGGGGACCTGAGAAAGGGGAGTGGAAAGGAGAGCCCATCCAAGCAACGCCCTTTTTCTCCCAGCCTTTCTTTCTTTCTATTTGGCTTTGGTTACTCCTTCCCGGCTCCCCCCCTCGCACCCCCAAGGCTGGGCTTTGCCTGCAGGAATTTACAGTCTGCGCTGGAGGAGAAGGGCCAGTAGCCATGGAGACTGCTTCCCTGGGAGCAGGGAGGTCAGGCGGAGACCATGGGCGATCAATGCATCAATGCAAAGCCCCCCGCAACCCCCAGACCCACCCCGCACCTCGCAGCCCCTCGGCCAGCCGAGGGCTTGGGGTGGTGGCAAGGGGAGGGGGGGGGGGAAGCAGGGGGAGGCGTATGGCATGGGAAAAGGCAATGGGTGGAAAAGAAAAGGGGAAGGAAAAAAAATATATATATAAGGAGGGAAAAAAAAAAAAAAGAGTTTGCAGATGGCACAACCTGGCTGGGCTCGGCGGCTGCGGGAGCGTCTTGGGGTGCTGGGACAGTGGAAAGCGGGACCGGAGAGCAGCTCTGCTGTTTGCAAGGGAGAGGTGGGGAGGGGGGACTGGAAATACAGGTGGAGGGGGGAAGAAAAAGACCTTTCTGAGATATTCAGGGGTCTTTTGTTTGTTTGGGGGAGCCTCTCGCAGCCTGGCCCCCTGCAGCTGGCATCCCAGGGGCGCAGGGGGACCCTCTGCCATACCCCATGACCGTCCCTGCACTGGGAGCTGCTGGCACCATCTCTCTTCCGGGGTGCTTCTGCTCCCTGAGTCAGGAGAGGCATTGCCAGCCAGGAAATTGCAGTGGGAGATAAGGCTGGGAGCCAGGAGCGGGGCCAGGAGGAAGGTGTGCAGTGATCCCACCTGTCCGGGGACGGGGGCCCCACGGCCCCAGCAGTCATCCTGCCCACGGGGTCATCCTGCCTACGGGGTCCTCCCAGCCCACCGTCCTGCCCCTGCAGCCTCTCGTATCCCCTTTTGTCCTAATAACCCCTAAAGATACAATAAAGGGGGCTGGAGGTGATGGAAAACATCCAGCTAAGCCAAGGCACCCACTGCCATCTCGCTGCGGAGGGGAGGGGAGGGACCGCGGCTGGACAAGAGGATGCTGAGGAGTCCCTGGGTCTAGTTATGCTTTCCCTGCAAAAACACATAACCCTTGGGCTGCCTTCATAGGACAGGGACCTTCCCTGAGGGAGGAGGTTTGCAAGAGCAGGTCTGCTTTAGACAGGACACATGCAGCATGGCCAGCCCAGGAGAGCAGCACGCGTGGAAACCGGCAGCTCATCCGTACGCCGGGTCTTTCCAAAGGCAGAGGCCAAGGGCAAGGCTCTCCCTCCTGGCCCCGCGGAGACGTCCTGCACCTACGAAGCTCTGCTTGCTGCCAGCATGTCCCCCACGCAAAGCATCGGGGTCCTAAACCCATGCAGGAACCGACCACTTCCAGGGGAGCAGGAGACCAGCATCAGCTGAAGGACAGATGTGCAGACATGCCCTTTACACCCAACACAAATCTCCAGCGTTCAAATTCACGTTTACATGGTGGCTGCAGGTGAACCCGGAGCCAGGGGAGTCTGCGTGGCTCTCGTCTGCCTGGGCTGGCAGCTCAGGGCAAGGCAGCTTCCAGCCCACCATAGCTAAAAGGGGTTTCTCAACAGGGACAACTGGTTCTGCCGTAGCCCGCTTGGATAAGAAATCCAGCGGAAGAGCACTTGCACCGACATGACCAGCCCCAATAACTCACAGCGCATCTCGCTACGCTATATTGAATCAAACCAGTAATGCAAAACCATCCCTGGCACAGCCAGGCTCTGGGGCAGCCTGGGAAAGGGCAAAGGTGCAGAAACGATTATTAAAGCTGTAAAAGAATTTTATATATAAAAATATGAGTGCAGAGGTTTCATCGTTAGGATGTATCGGGAGAGGACCACAACCCACCAGTGGGAATGTGCTATCCTGCTGGGCACTGCCGCTGGAGGAGGCTCCTGGCTCTCCCGCCAGCCCCAGTCTGTGCCAGGAGCTCTTGGGGACGAAGGCTGCTCCTCCTCGTATGCGGTGCCGAGCGGGAAGGGGCTCTGGTCCTTGCAGCCCATGTCCTAGCAGAGAACGTCGCTAGTGGGATGCCACTACCCTCCCACGAGCATCGGCTCGGCAGCCGTGGCACTGCTTTTCTTTCTGGGCTGGGATTTGCCATGTAAACACAAGTCTCTCTTACGGCTGTCGTAAGAGCGGAGTCAAAATGGAAACTCTCTGCTTGTTTACGCCGGCAGATCCCTGTGCCCGGCTGCCGCACCTCAGCGCGGGACACATTCGCATCCCATCCCGTGATCCTTTATCATCATAACCAGAGGAAAACTAAACAGTCCTTTTTTTTTTTTCCCTCTAACCTGCCTTCTAAATCTGGAGACCGATCTCAAGGCACGAGGGACAAGACCTTCAGCGATGTTGATTTATAACTGAGCTTCTAAATTACAGGTTTACGCATTAGTATAAACACCCATAAACCAGTCTTAAATACACAGTATCGTATGTAATCAAAACGCCAAAACACCGGGCAGCCACGTGACGGCACGGGGGGGACGAGCAAACTCCTTGCTCACACCCAGACCGCCTCGGCGGGGACGGGTCTCTGGCCAAGTGCTCCCAGTTAAACCAGTGCCTTGCACTGGGGGGTGGATCTCGCCTTTGAAGGCGAGTCCTTGGCCGATGGTAGCATTGCTCATGCCACGGGGAGCAAAGGGGCTGAGCCCCATGTTTTGCTCCTCCAGCGGGGTTGCAAAGTACCACGGCAAAGCAGCGGGGTTTTGGTGAGCTGCTGATGTTCAGAAACTCCCTAAAAAAATATATAATCTTGCTTTCTTCCAAAAGCATGCCGCCTGGTTGAGCAGAAGAAGGGCCGATGGAGGTCCTAGGGCTGCGCACGCCACGGTGCCCCTCCGAGCGCAGGGCCGTCCCCCTGCCCGGCGCACAGATGGGGAAAGTCAGGCAGATGGAGATTCCCGAGATCACACAGGGAGTCTGGAGGGAGGGCCATGAATCACACTTAAATCGCTTGCAAGGCAGCCCGGCGCTTCGGCCCCGATGGCTCCTTACCAGCTCCTGCTGCTGCGGCGCGGGGCTGACACGGATCTGTCCCTGGGAGCCCTCTCCGGAGCCCTTCAAAGGCATCGGGACAACCCTGCCAGCCCGAGCCGTGTGTGCACACGTGTGTGTGTGTGTGTGTGTACGTGCACGCATGTGTGTGTGTGTGTTTCAGGCAGGGAAGGAGGTGGCAGGACTCTCCTCCCCGCTGCCTCCACTCCCCGTCGTGCACTTCTGGGCAAAATCCATTAGCTTTGGCTTCATGTAGGGCCAGAAGATTCGGTCCATTGTGCTGCGGCGCTGAAGAGCCGGCGAGGAATTGTCAACCATGCTGAAACGGTTACGTGGGGAGTAATGAAAATTTACTGCACCCTGCTCCGGTCCCTAGCCAAGAAATAAAAGCAAAAGATCACAACAGGCATTTTTTTAATTTGAAGCGAAATTAAAAAAAGAACGGATCCGCACTTAGAAAACAACAACCACATCCACAGATCAAAGCAGCTGTTCTCCTCTCATTCCGGGTTTTAAGAGGTTTCTGCAGCTACAGGGATGTTTACACAGGGAGAGAGATACATACATTGTGCTGTCTTGATGCTGCCTCTCCCCCCTTCATCTGGCAAAACATTCCCTGGGAGGCGATATGAGGTCATTCCTAGACCCTGCTTGTTTTCCTCAAGCTGCAAGGCTTCGGGGCAAGAGGCAATTCATTTCCCATTAGCACACACACATTTGCACTTGGAACCCTCCCATGTACATTTTGCCGGGGGAAGCTCAGGACGGATGGGGGACCAGCCCTCGCCAGCATGTTATTGCGTTCCCGGAGGGAATTCCAGCAGCCGGGGCTGCCGGGAGGGTCAGCGGCTCCGACAAAGCCACTGGGAAGGGACATGGAGCCAGGCTGGCATCTTCTGCAGACCAGCCGTAATGTTTTTGTCACTTCCACCACTTTCATTACGAGAGGGGCTGAACGGCTCTGGGGAGCACTAATGGGCTGTAAAAAGCTTTTTCCCCTCTGCCTCCTTGGCTCGAGCCCAATTCGGAGCGGCAGCGAGCCCCGCTCCGGTGCTCGCGCAGGGATGGAGGTCGCGGGAACACGCCGGGGCAGACTCTCCCTTCACCTCTCGGCATCAGCACGTCGGTCCATCCGCTCCACGGGCAGCACCCGCTTCGGCAAAGCGGACAAATTCTGGCTTGTGAGCCACACTGCAAACGAAAAAAACTTTGAAACTAGACCTCCCCATCTCTAGCATGAATTTAATGCCATATGCTATGAAGGAGCTGCATCTTCAGCTCTGACCGTGCATATTTGCATGATGCTGGAGCCAAAAGGGGTTTCTGAGGCTGCACAAGAAGCTTCTGAGAAGTAACGGGCAGAAGCAAAACTCCCGTAAAGGACCTTAGGGCTTGCAGAAGCAGCTATTGCATCCGGCAGGGATACTGGAGGAAGAAGAGGCCACAATACTGCGAATCAGGAGATTTCCCTTCCCCTCCGGTCCACGAGGACCAGAGCCACAACATTGCCGGTCCAAGGCAGGACCCGACCTCTTCGCTGCATCCAGAGCACCCGGCAGTTGGGGTGATCGATGCTGGTACCGTACCCTGACACTGCACGCTGGAAGGAGCTGGCTTGAGAAAACAGCAGCCGAGACATTTCGATGCCCTAGCGAGGGGTGTGGTCTACAACTCGGAACAGAATAGACTATTTTTAAAAACGGAGAAGAAAACACTGTATTCCCAGTAATACGCCAACGGCCCAGGCTCAAGCGACTCAGCCAGTCCCCATCGCCAGCTCCCGGCTACATCCCTCATTTCCCCAACCTACAATTTTATCAAGATGCCTCCAAGGTGGGTAAAAAAGCACCGAGTCCCACTAAATGACTGCCTGTCACCCTGTGACACCTTTTTTCCAGTGTCACGGAGCTTCCCAAAACGCTGCGTGCGGAGAAGGCCCTTGTTTGTAATTCCCAGTTTGCAGCAGGAGAAGGTGACACACGCTGAGGTGAGGTGACTTACCCGGCGTCACCGGGAAGGTCGATGGCAGCGCCAGGAATAGCCCCGTTCCCAGCTAACCACTAACCACACTTATCCCAGAATAAGGGTCCCTTTTTCCAGCTGAATTTATAACAGCTTTCCAAGTGACATAAGCTCTTACAGAAATAGGTAGGCTTTTATTCCAGAATAATTACTGGGAAATCGTACTGGAGCGTGTATAATTACACCGGTGTCATTGCTGCTGGTGAGTCGGACCCTGTGCCGCTGGCAGACTTGCTGCACGCTCCATCCAGCTTTTATCTCGTCCTGCTTTTCCACGAGCATCTGTACATCAACTGGCAGATCATCAGGATGTGGGCGGAGAAGGAAGGGGCTTTGGGTAGAAAGGAAACTGATATATCACTCTTTAAAGCTCTGTTAATCATATTTCCCATAGAAGGTACCCTGATAATAGGTCTTACAGCTACTGAAGTCAAAAGGAGTTTTTTTGGGGTGCACTGGATCACAGCCCAGACGGATTCAGCAACGCTCTGTGCGTCTGCTTCACATTCATCCCAGGCATAGCTTTGGAGCAGGTGTTTTATTTTAAATGCACTTTATGTCCCATACAGGTAAAATCAAGCTCAGAGTTCAGGCTGAGGCCTGAAACGCATTTCTGACGTAAGCTGTTGGAACACATCGTACTTAACGCCCTTCGAAAATAAACTCATAGCATTTATCAGGTGTTGATATGTCTATATATTCGGCGACAGTGCTATCTGCCAAGAACGGGGCTGCCTGCTCTGCCTGCCGCTGATCCTGGGGCCGGCACGCCGCGAGAAGGCAAGGGTTAACTCGGCACCAGTGACACCACTTTAACTCCAGGACCCAGACGCGCGTGTTTAAAAGTAGCACTTCTCTCCTTAAAATAGTTTATGAATCTTACTCGGGGATAAATCCAACACCCCCGAGCAGAAGGAGACCTATTAATTCCTGAGTTTTTTCACACTGTAGTAAAGCAGCGATTTTATTTGCCCGCCTTGTGTAAGATGTCAGTCATTTTCCCACTTGCATTTCCATCTACAATTTAACAAGGCAGCAGTTTATTTCCAGAAGCCCCAGCCAGACCCCAGCCAACTGCGTCAATATTTTGTTGCTTACACAAATGCCACCGTTAGAGTCAACACCGCGTTTTGGGGGAGGCTTTTTTCTCTTTTTTCTCTTTTTTTTTTTTAAAAAAGAGTTCCTCCGGGATGATGTATGTATAGCTCTTAAAATTCGAAGGGTAATATAAGCCTTTCAGAGCGGCTTACCTGGGTGCAGAGGCATTGCTTTAAAGCATGAAGCACACTACTCAAGGGCACTGACCTGACCAAAGGCATTTGCTAATTAATTCATTCTTCCAAGAGACTTAACTGCCTCTTGCCTTCGGAAACCAAGGCAAACCCGAGCCAAATCCAAAGCCTGTCGGAAAACACGGAGAGACCCTTATTGACTGCAGAAAACTTCAGAGCTGGGAGCTGGCTCCTGCTCGGCTGGTGCCAGCCACGGAGAGCCGACGCGGGGCAGCCGTCCAATTCAAGCTGGCCACTTTGCTCTCTCCCGCACGGTTCCTCGGTGCCGCTTTCGGGATAGAGGAGGGATGCAGAGCCTGGTCGAGATGGGGGTCCCCACCTTCCTCAGCCCCCTCCTATGATGCTGTTTTGGGGTGTCTCGCCTATGCTGCAGCAGCGGCAGGGCACGGGCTTACCCTGGCTGTTGGCTTGTTTGATGGATGCTCCTGCAGTCCGCACCGTCCTGTTGTCTTTGGCACGCTCTCCCGAAAACCCTCGGAGGTTTTCTGGTCCAGCGTGAGCTCAGCACGGCTGGTTCATCCCTCCACCCCAGCCTCCCGAGCACGGCTCCCGAGCCACGGGGCTCTCGAGATCCCCCCCCAAGCACCTCCCTGCATCCTCGCCCACCGACACCCCCAAAAGCTGGGTGTTTTAACCCCGCACATGACTAAAAGGTCTGACAAAATCCCAAGCCCAGCACAAGCAGGGGAACAAGGGGAACCCAAAGAACAAGGTTCCCCCAGCACCGCCAGCCAGGCAAGCCCTGCAGGATCTCCTCCGTGATCCTGCACCAGACCAGTTTCGCATGAGAACAGAGCGGCCTTAGTGTGTCAACAAGCCCTAAACACCCGAGGGCAGCTGGAAGTGAGATGCCATTATTATTTTTTTAATTTAAAACGAACTTCTTAACCTACAGGAAAGTAAACGTTCTTCTAGGATGGCCAAGAAAACCACGCTGGGATTTTCCAAATGGGTATGACTGACTGTTTATGAGCAGAGGCTTCCAAACGCAGAAATAAATGGCTTGCTCTCAGCAGGTTTTCCTTTCTATATTTACCCTCACCTGAAATGAACATTATTGCACACTGCAACATTTATTCCCTCTGATCAGGGGAGCGGGCGAAGAAACTAACCAGCCGCAACACGTCAAATAAATTGTTAATCTGCTGTTTGCGCTGGGGCAGGGGGAGGAGGGAGTCCCCTGGTTTTTGGGCAGCGCCCAGGTCCCGCTTACAACTTCCATTTCAGCTCGGCAGGAGCGCTTCGCTTTCCTGCTGCCGCTTGTGGCTGCTGAGAGCTGGAGCTGGGTCCTTTGTGGAGCTGATCCATTGGTCCCTGACGGGTCTCCGGCCCCCTCCCCATGGCACCCAAGCATCCTTGATCACAGGCAGCTGGTGGAAAGGGTTCCTCTCCCCATTGCATGGGAGGAACCGAGCTCCAAGGTGCGAGGACCTGCCTGAGGCTGCACAAGAAGCCTTTTGCAGGGCAAGAAAGTGCACCCAGATCCCGTGCACAAGCGTGAGACGACCCTCTCCAAAGCGCTGGGCTTTCCGATCCTCTTCCACTGAGTCCCAGTTTCCACACTGGGTGTTTCTCTGCCTGTTCTCAAGGTGGGAATTCCCTACAGATGCAAAGGGGTGACCCCTCCCAGGGACAGGTCCCCAGCAGGCATGAACCGCCCTGCTGACACGCAAAATGGCCATAAAAGACCTAAAAGGTCCTTCCTGACAAGGGGCCGGGGGGCTGGGCCATTGCAAACCGAATCTTAACATGAGGCCGGCCACTCAGCTGTAAAATCTCTCCTAATCCCAGCCCTGAGGAAAGGAGAGGACGGGGAGATCACCTGCTTCTCCAGGACGTCGCCCACATCACATGGCTCCCTGGGTCACGCTCGCACCCACCACCACCTTCAAATCTGGGCTTGACCTCCAATTTACCTTGAAGTTCGCTAACTAATCGTGCCAACCGCTTTGGCACGCCAGCCGAAAAAGGGGTTCACATCGCCCCAGAGAGAATGGGGGGATTAATCCTCTGCCGGCAGTGGGGGAAGCCGATCAGTCGTTAGGGTACGTGGGTGCGGAGGACAACCCTCGAAGGGACCCCTTGGACTTGGGCAGCAGAGATAAAAACAGGCTTGCTCTGTTCGCAGGGCTCGCAGGTATTCAACACCAGACAGAACCTGGCTTTTTTTTTTTTTCCCCCCCAGCTCAAACTTTTCACTTTTGGAAAAGTCTGTCCTTGTTGGAATAGCTGAGCAAACCCTTCCCCAGCCAGCTGTTCCAAGAGCATTTGTGTTAATCCAGATTAACGAACATAAAGCAATTTAGATAAACCGCATTAAGCCAAAAACACCTTTGAACTTTTTTTTTTTTTTGGATCAAAATCCCTCCCTGAGCGCTGTGTGTGGTTTGGGCCTCCCCGTACCGCAGCTTCGCCAGAGCCGAGCTCTCCACCAAGCAATAATTAAGTAAAGTCAGCAAATACGAAGATTACCCAGAGCCAGCGGCACCGGCAGTGAACCGGCGCTTTGCACGTGCAGCACGTGGGTCCGGGGGTGTCCGACGGGGCGAGACGGCACGAGGAGCATCTCCCCGGCTCTGTGCACGTCTCCTAGCCACGACGCCTGGGCTCCGGCCAGGCTGCCTACGTGACCACAAGCCAAACCCCTCCAAGCCTCAGTTTACCCAGCACCAACCCATCCCCTAAGTACGCAGATGATGGGATCAGTCTGAAATGCCCCGAGATCGGGCGCTGGCCACAGGAGGCTGGGCAGGACAGGTGATGGTTTGCTCAAAGCGGCCAGTCCCCACAGCTCGGACATGTGTGCCGTGACTGAGGTGGCAACAGCCAGCTCATGCATATGGGATGTCTCATGGAAAAGGTCACACACCGGCTTAGGATGAGGGAATTAATAGATGCTGTCATCGTTGGTGAACCATGTGGTATGTTACAGGCACATACACACCTTGCACACCCACGCCAGAGCCGTCACCGCAGCAGACACTCGCCTCTCCAAAGGACTCCCAAATCAGGGGCTACGGCAGACCCGACACCAAGACATCCTCTCACCTGGGCAAGGCAGACAACGACACTTCATTCGCCTGCAGGGAAGCTGCGAGCTCCTCAGGATCCAGCCGCCTGCCCACATATTTGCACCAGCATCCAGCACAGAAACAATCCTGACCTTGTCTGGTGCCCCAGGAGCTCCTGCAAAAATAGCTTTCCTGGCTGATGGGGCAGAGGAAAACTCCTGGCTTCCCCAGCTCTCCCCTCCACACCCTCCCAAAACACCTGCTCACGCTTTCTGCCCTCCACCCTGATTGCCTTCCTCCTAGAAGGAGAATATCTAACAGAGCCAAAGCTGTAGCTTGTAGGCTCCAAATTCCCTCATTTTTTGGAAGCGGGGGGCTGTAACACCAACCGGGCTTTGCCTCTCCCGTTGGGACAGGGTTTGCTTTTTTGCAAAGAGAGCCTTCCGCGGCTGGGCGGCTGCTCGCTGCTCGGCTGCTCACAGCTCGGTGCACTGTGCTCACTAAGCTTTGCTCCCAGGTGATTTGGATCGGGATACACCAGGAAGTTTGCTTTCGGCTGCCTCCGTCGGCGCGTGGGTGTGCAAACAGTGACCAATTTCACTGCCGGTTCGACTCCTTTAAATGGGGACTTTCACATTCATCAGGCTTGAAAAAACGCCATCTTTGAAAGAAAAAATCCATTTCCCCTTCCATCGGCTGCGGCCACCGCCAAAGGTATTTCTGTTTGAACAAGCGGGGCCTTTCCACCCGCTGCCGCCTCGCTGCGCCCGGCACGGTCATGCCGGTGGGTTTGCAAAAGCACGGCCGTTCCACCGGTGAGGATGCTCCAGCCACGGAGCTCTCCCTGCTCCTGCCGGGAAAATGGGAGCTTTTTTGGAAAGCTGAGCCCTCCCCGCCAGGCTGGTTTTGCTTTCTTAGGGGAGTTGCTTGAAACAGAGCAGAGGAGAGATGGACGGGCTCTCCACGGCACCTCACTGATGCTGTCAGTAATGCAGACAGGTTCGCAGCTCGGATGGTCCCTTTTCAGTGTGATCATCGGGGTTACAAATTTCCGAGGCAATAAAAGGGCAAATTGGAAATGTCCCTATGGAGTTTGCTGCCTGACACTCAAGCACTCACCCTGAAAGACTCAAAATCCCAATTTCCTCTGTTGGGATTTCAGCTAGATGGCTTGGCTAAAATAAATGAGATTAATCTAATCAGAGAGATGGATGGAGCTCATTAAAACAGTAGATTAAAAAAACCCACCCTGCCTATTACCAGTGCTCCTGAGGTCTTCTGCCTTTGTGGCGAGTTAAAGCCACCCAGGAATTGGATTCGCTTGCAGAAATCTGCAGGAAATGCATTAAAAATACATTCTGCTACTACAATTCTTCATGTCACCAGTCACTCGGGAAAGGAAATGAATGCAGGGCAAATGCATAGGTATTTAAATACATACAATTGCCTCCTCTGGGATCAGGACTTAAAGGCTGGGAGCGGTGGGCCCTGCTCTGAAACAGAGAGAAGAGCAAATTGAAGTCACCTCAAGCGCTGTGCTGTTTTATTCTCTATAAATGCTATTTCCCCACCCTCAGCTTCCTCACACGACGCTCAGGATCAGAAAGGGGCAGAAGCCAGGTCTGGCATTGCATGAAGCCGAACAGGGAGCATGGGGGGGAATTCCTGGACATGATTTGGGCCAGACTGGTCCCATGATGAGCTTTACTGGTGTTATTTCTCATGACCAGTTGCTTTCCTGCCCACAAGCCGCTTGCCTGCCCCTTCCTGCGGCTTGGAGCAGAGCTACCACATCCCAAAGCCTCCTCGTGGTCCTGCTCATGGGGGCAGGAGCTCTTTGGGGCAAACCCACTGCGTGGATGCTCCTGCACGTGCAAACGTGACCTTTGCACCATGTGCACGGGGCCGCGTTGCCTTCGCTCCCCTTGCCTTCTCCTGGTGTTGAGTTTTCCATGCAGGAGCCACCAAGAGCTGCTCCGGTTGCCTCCCCGAGGCATCGCACATCGTATTTTTGGGAAGTTTCACACAATAATTGTCAGCTTGCGCACGGAGAGCAGACAGCCCTGCTTCTGCCCAGGGTCAGCCTGCTGTGCCGAGGCACGCATTCTCTCTTGGAAAAACAGTTAAACTAAAAAAAAAAAAACAAACAACAATCAAAACCTGTGTCCACCTGCCCGCAGAGTGCACAGAAATCAGTGCTAAGGCCTGTGCCGCTCGACTGCACGGCCCTCTGTTCGGGAGGAGGTGAATTCCCCCCGGGGCTGGGTGACCTGGCAAACCCCAGATGCCGGATGGGCCCTGGGGTGCTTCGAGTGAGGGGAAAGAGCCGTCTGCGCTTCGGGACGGATGGTTTTCCCAGCTCTTTTCTCAGCAGCATCCACCCCCAAGCCAAGGGCCAGCCGCCGTCCTATGTAGCTGCAGCACTGCCCAAGCCAAGCAGTTTTCCCGTACTGCTTTTTGATGGGACGATTTTTACAGCTCCCTGGGGGCTTGAGGAAATCACCGACGGTTTAAGGAGACCACTCCAACACAGCCTTGTGCTGCAGACGTACAGCAGGACAGATGTGGTTTCAGGCTGTGGCTACCCTCCAGCATGCAATCATTTATGACAGTTAAACCGGTTACAACTCATCAGCTGAGCTGCATTAATTGCACTGGTAGCTTGCTGCAAACCCAGGGCAACGGTGGCAGCTCCAACCACCTTTAGACCCACCTGGGATACTTTCCTTTGCAAGAGCAGCAGGCTGAGAGAGCCGCCGCGTCGTTTCATGCAGCCCAGCTGTGAAGCTGTAACGAATTAGGGGTGGTAACGGGGTTGTCCGTCCCCACATGGCGTGCCAGCCCTGCGCCTTTCATCCTCTGCATTTCTCCAGCCACAACACCCAGACATCTTAAGCATTTCGCAGACTTTGGAGGACAGAGCTGTGCCAGGGCTGTTTTATGAGGGGCGGATCAAGGCCCCAGCTCCCGAACGGGCTGGCTCTCGTGCCGGTCCCTCGCACACGCGGGGCTGAGCACGGGTCACCACGCGTGCGGAGCCAGGGGGGTGGCGAGACCCTGAGGTGCCCCAGCCCCGTGGTGCTCCATAACCTCCCAGCTCCAGCCCCCGACTGCGCAGGTGTCAGCTGGTGGCTATTATTGGATGCTTAGGAAATAAATTAAGAAGGGAAATAAATGCTGGGAGGGAGAAGAAAGGCAAATTGTTTATTGGTGTGCAGGGAGCCTCATCCCAGACTGGGTGTTTTGCCCCATGGAACATTTAATCCCAATCCTGGCAAAGCCAAGGGGAGGCTATAGCAAATGGGTAGGTGGCCAGAGTCAGCCGCTGCTTTCTGGGCCCACCGGAAAGAAAAATGGACCAAACCAGATGAATAAAGTGAGGAGAAAGAATGCTGCAGCTGCTGCAAACCCAGCAGCGCTTCCTGGAGCCTCTCCAGCTCTGCAGAGTCATCTTTTTCACTTCATTCCCTCCAACGGGTCTGACTTTAATACCCCGGCTGTTGACAGGCACTAAGCCACAGCCCCTCGCAGGCTTCAGATACGAAACCCGTTGGCCCCACACCGATCCCCGGACAGCAAAGCAGCTCCTGCCTTTCCCCAGAGAGCAAAGGCAGCCAGGTACAGCGACTGCCTGTTGTTCCACTCCAGCCTCCTTGGCATACCAGGGCCTCCCAAATCGTTTGCAGCTCCCGCCTATGAAACACATTGCAATGGCGGGGCCAGGTAGGGAAGGCTAGGCTTCCTGCGATGCCCAAGCAGCAGATCCCAGGATGGCGGGCGATCCCCTTCCCTCAGAGGGAAAGGCGGCCAGCCTCGACGCCCCCGGGCGCGCGTGAAAACGCCTCACAGCGCGGCCTCGCCCGGCCGCCGCCCCTCTCCTCACGGCCGCCGCCCCGTCTCGCCTCCCCCCTCGCCTCCAATGGGAGAGCCCCGCCGCGCCGCCTCGGCACGGCGCCTGGCGCGTTCCATTCGCGAGGGAGGGGGGCACAGGACCCTGCGGTGGTGGCCTTTCCCTTTGCGGGGCGGCTCATCGGCGTCAGCGCGGAGGGGTGCTCCACCCGCCGGGCTCCATCAGCGAGGCCGCGCCCGGGAGACGGCGGCGCCCCGCGGCGCGGCGGCGGTTATCTGGCGCTGGCGAGGTGCGGCCGCCCTAAGGGTGGGCGCGGGACGTCCCCCGAGGCAACGGCAGCGGCCTCGGCACCCCCCGCCCGGCGCGCCGTGGCTCGGCCCCGTTTGAAGGTGCGGCGGGCCGGGGCTGGCACGTGCCGCGGGGCTAACGGCGGTTCCGTGAGGGGAGAGACACCGCCCCGGGCCCGGCCGCCCCGCGGGAGCAGCGCCGCGTCCCGGCGCCGGCTCCAGCCCCGGCCCGGCGACGAGCAGCCCCCGCGGGAGGACGGCGGGCCCCGCGGCGAGGAGCTGCCGGCCCCCGGGCCCGCCACCCGGTACGGGGAAGAGGGGTCGGAGCGGGGGAAGCGGCGAGCTGCCGGGGCCATCGTACGTGTTGGGCCTCGGGGCTTCTCCCCCAGCCCTGCCGCCGATGTTCAAATGGGGTTAAATATTGGTATTTGAGTATTTAATTCAGTGTTCACACGGAATGAAGTAGCGGTGCTTTCCAGCCGCGCAGCGGCGTGGCCGCCGCTCCCGGCCGTCACTAGGTGTCAGCCGCGCTCCGTGGGAGCCCCGCGCCCGCGTGGGACCGGCCCGCGGGGCTGCGGCCGCCGCCGGGCTCCGCTGGGCGGGTGTGGGGAACGTTGATGAGGAGGAGGGTCCCTTCACGCGTACAGCAAGTGAGGTGCATTGTCTATAAACAAATTGCACACTTTCACTTTGTCACTTAAAAGTTGTTCAGTAATTTTTTTAAACCCTCTTCTCTAAGAGAAGGAATGCTAACCATAGTCCTGTGACTCACTTTTATTCTGCTTTTTTCTACGGCCAGCCCTCCAGAAGTTCTCTCCATGAACGAGCTACAGGAGATAACTGATGACATTTCCAAACTGACCATTGTGCACGAAATTGTACTGAACAGTGACTTCAAACTGCAAGCGGCCAGCTTCTCCCCAGACAGGGGTGTGTGTGTATATATGTTCAGGCTCGGCTTCTCTCTGTCACATTACAGAAAACGTGAGAATGTGGAAAGGAGGTGGGTTTGGATCTGACTGTAGAAGTAACCAGAAAATAAGATAGTGCCTGAAATAAAAAAATTGTTGGAGCTTGTTTTATCTACTCATTGCTTCATGATTTACTAAGAAGTTCTTAAGTATGATGAGTGTCAGATATGACTCACTAATATTGAAAGATTTAGAGGCTTCAGCTGTGTAAGCTGTGACTTCGACATGAACAAAGCAGATTTTTCAGTGGAGACCTCCTCTGAGGTGTCTGCGTTTTAGCTGAAGATCTGTTCAAGCGACTGGCATTCTCTCATTGCAAAACAAGCACTAGCTAGAAAAACATTCTGTTGATCTTCACTGAGGGCTTGGAGAGTTTCCTTGAAAAATGCTATGCTCTTTTTACCCCTCAGTTAAGACAGGTTAAAAGTGCTGCATTTTATGAACAGGGTTGAAAGGAAGGAGTTCCACTTTAGAAGAATAGGAAATTTAGGTTGAGAGAGATTTCCATGAGCTAGAGAAAGGTGAGGTGCATTGCTGCCAGATAGGAGTAAAGACTAAGAGAAGAAAATGTCCAAAGACCTGAACCGCAGTGAAAGCCAAGAGGCTGTGTTTGTCTGAGGTTAATAGAAAACTCTTCCCCTCCTCTCTTCTTTCTTAGCCTGGAAAACAGGGTGAAGGAGACCTTGCACAAAGCCTTCTGGGACAGCCTGCAGGAACAGCTCTCTGCTAGTCCCCCAGACTACACTCCAGCAATCCAGCTGCTGCAGGAGATAAAAGAGGTGAGTTGTTCCTGAACCGGAGAAGATGGTTACCTCAGAATTAGTCTTCTCTGAATCATCACCTCACCCCTTACATCCAGTATTCCTATGTGAACATGCGTAAGAGGGAGGAGAAAATAGGCTCCCTTTAGTTTATAGGGAGACACAAATTACACAACTGTACCTTCTAAAACCTGTCTGAGAAGGAAACTCATTCTCTGGTCCCAGGTCTTTAAAACACATAATCTACCAAAAGGATGTTGCTTTTGTTTGAACTGTTGGTTATAGTTCACAGCCATAGGCCATTCCCGGTATACTGTCTGCCAAAGAAAAACTGCAATTCTCTATACAAAGACATCTCTTCAGGTATATGAGGAGCTGTATCTGCTATTTAAATGTACAATGCAGTGAATAAGAACACAGTTTAGCACTAAAAGACGTATGTTCTTAGCAGGGCATGAAGCTGCGTGTGTAGTTTGCTTTTTCAGTCTATGCTTTCCCATTAGACTCCAGACAGGTAACTCCCTTCTTTCATGCATGACAGTAAAGGAGGTTTTGCAAGATTTGAAAGAGTAGCCAGACATCCTGAAGTGAGTCATTAGAGTCGAGCATTCCCTTAAAGCGCTTGTGTGGCCCAGAATTTGTGTACTGAGTAGTTAGCTTAGTCTCAATACAAGGCCGACCTCGATTCTTGTTGAGCAACTCTGGAGAACTGTCGAGTTCCTGGAACAAAAAGAGACTGCTGCTTCTTTGGGCAGGCCCTGCTATTACTGCTGCTGCCACGGCACAACCAGCTGCGGAGCCAGATTGAAGAGGCCTTGGACATGGAGTTGATGAGGCAGGAGGCTGAGCATGGGGCTCTGGATATCCACGCTCTCCCCACGTACGTCCTCGGCACAATGGCAAGGCTGTGTGCGCCCATTCGAGATGAGCAAGTACGAGGGTTGCAAAGCCTCACAGACCCAGCTCAGCTTCTCAGGTGGGTGATGCTGACTCTGCCTTGGTCTACACAGACCGGCAAAACCTTCAACAATAAAACTCTGGGTTAAGAGGAAACTGCCTTGGAATTATGGCCCAAGGACCCTTTCGTGCATTCTGGGCTACAACTTCCTTATTTTTTTCAGTGGAGACATATTCCTGTTGCCCAGCTGCAATTTAGACAGTAGAACAGTCTTTAGCGAAGTAAATCTGGTTTATCTAGTAATTTTTAGGGACCGCTCCAATTAGACTGAACAACCTTTTGTGAGAAAATGGAATCAAGTCAGAGGATCTGAATTCCCCTTTCTCAGCATTCTGAAATGGCCCCAATTACAGCACTTACTGCAGTATTAAACCTTCAATTCGCTGTGTCTCATCCCAGGGAGATTTTCTGGGTGTTGGGCCTGATGAAAATGGATATGCTGACTTTTACCGTCCAGAGCCTCTGCACCCACTTGCAAGACCACACCATCCAGTATGAACGGAAGAAATTCCAGGAACTCTTGGATAAGCTGCCTGGTAAGTCAGTGGGGAAGGGAGAGGAGAACTGCTACTTCTACAGGAGCTATTAAAGCACTAAAAGGGAACCTGAGTACTCCAAAGCTGATGCTTTCATCGTGTGCTCAGTAAGAGATGAGAGAAATGCCTCTAAAAGCTGGAGGACTTCTGGGTCCCTTCCCCAAGGCTCTTCACTAACGTACCTTGCAGAAAAGAAGTTACTTAGTGTGCTTCAGTTTCTGCATGCATAAGACAGAGCTAATAGCTTTCTCATGAGGAACTGTAAGTTCTCACGAGTTTAAAGTGTTTTGAGATCCTCAGAGGAACGAGCAAAATGTTGTTAGGAGGCATATTTAAAAGGGAAAACCTGCATTTGATGTAGACATCTCTTTTTTGCTAGGCTGTAGAGGATTTCTCTCTGGCTGCCTCTCTCCTTCATCAGACTCCGTTAAAGGTGCTTCTTGGAGACTGAAATCCCGTATGCAATATAATGTTCTCCGGATACCAGTCTCAGTAGCCTAACCCTGTGCCCTGGCAACAGGACACTACTACTGTATGTTAGTGACGGTGTAAGCCATTCCTCACCATTCCAGGAGCCGGCACGATGCCTTCACCTTCCAAACGCACACCCCCTTCAGCATAGCACACCCGCTTCTTACTGACTTCAGTCTGTTCTTGCAAACACCCATTTTCGTTACCCCATTGCAGATAGCCTGGATCGCACGAGAGAGTGGCTGTGCAAAGCAGCAGCAGAAGTGTCCGTGCCCTCTTCGCAGCCGCCACCCCACGCCACAGTCGGTGGCTCAGCTGCCGCACACTTGCCGGGGGCCGCCAGCAGTAGCGCAACTGTGCCAAGTCTCAGGTCCGTGCTAAATCGAGGATACGTGAATCTGCTCTGCTGGGAGCCTGGGCAAAAGGAATACCCTGAGGTAGGAGAAGTGCTTGGATACCTTTACAGCTTTTTCATAAAGATATACAAAATGAACAAGTGTTCCAGTCCAGCATCTTCTATAGAAAGAACTGGCCGGCCTCTCTGTCCCCTCTACACCATGAGGCATTGCACGTGGTTTTTCCCTATGTGAAACAAATTGGATTTTTCACAAAACTAAACCTCCCTACTGCCAGGCAGCTGCCTCCCACTCGGCTTCATGGGGACATTACAGCTCTGCTCCATGGCTTGAGATCTACTCGGTTATCACAGCTGCTGTTTCTACACCCACAGGCTGATTTGGTTTCTGTTCACAGACACTGTTTATGGCTCAGGCCCGACTGCAGAAGTACAAGCGCAGGTGAATCAGCTTACCATTGCAGCTGCAGTCCTGCTAGTGACCAGTGCCACGTGTGGAAGCACCTTATGTGGCTCACCTGGGTTTGTAGCTAGGCCGAAACGGGTAACAAAGGTCCTCTTGGAAGGGCTGTCTTGTACCAGGTGGGTTACTTTGAGTTTTCTTTTCCAGAAGGAGAAGAGTGAGTATGCAGGCACTGGTTGGCTGTGGGATGAGCAGCAGGAATCTCCCCCAGGAGTGGAAGAGGATCTGAGATCCAAATAGCAGCCAGGACTACTGCAAGGAGCGGGGGAAGGCAGCCAGCGTTTTTAGCTGGGAGTTAACTCTCTAGAGCAATAGTGCCTTCTTGATTAGAGGGGACAATTAGTAGTGCTGATCACTATTTCATGAGTCAGCTGCAGGGCAGCCTACTGCTTGTGAAAGAGCCGGGAAGGGAAGCTTAGTTCACAGAGCTCTGGCTGAATGTTGGTCGTCCTGTGCTAGCTGGCTGTGATGACACTCCACAGGCAGGTGGAGAGACTTCCCTCCTTGCTCTGTGCCTGCAAGACCCCTTCCCCAACCAATGTGAGTCGTGGCCGGAGTGCATGTACCTTTGTATGATTTAGGTGTGAAGAAGCTTTAGAAGATGTCAGCGACCAAGTGCTCCAGGAAGCCAGCAGGACTCTCTCGCAGCTGGGCTACCCTGCTTTTACCACTGACAAATGTCCTTCCCTGAAAGGCCAGATAAAAAGCATTGCGGACAAGGGCAACACAGTCCGGCATGTCATCGGTGAGTCTCTGAGCTCATGTCTAACTCAACCTTGAAGCCACTTCGCACTCGTAGGCCACAACTTAGGTTTAGGCTGAAGATCCTGGAGCATGCAGGACAGGTCTAGGATCGGTACTAGCAAAGCAAACTCCCTGCATTGAGCAGAACTACTGCTTGAGGGTGGGAGCCGAGTTCAGTGTCTGGCCTCTCCACATAGTCTGCACAGGAGAGGAGGGTCAGGGAAGCCAGGTTTAGAAACTGCCTTGATTTTCCTATTCCACCCTGAAACGCTCCCAAACAGTAATTGCTTTGAAAAATCTCTTAAATCCTCCCATCCTTGCTGAAAGCTAAACAGGCCCAAGTGCAAGGTCTGTTCCTAGGTAGTGTTGCAATCTTCAGGCTAGGATGTAGAGCAAGAGCTTAATCACTAGCTGTAGTAAAGCACCATGCTAAGATCTTTAAATAATATTTATCCCTAGAGAGTGCACTGCTTGGTATTCAGCTAACCAGCTGCCCTATAATGCCGCTCCATCAAAATATTTATTCAAATGGTTTGGATAAGAGCTGGTTATTTTGACCTTTTATTAGCACTCTGAATGCTAACTCCGCATCAGATTGCGGTGCCACAGGCAGCTAGTATGCTACAGGAAAGATTATTTCCACATGGAAGACTAGCTTTTATCAGCTATGAAAATAAGGTGAGGCTCTTCCTGCCCACTGCTTCATCTCGTTAAGTATCCTTCCCAGCCCGTGTGGACTCCACCACACTGTTTATTTGGGTTTATTCTTTCCATGTCAGAGCAGGCTATTTTATTTTGATGTAATTCAGAAGGCTGAATTAATAACCTCAACCAAACCTCGATAAACTACAGGCTGGGCAGTGTGTCACGGCAGTGACTCACCGATGGTGTGGCATTAGAAGCTGCAGAACTAGACAGCCTTCACCCTCTCCGTGTCTAAAAATCAAACCCGTGTCTTGCCTGCACTCTTGGCCACTATCAACATTTTCCACGTACTCCCTTCAAGTGCAAGAACATCTGAAGCAGCGGGGTAGTTGAATCTCAGCTCTGTGTTCCTCAGAGAGGCTTCTTGAGTGCTTTCAATTTCAAAATGCTGCTGTGGCAGGCAAGATAAATCCTGGGCTCTGAAGTTCTATATTCCATTACTGCTTGACACTTCAATGCAGTACAAAAGCTCTCAGAGTGGGTGAAAAACCTTTACTGTTGCCCTGCTCCACTTTAACATTAGGTTTGATGGATTTGACCTTTCCTAAGTCCTTCAGCCCAGTACCCCAGCGATAGCCATCATGAGAAGCGGCTACCCAGGACAAAGTGAAAACACAGCAAGTACACCCGATACTGTCCTCGTGTCACAGTTTCACCTCGGCTCCTGTGCTGGATACCGTTTCATCTGCTTAGTGTTTGGAAGAGGAACACGTTATCCACTGCGTCCCTGAATCCATCCAGAGCATTGCTTGTCCACAGCATCCTGCCACAATGCGACTGTCCTCAGATCTGCTCTTGACTCTGTGAGGAAGCCTTTGGCTCAAAACTAGCTTTCTGTGCAAAGGTTGATTGTCAATTTTTTTGTTCTCCTACTTTTGCTCCCTACAGAGCAGCGGATTCGTTCCTTCCTCAGCCTTTTCATTTCCCCTGATGCACAGAATTCTCAAAAAGATTTCCCAAAGGACCTTGATCCCATTCAGGAAGAGCTGCTGGAAGTTGGGTGCAGGTTTGGAAGCGTGATCCACAACAACAGGCAGCTGTTTGGACATTACTAGTCGGGAATTCTCAAGAAGGTGCTTCTCCCAGATGCAGAACCAGACTCGGACGCAGGGACGGATTCTTTCTGATCATCTTCACCACGTACCGGGCAGGGGTGGAACGCATTCTCCAACAGTTTCTCAAATCATGCCTCAGCTTGTAAAAATCAATCAGACAAATCCACCGGGGCCAGTATCGCTACTGGGAAGTGACTCTTGGCATGTCAGTATCTGAATAAACCTCAACTACGAAAAGTAGTGGCTTTTTTTCCCCCAAAACTGCCGCTATTTGGTGGGGAAGGCAATGGGATGTGGAGCTTATAAAACTGCAGTGCAGCTTAGGCTTTTTTTAATTCAAGGTGTTAATTCTGCCATGGGCCTGTAACCTACTTTGCTGAAACGTTAGTCACAGCCCAGGGACGCTGTTTGCATTTGGTAAAGCCACATGGTATTTAAAATCATTAAAACTGCTCAATATATTTCAATGTTAGCTTGAGAACCTGACTTACTGAATTATTAGAAATGGAACATATGGTATAATTTTAGCAATCCCTGGTGTGTATTAGTATTTTACATCAGCCGTATTGTACTTGACATGAAAATCTGAACTTTAACCTGTATTTAAGTGTCTGGATTTCTTGCTCTAATTTTACGTAATGAAAATGTCCTATGTCTTGGCAAGCCAAAAATCTTTGCTGGGTAAATACTATATACAACGGCTGCACAAACTGTTACAGTTGTTACATGAATCGGTTGCCGCCGTGCTGCAGAAAAGTGACTGTAATGTTTATCGTGAGTAAATTATGGTCCTGACAGTCCCCAGCAGAACAATCCTTGCAGATGTACGTTAGCGGGGGTAAAAATGAGCTTCTCGCCATCCTGTGGAGAACACATAAAGCGGTTGGAGACTGTCGTGCTATAGGTAGGTCTGTCTTGAACACGTGGATGTGTGTTTATGCATACATTAGTTTGCCTAAAAAGAATTTAGTGTTCAATATTTGGGATCGTTATGACTAACTGCAAAAAAAAGAGCAGCTTCACCCAAAGCGCCTGCTCAGCAGCCAGCGCTCTCCCTCCCGCACGCCCCACGCCTCGGGACAGCGCGCAGCCCCTGTGCCGCTGCCCCAGAACTACAGCGGGACTGCTCCCAGCTGATCGGCCTCCTGCGCTCTGCTTCCACAACCGCGGCACAGCGTCTCTGCCCAACGCTCTGGCGTTTTCTTCTTCCTCGGATTTACGAAGCAGGGAAGCGCTACACTGAGCTAATTAACCACCACCGAGCTGCCTGCCCTCGCCCCTTCTCTCTTACCTTCGCAGGTCAGGGCTGTTAGACGAGGACCAGAACAGCGTTGCTTTAACACAGATGACCGGGAGGCTTCGGTATAACGCTGAGGTCACAGTGACAACGGGGCGAATGTGTGTCTAAGTTTGTTTATTAATTCAGTCTGTTCTAAGTTGTACAATTATGAAAACAACAAAACGACTGCTGGAAGCCCAGGAATATTTACAATCTCGCCTTGTTGTAGTGAGGTCAGTCTATGTTGTTGCACAGATTGGTTATGTTTGGTACCACAAGATGTTTAAAATTCAGACAAATTTGAACAGATTAACAATTGTATATACAGGAAATAAAAGGAAATTCAAGTATCAAAATACAGACAGATTAAATAACATTTGTATTACAAATCAGTCCCACTGCCGTACATCACAATTAGCAAAAATGTCTACATTGCAAACTGAACTCGACTGTTCTCTGCCCTGTTAGGGAATCTCAGGTTATTCTTCCACGGGTAAGAAAAATGAGCTAGATCGACTTTGCAAGAGCAGCACAGTTACTTTCTTTTGGGGGGGAAAAAAAAAATAAAATGCAGTAAGTAATGCCAATGTGAGACCTAAAAGGGAGACCTTTTGCAACAAGACAGCGTTGCAAAGACCGTGCTTGCTCTAAAATAAAGATCTGATTGCATGGAAATGATGCGAGCAGAAGAAAGCCAGGGGAAATTCTGCTGCTAGAAACTTCTGAAGTGGGGCGGAAGGAGCGTTAAAGCAAGTGACTCCACTTCAGCTGCACCCAGACCTGGACGTGTTCAGACGGACTGTTTGGCATCTGGTCTGCGTCTCAGCAGCCTGGTGAAGGTACAAGCTTTTCACTAGAGGTACAGCCTGGAAGGGGCCGTATCTTCTCCCTGGGAGGGGGACAGGCACGTACCCCGCAAAAGTTGCATAATTTCTTCTAAAAAGAACAATCCCAAAGCAAGTTCAAAGATGGCTGAACAGCTAATATGAGTTAGGTTTTTTTTTTTTTGTAAATACAAAATTAAAAAGGATAAAGCAGCTTCAATTTGGGGGGGGGGGGGAAATCATCCCCTCCTATATAAAAAAAGACAACAACTCTGCATCTTAGTTTACCTATCTCGAGTTCTCAGCCTGGACTCATGCCATGCACAAACCAAAGTCTGTAAAATACAATCTGTCCTTAAAAAGGGGAACGAGGCCCAGGGCAGCCCCACCCTTTCCCAGGCAGATAATACAGCAGATGCATTTTGATTCAAAGTCATATTCAGCACCAGAAATTTAGGGCACTTTCCTCCAGATACCACGAAACCCCGTAGGGAGGAAGAGTCGGAATACTGTGCAATGGATGGGTTAACAGATTACCGGGAGTCAGTGATGGGCATGGTCCAGGATCCGTCTCCAGCAAGCAAGTACCTTGAGAAAACCCATCGAAATAAAAGGGGGGATGCACTGCCAAAACAACTGCTTCGTCTATGAAGTGAGAAAGAGAGTATCTGGCTAAAGAACTGTTGGATCACTAAAGACAACCATAGGACTACACGCAGGACTGGAAGGGACCTCCAGGGTCACCAAGCCCAGTCCCCTGAAGATTGGAGTCTTCATCACCACGTCACCTCCAAGCCAACCTTCAAAAAGCTCATGCATCAAAAAAAGAAAGGTGGCCCTCCTCCCAAGCAGAGGTTCAATTTGCAATCTCTCCAAAAAGACTTGTTGCCAACACACCAAATATTTACACTTACACCAGTATGAATTGCAACATATGCATAACAAGGAATGTTAGGTTTCCTAAATTCATCAACTTACATCTCCACTTCCCCCTCCTAATCATTTACAGGTCTATGCCCTTGGGATTACGGTTCACTTTCTCTCCCAGCCTTACTGGCCAGAGAGACTAAATGAAATCCTAACATACAGCAGCAACTGGAGTTAAACAGAAATTATTCGGGCATATCATTCTAGTAAAGCAGCAGGGTACCACATCCCCAACCACTACAACGCCTGTCGAGATTATAACAAACGTGCTGCGCTACATTTTTGCGTCTGAAGAATTAAAATCGCCAACCATTTTAACATCTCTCCCTTGAGGGGAACAGTACTGTGAAAACACGTCAGTCACAGCCAAAACTGCTGTTAAATACTCTGGTAATTCGAAAGAAAAGTAAGCACACAGCACCTTCGAGATGGTGGTATTTGGGGATACCGGACTTAGACGGGGGCCAAGCCATCCTCAGGTTGATATGATTTATCCTCAGGTATGGACTGTTTCAGTGTAATGCCCAAAATTTAACTCCTTGTTTGTTCATCTTCTGAAACTGTTGCACTAATTAAATAATGAGCTAGTATCAAAAAAGTGCTAAATCACAATTGAATATACTTAAAAAAAACCAAACCCCAACCCTTCAGGGCATAACTGCATTTAAAAACAAGACAGGTGCACAAGAGGCCGGAGAAGGGAGTCATCTCCAGGTATTCAGTGCGTAAATGGGAAGAAATTGTGTCCTTGCCATAGAAATGTCAAGTATTGCAACGCAACAGTTCTCTGTAGGGGAAGCAAGCTTTGTACCATCGGTAATACTTGGCCACAACCACTCTGGGGTGAAAGATCCTTTGCAGACTCTTTTCCTTTAGTTATTTCCGTTTGCTATAAAAGCGTGGAGTAGCTTTGAAAACAAAGGATGCAGACTTACCCTGCAAGGCTTCTCACACTGGAGGAAGTTATTTCCAAGAATTTGGCGTTCTCTACTGTTCACCCAGAATTGAAGCAAATGTAAGTACCGTTAGAGATGCGCACACCACTCCCACTGCTAAGACTTTCTATTGTACTCCTTGCCGGACTGCGTGGATTCTCAGTAAATAAGGATATTTTTCTTTTTTCCCCTCACCAAAAAACTGCAGTGCTACATTTAAACCGCGAACTGGATTTGCTCTGTATCATTTCACACGTTAAAAAAGAAACGGGTCGAAAGACGTTTGTCTCAAACTAGAAAAGGTGACATCGCTCTCGGCCTCGGAAGTCTCAACTTTCCTTCGCTAGAAATGGAGAGAGCTGCTTTTCTCAGCTGGTGGCTGGGATCCCTTTCCCCCCTCTGCTTTGGGAGCCCTCACTGAGCAGCCATGCACCCACTCCGAGGCAGACACCCGTGCCAGATGGAGATGATCTTCGTGTCAGCAGGCCACTGCTTCTTAGGTCTCTGCCCCGTTACTACATTTCCGTGGTAGGAGACAGCTGCCTGGAGATCAGCTTTTCAGAGGCAAACAGAAAGGAAGATAATGGAATGAATGATTTCCGAGTCATACAAAAACAAGTGCTGGGAAAGATGAGGCGTACGGCCAGGAGATGAGACACAGCCGTGAGGGTTATGGACACACAGCGGAAAGCTCTGTAGTTTACGCCTGTGATTCCAGCTGGGTTTGGACGGTCACCCTTAGAAAGGCACATGCTCTAGTGACCCGGTTTTAGGAGGTGCTGAGGAACCTGCCCTTCCCAGCTGAAAGCAGGGGGAGATGCAAGAGCTCAGACCCTCTGAAGTCAGGCGTACGTGTGGGCAACTGCATGGTAAATGCTTACACACAGAAACTGCACTACCACCGCTACCATTAATTCAGTTTCTCTTTGAAGGATCTAGAAACCCTCGGGGCACTCCTACCGCTTGGAAAGCCGCTGATCAAACCCAACCCCAACCTCTCGGAGCACCTCCGACACAGCAATATTCTGCTGTCCACAACGCTTCGGCTGGCAGGATGGCACTGCAGCACTTTGGGCGACTGCACTGCGACCTCTGCTTCAGGGGTCTTTAGGCAGAGGAGTGCTGGCTCTATGTTAGGGGGCTCCATGGCATATGAAATATATGTACTAGACTGAGCTTTCATTTTTTTTTTTTTTGCTTTAAGACAACCCTTTTAGTCCTCTCACTTGGGTTCTTACTAGCCTGGCCCTTCCTTTGAAGTCAGTTTGCCGCTCAGCGCCATTAAGCCACAGATGACTTGGGAGATCAAACTCATTCCTGAGAAAGAGCTAAATAAAGATTTTGAAACATCAGATTTCACCGCAAGTCTGGGGAAACAGAAGCTTTGAGGCAACAGCTCTAAAGCCCCAGCAAAACTTGGACAAGCTTCTCCTAGTCCCTAAATACCAGGTGCAAATAACCCAGGGCTGCTGTTCTGACCTCTCCCCACCGATGCCACCTGGTGATCACGAAGGGAGATTTGGGGTAAATTCTAAAAAAGCTGTTTTGGCAACGGAGCTTTACTGGAGATCTGAGTGCACCCTCTTCCCCATTTACGTCTAAGATGTCCACCCAGAGACGTCACGCAGAGGTGAGGGGGTAGCTGCCGTCCACCTTTCTTCACAGCTAACGCAGACCCACCATCACCACCGGCTCTCCAAAACTGGGCTGCGAGGGGGCTTTGCCAAGATGCGAAACCCACGATGAGTTCGAACACTCACATCAAGGTGCACAGCGGCGAGTTTTCTGCAGCCCAACTACCGCACGGCTGCAGCCCCTCTCCCGCTGCCCCATCTGCTCAGCCCTCTCCCCGGGCAAGGCGCGACAGCCGCTGCCTGCGAGGAGCTGGTCGGGGTCCAGGACGCGGCTTTGCTACGAGGCCGTCTGTGCGAGTTAAGCACTTCATCTGTCAGGAGAGCGAGGCTGAGCGTCGGGGGTTTGCTGCCACGGTGTGGAAGTCGCAGCGCCTTTCACTAACGGGTCTTAAAACCGCTCTGCAAATGGAGCGAGCCTTACACCCCCGAGAGGTAGGTAAGTACGTCCCCCATCCCGTACATGGGGAAACTGAGGTAAAGAGAGGCGAAGTCGCTTGGACACACAGCAAGTCAGGGAGAAGCAGCACCGGGGCAGGAGTCCTGCCTCCCAGCGCTGTTATTCATCAGATCATGCTCCTCCTCCTCCTCCTCAGTTTCATCTCAGTGAGCTTTGCAAATGCAAGTGAAGGAACCAGGGGTAGGGCCACGGACGGCTCGTAGGGGCTTTCACAGGGTCGTGAACCACCGTACAGCGTTCCCAGACCTGTCCCAGCTCTGCTCCGACCTGTGCCAAGTGCCCTGCGGTCTCATGCAAATGATTCTCAGTCATATTCTGGAATTAAAACCTGCTTCTACTGAGATACACAGAAAGTGGGACATTTTCCCAGAGGAAAAACATGCGCACTTGAGAAACAGCCAGAAAAGGCAGAGGTGCCCATTGCAGGGCCATCTCTCAGTGAAATCCTCGCTCTCAAGGATGGAGGGTGACAGATGTTTCAAGATCCCTATAGCCCTTATCGTGCAATGATTTGCAGACTGAAAACAAGCTTTGGGATCGGCAGCAGACTGATTTCAATCACACTTCTCCCTTCGGCAAAAAAAGTACAACTGCAGTAAGCCTGCTGAACACAGCGGAGCTGCGTCTGCTTTATCAGACCTCCAACAGCGCAGTATCCAGCCCCTCTCAAACACTTTTCCTTCCCAACACGGGGCTAACAACATGTGCCTTTAAAAGCTTAACCTCTTTACAATCTGCCAAGTGAGAACTACGCCCGTAGCTCACGAGAAGTTTGGTGAGTGTAAACAGAAGGACTATGGCGGGGGGAAATCCTGCAAGGGATTAAAATGCATGCAACCAAAACCGCACCTCATCTCTGAGAGGGGACAGAGCTCACAGTGGGAACGATCACACCCAGCCCAAACCAGCGCTCCCCTCGGAGCAGGTTTTCTGCTCCAGGCTTCGAGGGGAGAGATTGTGGGCAAGGGTCCCCGTGAGGAAATCTAGTGAACGTGTGTTATTTGCAGACAGCATCACAGTGGTTAGTGTCGATTCGAATGGCAGGTAAGAAGAGGGGTGAGTTCACTGGAACAGTACGCAGCCGTGGCTCAGTCGGGAAGAAGAGGATGTAGGAGGAGGGAGTGCGTGCACCGCAGAGACAAGAGGTCTCCATCAGTCCAAGGATAAGAAGGTGAAATAGAAAAAAAAGGCCCGGGGAGCGTCACGTTGCCCCAGGGATTCACAGTGCCAGAGCGAGGGGAAAGACGTGAAAACGGCAGGCGGCTTGCTGGATCCACATCTCCGATTCCCCTAGCCTGCATCCCTCTGCACCTCCCACCTCACGGATATCTAACAGCGTGTTACCCTTGTTTCCGAGTAAGGAGAATTCACAGTGTTCAGTAGTGATCAGGTACAAAAGCCGTTTAAGTCTACAGTCTCCTAAGTGCTGCTGCCTTTGACGTAGTGCCTACGCGGGGCTCAGTGCGAGCAGCTGGAGGAAGAGGGAGTTTAGAACAGCAGACAGATCAGATCGCAAAGGCACGGTTAGACTAGGTGGACACGGGGTGTGTTTGCTTTAGAAGATAGTGGTCTCATACTTAGTGCTGAGGGTCCGCTTGGAGTCCTGTTTGGGGTCCACGACCCAGGAGACACTGGCGTGAGACTGGGAGTCTTGGTCCACCTCAGGGGGCTCCAGCTAGAAAATAAGGAGAGAAAGGGCATGTTAGGTCACCCGTGCTTCTGGGACAGAACGACTGGGGATTCAAAGCACGGAGAGGCTGCTGCTCTGCCTAATGCCCATCCCAAAAACGTGCACGTGTGCGGGGAAGCGGCTCTCACAGGGGAGGCATTCGAGTCCTTCACAGCTAAAACATGTCTAGCCGCGTCAGGCTCAACCCAGCACCCTGAGATGACTTCCTGCGTTAGGCCTGCAAGCCCCTATTACCATTAGCGACAGCTTCACTTCATCTCACAAACAACCATGAAAAATTGAGCGCTATAAAGATGGCACTATCAGGGAAAAAAAAAAAAAAAAAAGAAAAAAAGAGGCAGAGGGAGAGAGAGGGAGACAGCTCCTGGCAGGTGAGCTCCCACGTGATTTACCCTCCTGACCAAGCATGGCTCTCTCATCTTGTCCTCCTAAATCAGGATCCTACAGGAAAGTTAACAACACCAGAAAGAGCAACGCAGTTAGTTGAGAGCTGCCACTCCACATCAGCGGGGGCAGATATGAGCAGTTTATCCCTGGGGTTCATCTGAGCCCATGGCACGGCCCTGGAACGAGCGGGGATGGAAGAGAGCAGCGAGGCAGGACACGGGACCACAGCAGGAGACATGGGAAGCGGGGAGGCAGGCGGGCTGGTGGCAGCTGGGGCAGCCCGGGTCGGTTCGTAATGGAAGATGGCAGGAAGAAGGGTAAAGACCTTAGCTCCGGGACTAACAGACTGCAGCGGCAGGTAGGAGGGGCGGTGTGTTGTACAGGTGTGACAGTAACAACAGCGAGTGTCGGGAGGGAGCGGCACCTGAGCGGGGGGAGCAAGCAGAACACAGACAAAAGGAGACATTAAAGGAAGGCAATGGCTTATGCAGCAGTCCCTGCTCCTCAGCAGCTCCAGTCTTGGCTGGTTTTGGCTACAGGGGCACTCCCGTACTGCGAACTGCAGGTTACCTACTGATCTTACTGCGGCTCTGCAGGGTTTGCACATGGGAGCTGTGCTGGACCCAGCAGGGCACTCAAGCCCCATCCCACCCGGGCTATTTCCACCTCTGCTTGCCCTCATCCTACCAGGGGAAGCCCTAACACCGCAGCAGGACTGCCAGCAGAGCCACGGACACTGCAATGTCAGCGGTGCCTGAAGCTACACGCACCTTGTCCGCATCTGGGCTCCCCCCACCATCAAGGCAGAGGTTTAAGCATGTGGTGCCCAAGAGAAATCCCAGCTCAGACCATGCAGATCGCACCCGGCCCACACATACGTACTGCAGATTTCCTCATGCCGGCTCGCGGTTTAGGCACCGGTTTGGAAGATTTTGTTTCAATCATTTCTCCTGCTCCAGCACTCAGAGGCTTTGCTCTCTGGGCTTGGAGGGCGAGCTGGTAGGCGACCTCGAACGCCTGCCCCAACGTGAGGATGATCTCGTACGTCAGGTTCTTCGGAGAGAACACAGAAAACACAAAGCTGTTAGGTGTATACGAGCTACCTCGCCCTGGGCAGAGTCCATGCGCTCAGCAGCTTGCTCTGGAGACGCAGACCTCAGCAGAGCCCATCACCTTTCTGTTAGCAGGTCGCATCCTGCCGTATCCCTGGCAAAGCCGCTGAGCTCCTGCCCCGCGGGGGAGCTGGCACCGAGCTGCCTCCACGCTCGCACAGCCCTGGCCGGCAGGACCACGTGCGAGCCTGCTACAGCCCCGCAAGCATCGCAGTTTAGCAGCGTTTTGCATTATAAAGAGAAAAAGCCAAAACATCTTGTATGGCCGATTCTGCCCAAGAATAAAAGCAAGTTATGCTTCCACTCTCTCGGTGAATTAAAAGGCTGTTAAATCAGACTATTACACTCAACATAATTGAGAGCGTATTAGGGTTTTGTTCACAGCACATTCCCCAGGAGGGAAAAACTCCTGCCCTGCTTTATTCAGCACTGGAGACTGCAGTAATGAAGCCAGACAAATATTCTCTTTGTCGTCAGAGCTCCAAAGTAAAAGCATTTTGAGCCAGGACTCTGAAAGGAATATTTTAGGGTAGAAACAGGTAAAAGAGCCCTAGAACAGACCAGCTCCTGCTCTATGACTCGCCAATAAAGCCGAGTGATGAAACAAGTGGGCTGCAAAGGACTGCAGCACTCTGGGAGACGAGATGCGATAACCCACTCACCACATCCACGGTGCTGAAGACATGGCAGTAGTGGTGGCTGGTCTGCAGGTCCTTCGTGATGTACGCAAACGTGCAGAGATCCTCGGGGTCCTGAGCAGCGCAGGAGATGTTCCGGATCTCGTGCTCAGCAATGACATTCTGCCGGGGTCAACCACAAGCACCCGTCACCCTTCTGGGGATGGCAAATACACCCGGCAAACGATGGTTGTGGCAAGCGTGTACCGGGGGCAGGGAGCAAAACAGGTACTGGCAGGGAGGGGGAGTCTCCCAGTCAGACCAGTCCTAGCTCCCTCCCATGGTAGGAACAAATGGCAACATGGTCCACAAGCAGCCGGTCTGCCAAGCCTTCGGCATTCATGGAACCATCACCACCTCGGTGCTCTCCCATAGCCCTAGCAGCTCCTCAGGACCAGCCGTGGCTTCTGGAGCCACTAAACGTGACCTGCAGCCCCCAGGCAGGTGGGACCGCAGGTCTTGTCCCTCCAGACACCAACTTCGAGGCATCTGAAGCTCACCTTGTTAGAGGCATCGATGAACTTCACCCCTTTGTACGTGATGGACAGTATTATGGTCGGGATCTTCTTCATATGCTCTGTGGATTTCTTCAGAAACAAGAACGTTCAAGAGACCAGTTGTGAATAAATGCTCCCTTCTTCACCACCGCCCCAGCCCACCCCTGAAACCCCCAGGCCACTGCCCCACAAAGGCAGGCTTTGGGGGTCTTGGACCAGGAGGAGGAAAGCCTGCTCGTGGTGGAAGCAGAGGGGAAGGGACGGGGGGGTGAAGGGGACCTGAAGGGAACCCAGCACCACTTTCCCCAGTGAGAACGCCCGTTCTCCCACTGCGCAGACCTTCCAACCGTGGGGAAAAGCGCTGGGGAGGGGCAGTTCACCAGCGACAGCGGCACAGCCTGTTAGGTGGCCTGGGCCCCTGCTCTGCACACGGGCAGCCTGCGGGGTTTGGGGAACCATAGCTTCACTGAGATCCCCCCATTCCCCTCTTCACATCATCCACCGCAGGCTGCGAGCGAATCCCCCCTGTCCCTGTGGCCTCCGTACCCTCATCTTGGCACAGGCATCCTGTGTAGACTCTGTCCCTCGGAGGTCTTTGATCAACATGGAGCCCAAGTACTGTTTGGAAGAGGGAGAGATGTTAAAGCCTTCAGGCAGGAAACCCTGCCAACCCCAAAGTAATGCCACGGCCCCGCGAGCGGCCAGCAGCCGCGGCTGGGGAGGGACAGGTCACCCCGGGAGGGGGAGGAAGCGTGACAACTCCACATGCAACAATCTGACCCCCAGAGCCTCCTCATCCTCGCCAGCCCCACAAGCCAAAAGCCACTTACATTGGCCTCGTACCCGCAGGATTCGAAGATGAGCTTCTCCGGCTGGTGCTGCCAGTTTTGGACTGGGGCGTACGGGGCAGCCAGGCTGGGGGGGCGCAGGGTCAGCTTTGACTCCCGACGGTCCTCCTGGAAGGGAACAAACATGGATGTGAAGCCCCAACAGGGCTAATCTAGATTGAAACACGGATCCCAGGAGAGCTCTTTGGGTTGATGCAATCGAGGTTTGCAATGGCCAAATCCCGCAGGGGCTGGGAGGAGGCAGCACGCTGCGGGTGAAGGTGCCAGCGCTCATGGAAGTGTAAGTCACCCATTTTCAAGGTGAGAATGAGGCATAAACGAGCTGCTGGCTCTAACGCTTGAGCCAGCAACAGCTCCCTGGCTCTCAGTGCATTGCCCTAACTCCTCGCTGGCTCCAGAGAGGGGGGAGCCTGCACTGAGCTGCGCAGAAGGGCTCCCAGGACACACAAAAGCACCCACTGACCTGTGCTTTGTAGCGCTCAGCTCTGGAGTAGGGAGCAACCTCGGTGCCACGGTCGTGTTGCCTCTTCCCGGCGTCCCCGGAGGGCAGCAGGAGATCGGCAGATCTGCCCGTGCAGGAGTCGTTCTGGCTCAGGGGTGACGATGTCTGGGACATCAAGTCCTGGCACTGAAACAAGCAGACACCCCAAACCGTCCCGGTCAGCCTGTGCTCTAGCCGTGCCCACCCCTCCCTCCCCTTTACAGTCTCCGACACAAAGGGGGCAATGAGGAGAGTTAACGGGCTCCTGCCTCGGTGTCATCGATCACTCACACCATTTACTTTCTGCATGATACCCCTGATTTGCTCCAGCGTCCAGCTTCAGGCAGGTACGCAGCCCTTTCTGCCGAGCACACCTCCGCCTCCCGTAAGCTCATCCCAGGAGGGCAGGAGACACGCGGAGCTGCGGGCAGGGTGTTTATAGAGAAACAGGCTCCGCTAAAGCAGTCAGCAAAGCACTCAAAGCCGCTGACGATCCGCCACCCCAGGAGAAAAGCCCTGGGAGCCCAGCAAGAGATCAGCCCAGATGCCTGACAGCCTGGCTCTTACTGCAGGCAAGATTCGCTGCCTCTACGTGCCAAGCGGCCCGGCAGACAATGCGGGGAGCTCACAGCTGCAGCACGCATTAGTCCTATTCAACGGACTTGCTTAATTTGCCATTGACGTCCTTCCGCTCCCCACGCCGGAGCCAGGCACTGGATCGCACCAGCTGTAGCACCAGGAAATGCTGCAAATGGCCCATTCTCTTACACAGCCTCCCCGTCCAGCATATCAATCAGCTGATGCTGCACCAAAGGACTCCTCTCCCTGCCCCAACAACCCTGCCTTCAGTCTCATCAGTCTCAAGAGGACGTTTCGGAGAAGCGCAGATCCTCAGCTGGCTGCTGCCCGTCCGGGCTTTTGTTGGCTGAGAAGGGGGCGGTTGAGCAGCAGGGCGAAGGTGCGGGGGTTTGTACGTGGCACCCTCCTGGCTCCCAAGCACACTCTTCAGGTACGGTACCAGAGTGAATCCTCTCTTTTTGCACCCCAGTTCCTAAAAAATCCAGTGCGAGCAAGCAGGGCACAGCAGCCCAACTCGCTTCAGCTAAGACTGTTTTGGTTGAAAAGCCTTGGGAATCCAAGGCAAGAGGGAAGAGCTCTGCAGCTGGGCAAGGACCAGATGTTTGGCATGGGGAAACTCCAGTCACTCCCAATTCCTGCTCCAGGAAGCTGATTTGCAAACACTGGGAGGAAGCAGCACGAGACGCTCGCCCTCCGTGGCACGCCGCCCTGCTCCCGAGCTCACAGGTTAGCTGCAAGCTCAACGGGTTTTGCCAAGCTCAGCTCCCAAATGTCGGTTTTCAGGAAGAACGGCGAACGCGATGGCTCCCCTCCCAGCCAACCCCGATAACGAAGGGCCTGACATCCAAAGGCTGCCACTCCCGCATCAAAAAACCAACATCCACAAATCAAGTCGAGTGCTATTCCACAAATCAAGTCGAGTGCTATTTGGCAGCGAGAGCAAGAGCTCTGGAGAAGCCCAGCCGGCCCAGGGAGACGGATCTCAGACTCCCACCCGGCGCAATCAAAACACCAGGTCCCAGCTGCATCCCATCGCACCGGCTGAGCCACGTCACGCTCCTGCCTGCGGGAAGGCTGCCTTACAGCTGGCCAGGAAACAAGGGGAAGAAATTCAGCTCCGTATTCCCCTTCGGTGCAGGGCACAGAGGTGGGAGTAGCGCCCTGCTACCTGTTCAGGGCAGGCACCCACCTTGCACAGAGGCACCTGATCCGAAGGAGCTGCCTGACGTTTCCCATGGGGCAGGCATCCAGAATTTGACCTGCAAGGGCTGAATATTGTCTTCCCCCACTCATTGCAACAGCAGGGTCATGCCTGTGCGAGTATTGGCTGCTTGGGTTGCTGGAGCTGATAAGGTGAAAAGCTGAATGGATAGAACTGGCCACGTTAAGATTTCTCCCAGCGCTGACGTGTTCGCACACTTCAGCTTTGTTCTGCCCAGGGAAGATGGAGTTTGACCCGCAACAAAGAAAGCTAAGTGTTGGTAAACTCGTCCACCACTTCAGCTAGAGCGCGTCTGTCCAAACAAACAGCGACGTTTGCCGCTGTGGGGCCCAGCCATAGCAGAATTTGTACAGCACAATGTCAAATTTGTAATTCGTTTTTACTCTGCCCAAGTGCTCCACGTGCTCCGGCCAAGCAATTTCCCAAGTTCTGCTTGACCAGGCTCGGAGTGGGAGTGCTGGGCTCTGCATCATCTCCAGCAGCAGCCAAGGTGCATCCATGGGAACTGTTTAACACCAAACAGTCCCTCCTCCGCACAGCCAGATGTGCAGTTGCCTCAACGTTTCAAGAACTTTCTTCCCAAACCACCAAGTATCTGAGAACCAGGAGTAACCCAAGCTTCCAGCTCAAATCGATTTGTTTTAGTAAGAAACAAGCCATTTAGGTTTTATCCTTTCCTTTTTTTAAAAAGCAATGCAATTTTGGAAGATCACTCTCTATGCTTATTACTCTCAACACTTACCTTCAAAGGCATTTTAATTTAAATATTGACGTTGTAGGGTTTTTTTATCCCCTTTTTTATTGATTTTGCTAGGCAGAATTTCCTGTGCGTGAAAGCAACAGAGTAAGGCTGAACGTGCCTCCCTCCCTGAGCCTGGATACCCATCCAGGACCTGAGCTCTCAGTAAACATCCGCTACAGATCTCTGAGTCCCCCAGAGATGCTAGCTGCTAATCAGAAAGGGGACAATTATTCCTGACAGACCCAGGTTTAGTTCTTTGAAAGAAAGGGAGGAAAGTGAAGGAGAGCCGGGGCAGAAGAAAGCACCCCAGCCACTGCCGAGCACGCTCCGCACAGACCGATCAGCCAGGCAGAGAACACAAACAGTGACTCACTCTCAGCTGCGAGAAGCGCGGCGGCTTTGCCGGTGGCTCCTCGTACGGCCTGTCTGCCAGGGAGGCGATGATCCTCTTCCGATGGCCGAGCAGATTCACTTTCAACACCTGCAGGGAGAGACCACAGTCGCTGTGGGCTTTCCTGCCCTCGGCACGAAGCAAAGCTGCCCCTCTTCGAGCAGCGCTGTGCCCATTTAACACGACTCCCTGCAAGTCACAGCCCCGGAGGGAACGTGGGCAGGACCTCACTGCCGTGGCAAGAGAAAGGCAATACTCACGTTTACTATTTCAAGCTCCCAGAGGTTTTTCACAGTGTCAATAGAGCTGTAGCCACTCGAGAGGAAGGACTGAATGTAATCCTGCAGCCCCAAAGAGTCGAGCCATGCGGGAACTGAAGGCTGGCTGTTCCCATCACAGCCCAGGGGTTTCAACTGTAAAAGCACAAGAAAGGGGTTAAAAGCCCCAGGGGGCTGGCATCCCAAGGCATACAGCATCAATTAAAATCAGTTTAAAGGCCAGCATCATCTCCACTAGCAGCTTTAAAGTAAAAAAATCACTGTATAAACAGGGAATGCACTTGGGATCAAGACTGGCAGGAGAGACAGCCACCCTCTCCCCAGCACGGAGTCATCCCATCCACATAGCTTGGTGGACCAATATACTCCTCCTCCTCCCTGCTATTCCCAAAACCCTTCCCACAGCCCCTGTGATCCCTTCGTGGGTCACACGGATGTGGCTGGAGTCACAGGGACTGGCTTTTGTTTCCTCTGCTTCCACAGCCGTGCTGGGCAATGTCCTGTCCCTGCTCCACGTGAGGGGTGCGGTGCTGACCTTCGGGAGGGAGCGAGCAGCCTGGAGGAGCTTCCGACGGTGCTGTGGGTCACCGATCCCAATATCCCGAAGGTCCTGGTCTTCCATGACATTACAGCCCTGCGGGGACAGGAAGGAGCAACATGGGAGCAGAGGGCAACAGAAGCCGCATCAGGTGCGGGAGCGGAGATCGTGCGTGGTACAGCACCCTCCTGACCTCACCTCCCAGCACATCCCCACAGCAGGAGGAGGAGGAGGAGGAGGAGGAGGAGGAAGGCTCCCAAGGATGGCAGCTCTACCCCACGAACTGACCTCAGGCACGAGAGGGCTGACACGAGAGGGGCTGCGGCACAGGCAGCGTCGGTGGGGCAGAGCACTGCCATCCCCTCCCTCCCGCAGCCTGCTCTGCGGCATCCTCTTCCAGCCATTAGATTTTAGGCCATCGCTTACAGCGACCTTCCTGTTTGACGCACAGACGCTTTAACCACTGCGTAACAACGCCCAAGTAAACCCCAGCTCCCCTCCACACACGGTGCCCGAGAAGGGGCACTCGGCTCTGCTCGGCCTCCCTCCACGGCCACAGAGAAATCTGAATTTCTTCCCGTGAGAGCAGGCAACCTGGTGAAGGTCAGATTTATCCTCCATTCCTCGAGCAAGGAGGCAGCCCACCCCGCTCCGGCAGAGATGCTCTGGTCGCCGCACGCCGCTCTGTTAAAGCCTATTTTCTGCCCCCCTTCCCCCTGCAGAGCAAGAGCGGACGCATGCAGAGCACACACTGACTTTACCCCCGCCCTCTTAAGAGCCTCCATCACAACCTGCTTCCCTGCCCCTCGTACCTGGGGAGAGCTCAGCAGGAAGCCCGGGCACATCTCCCCATGGCTGGAAGAGCCACGCTGCTGTTTGACCGAGGGCTTCGGCTCGAGCCTGGAACCCCCCCCCCCTCCCTGGACCTGCCTCCCTCTGCTCTCAGGAGAGTCACAGCTGAAGGTCTGAGCTGACAGCGCTTCGCTGTTCCACATTTTGGTTTTATAAGAGAAACCTAATTAAAATTGGCTGTTGGGCAATATGCTGCTGCAGGGGCATGCAGGCTGCAGGAACAGCGGGCTGAACGGCCAGGGCTTCAGGAGGGAAAGGCAAGGGGAAGATCGCCAAGTATCCTCTTTAAAGGGCAGCAAATGTTTTATATTCCTTCCCACCCCGCACTTTCTGTAGTATTTCAGCACGTATGTTTTGCTAAGTACTGCCTGCTTTAAATACAACAGCCAAACGTGAAAGCAGCGAGCTGCTCTCTGAGCAGCCGACCCACCTGAGCGAGCCCCGCGGGGGCCATGCCGCCTCCTGCCAGGGCAGAGGAGGAGGAGGAACAGCCCTTCCCACTGCCCCTTCCACTCGCAGATGCTCCCAGACAAGCACAGGGGCCCGTCTGCAGCCAGGGCAGCCCACGGGGAGAGCTTGCCTTTGGCAATGGCTTTATAAGAGTCACCGGGTGCATTTCACGGAGCCAGATGCCAGTCCTGCAGCCAAACACCGGCCGGCTCACTCCCGGCAATGCCAGCATCTGCTTTGCTCCTGACTTGCTTGGTTTGTGTCTGGTGTATGACAGCACCGAGCCCAGGCAGCATCGCTCCCACCACTTCCCTGGCCCGGTGTGATAACTGCTGGGTAGGATGCCACGCGGCTCTCCACCCCCAAGAGATGCTCTTCCCCTCGGCCGCAGAGATAAGTGTTCAGAGAGAGAAACAGAGAATTAACGCTACAGATAAGAGATGCCCAAGTCGCTGGGAGAGCTGCCCTCAGAGGCCAGACTGCAGAAAAACAATTATTTAGCAAATGACAGTAGCAAATTAAAGCAGCGGGTGGCGGGGAAGCAGGGCCCTGCAGACACTCCGTGACCGTCAGCACCCACAGCACCGAGGCGGAGGCTCCTCTGCCTCCATCCTCCCTTGGCAGGCAGGGATGCCTGACGCCCTCAATTCCTGGCAGGCCGTGGGGGGACTAAGACCACAGATCTGGAGCAGACAGCCGCAGTACAAAAGCATTTGTCTACGAGTTGTTTAAACAGCAGAAAGAGCCAGGGCTAAAGACCCTGCAGCCGATCAGGGTGGTTCCCTCCCTGTTTTTCAAAAAGGTCAGTTTATAGGAGCAGGCTGCAGAGCTGGTCTGCAGCGCCGCTGCCAGCTGGAAAGAGCGACTGCCACCGCTCGGGACGGCACCGTGGGTGGGCGGCAGCTCTGCAGGGGCACGGGGCCACACTGATACCTGCCTTCCCTTTCTTGGATTGCACCCCACATCCTGCAAGCAAGGCCATGTGAAACCCCTGGGTCTCCCCTGAGTGGTAATGCTATACGCAAAGCTCTGTGCAAGGATGTAACTGTGTCATATAAGCTGTTCTGTGCACCCCTCAATTGCACAATTGAAAAAACAAAGGCTTTTTCTTGGTTGAAGGCTCCGAGGGTGCCCATTTGGTGCACAAACAGCAGCAGGCTCTGTTGCATCGAGAGCAAACCCCCTACGTGAGTCAAGTGGAGAGGCTGCCGCTGTCAGAGGCAGTGATCACTCCAGTTCGTCAGCAGCAGCATCCCACCAAAAAAACTGAAAACATCCCTCCCCTTTCTTGCTCACAAATTTTAAGTCAAAGAGCCACATTTAATGTGCATTCCTGTAACAGCAGGAGATTGTGTGCTCAGCTCAGGGGAAGAGGGAAAGGATTAAAGGCAGCTTAACTCCACTGACATGCACCTTATCTGGCACAAGCGTTTTTGCATGCTACAGCTCTGCTACACGGGTTGCCAGAAGGTCCTTGGGAGGCAGCATATGTGCGAGGAATTCATCTCCTAGAGGGAGATGGCTTTTAAAAGGCTTTTTTAAATGGACAGAAGGGGGCTAGAGCAAGTGATGGGATTTCTCCTGTAAGCCTGGGGAGCAAAGCATAACTGCCCTGCCTAGGGGAGGCAAAGGGAAGCACAGGAAGGGACTGACTCATGGAAGTCCCTGCAGCAGGTTAACGTCACACCTCGGGTACCTGAAAGCTGCAGTTCCTGACACCTCAGCCCGCTCCGCTCCCCCAACCTGCCCATCTTGGTGCTCTGCTGCCTAATTCCTCTGTAAAGAGCCGGGTGCCGGAGCTGCAGCAGGCGCGGGGGCTCGAGGAGGATCCCAGCAAGGGCACGGCTCACAGCAAACCCTTCACGCACCAACCAGGACAGCAAGAACGGTTCGCAGCCAAATGAGCTGTGACAACGGTGATGTGTAATTTTCACGTATAAAAATTAAACAAGCTTGCTGATCCTATTTACCTTTTTACTCATGCTTATTTTCCAATGTTGAGCCTTTTTGGTGCTAATCCACTTTAGCACAGCAATGCCTGGCTAGCACAGCCACGCTCCCAAACTAGCAGCACGGGCCTGGCAGCTCACGCTCTCGCAGGATGCCTGTTTTATGCTGACACGGCCAGTGCCAGGCCCAAGGCAAGGCAATAGGTGTTCTCCCACTTTTGGCATCTCAAATTCAAGGAAAATTGCTTGCTATGTAGCAAGGATACACGCTAGTTAAATACTGTAAAGCCTACAGCTTTCTCCAACACTCCTTATTTTTATGTGTCACATTAAATTCCCTCAGTGCCAGCCCATATTCTCAGGGTACTTAACAAGGATAGACAAAGCATAGCAGCTCCGAATAAATCACGACAGTCTACTGTGCACGAGCCTCCGCTTAGAGAAACGTCCTTTAAACCTATCCGGATTTCGTCTCCCATGAAAAAAAAAATCTGCCACTAAAATAGATAATTAAATGCAAACACACTGGAGATCTTTCAACCTTTGCCAACCGAACAGATGAGCTGTTTAAACCAGACTTTAAACCTGCTTGCGTTTAACACGCCGTTCAGACAAAAGCCAAGGGGCAGAGATGCTCTGCCTGAGCCACCGCTTCCACCTGCCTCCGAGCCACGCTCCTCCGGCGCAGCAATTGCCGCAGATTTGGTTAGTGCCCTGCTCTCTGCTCAGACTCCTGTGCCTGCAAAACCACCTCTCTGCTCAACCAGCAACTAATGACTTAGCACAAAAAGCCCTCGAAGCAAGGAGGGTTCCCAGCCACGGAGACTCAGCTGGGGTCTGCTGCCGCTTTTGTCCTTCCCTGCCTCTCCCAACATGTCTCGCTTGCTTCTCGCCACCAGCCCCATCCTTCCTGACCTCCGCAGCACTGGCTCACGCCGGACACTGGGCTGCTGAAGGGTCTTAGGTCTGTCCCTGAGCCAGGCAAGAGTCGTTTCTTTGCTGTACTGAGGAGGGGATGACCAAAGACAAGTCCACACCCAGCAGCTTGCGGAGGAAAAGGGAACAAGGCATTCATCACTGAGATGAAACAAAGCCTCTCCCTTACAAAGCGCTGCTCAAAGGGAGATTGCCTTGACACAGGGCTGCAAAATTTCAGAAAAACTGCTGTGAGGGTGTGTGAGGGTTTTTGGGGGAGTTTGGTTTTGATTTTTAAACAATATCCCAATACAGGTTTTTGTTTGCTTGTTTTTAGTTTTTTTTCTCTCTCTCTTTTTTTTTTTTTTTTTTTTTTTAAACAAAGGCCCCCTTTGGTGCTGACACAGGTCGGCAACCAGGTCAAAAGATGCCATCTCGCAAGCGCCTCGCTGAAGGCTGCAGAGCAGTCCCAGCAGCCTGACCCCAGGCTCGCGGCCAGCCGCTCTCCGGGTCCTCTGAGGACGGATTCAGCAAACGCCCGAGGTGGGGGAGAGGAAAGCTCCCAGGGACTCGCTCTGCTGTCAGCCCGGTCCTCTATGATCCTCCAGCAGCAGCCTCAGAAATGCCAATTAGAATCAAAAAGACTTTCCAAAGACGTGTTTCAGACTTTATTCGTTGTGACAAGTGCTTTTTACCTTGTGCATTTCTCCCGGCTGTGGGGCTGAGCAGAGCAAGCGCAGCTCAGGGCTGCACCCGGGCCAGAGCTCTCGCTTTCATCCGCACCGGCGGAGCGGGGGACATCCGAAAGCCCCGTTCATCCCAACACCTCACCATTTTCTCCTCACTTCCCTCAAGAACTAGTTCTCAGCATTTCCTGCACCGCAGGTGGCTTGTTCAGGGTTTGTTCCTAGAACACACATCCTTGCGTTAATCCAGATTTTAGTACAGCACCATGCACACACGTTAATCAGTCTTGGTAGAAAACTCTTTGGCAATTTTTTATTCCCAGAAGAGCTGGTATGATCCCTAAAAAAATCCACCAGGAAGCACAGGCTGAAATTTTTTTTGCAATGGACATAGGAGCACAATTTCCCCCCTAAGCTTCAGCTGCACACACGTGCGTTAGGTCAAGGAAGGGAGTACTTCTCCAGTGCAAGTGCATCTATGCTGGGGTGAAATGCATCACCCAGATGAGTTCTCCTCCGCTCCCACTGGCAATCCAAAGAGCCTGAACGATCAGCCCGGCCGCAGACAATCTGAAATCTGGGCAAGGTGAATCCCACTCCCCGGGTCCAAACTGGCAGAGACTGGCTGCCAGACAGTCCGGAGGGGCTTTCATCCCCCAACCTGGCCTTCAGCTTCCTCAGAGCTGAACACAGCTCCCTCCCTGGAAAGGCACAAATACACACGACCATGAGGGGCACCTCTGAACCCCGTCTCTGCCCTCCGCATTGCCCCGAAGGAGGGCAGAGATCTACCAGTGACCCGCATCCTCGTCTGGGCTGCCTCGGGGAGCCCCAAAGGATGCTGGTGCAGCCGACCCGCCTGCAGAAATCCAAGCTTTTAGAGAAAGGGTCTGCTTTAGTCACGCTTCACATCTTGCACTGTAATTAAACAGCCTGCAAGGCTCCAGGTTTCTCATTAAAGGAAAAAAAAAAAGCACAGTCAGAGGTTACATTGTAGGAAGGTAGCGTCCCCTCCTGCTAGTTAGGTGACCCCGAAGGCAAGCGTGCCAAAATCAGAGCTGCTGAAATCTGCCAGCAATCCTCCTCCAGCAGGGCACTCTGCAGGCACTTAACTACCCAATTTTCTGATGCTGCTTCTTGCACAGAGCCTGGCTTCAGTCCATTCTCTCTTTCCAGCTAAGGAAGGGCCCGAGGCACATAAAGTTTCATATAGGACGCGCAGTCTTATCCGGCCAGCGATGCAGTTTAATGAATCCCGACTGTCTCACTAAGCTCACGCTCACACAAGAGCTGCCTCTGTTACTAAACCCTGTATTAAAGACAGGCGACGGACTGCAGGGAAGACGGGGACCAGAATGTGTTTGCTATTAAAAGCAACAGATGCAAAACCCAAACACAGCTTTTCCAGACTACAAAGGCTTCTGCAAACATCTATAGCAGAGTGCCTTCAGCTGCATGAGCCAAAGCATCCATTTTTTCTTACATTAATGCATACAAAGCTCTTTTTCCCCTCAGTACATTCAAGACAATTTGCATCTTGTCAGGGATTTTGCTGCCACTGCTATTGCTTTACGTTTGGCAACCAAAAGCCTGGATGTGGGAGATGGAAATGCATCCAGCTCACCACAGACCTGGCCTAAACAGGGATAATACGCAGCAAGTCCTGAAAACAGAGGTTGCACCTTCCTTAGCCTCAACACCATTTTGATTTCTCCTTTTGAGGTGAAAAAAGGATCAAGAACCCTCATTTTGGTCATCTTGGTACCGGCCAGCTGCAGCTTTCAGGAACTTCATGCAAGCAGGCAGTTCAGGGTTCGCAGCCCAGCGGATAGTGGCTCATTTACACGCCCAGCAAGGGGATCTGGCGAGCCCCGCGTGGCTCTGCCTGAGCTCCTGAGTGCTCCTGCCGCCAGACTTGTAAAAAGCTGCCGGGCTTCACAGCCCTGCAGCCTCGGGCAGCATCCCGAGGATAAGGGAAAGCAGCGAAATTCAGAAAGATGAGCTGTAGCGAAGGTATTCCTGGGAGCCGACAAAGCCACCGCAGCTGGCAACGAGCTCCCCGTTCCCAAATCTATTAGTAGTTAATGACGAAGCGCTCTCTTTCCCCGCCGGGTTTGGAGGTCGCGCATTTGGCCTCATCCAGCCCCTCCGAGCTGGGTGTTCAGAGCCATGTGAGCGGGGTGCAGGGAGGCACCAGCCAAGCCCTGCTCCCGCTGCAGAGCCTGGCCAGCCTCGACCCTCTACTGTACAAGGGCCTGTACGGATCTGCACTTGGAGTAAAAAGCCCCGCTAATATATCTTGTTCAACAGGACAAGCGCAGCTAATGCCTCGTTAATGGACTAATTTATAAGCTTGTCCTAGAAACAAGCTTGCGTTCTGTCTGTCTATCTGCATGATTTGCGCTTGGGGGCTTTTCACCCGAGACCCCCGGTGATAGCACAGAGCATCACCCCCTTTTACAGACCAAAAAAAAAAACAAAAGCTAAAACCACCCAAAATAGAGCCTTGATTATAGGCAATGCTGAATACCTACAGCTCCGTCAGCCATCCCCGGCTGCTCAGCCCCTCCAACAAACCTGCGCCGGTGGCTTATTTATCTCAGAGCAGGCTGACGACCCCAAAGCCGGGACCTGCACACCCCAATTTCAGAGCCAGGGGACCAGCACTTGGTCACACTAATATGTATTTGTAATTGGCCTCGTGATCCACGGGGTTTCATGCCTTCCCTTAATGGTATCTGCAGTTTGAGATAGTTCAGTGGAAACTAGGGGAAAAGAAGTATTTGTTTAGCTAAGGGTACGACAACGAAGCCCTAGCTCTTCACAGAGCATTGATTGTGGAAAGGGCTCATATACAAAAACCTACAATAAATCCTAGATTAGCACACAGCCACTTCATTTTTGTTTAATTTTCTTCCCCATGCAGACTGGCAGCGTGACAATGGCAATGGAGGGAATCGGTCATGGTTGTCAAGCTCAGGCAATTTTATTGAGAGAAAAAAAAAAATTAACTGCTACTTTAATGGCTTTTTTAATGTTTATTGGGCCTGGAGCTACTAATGAATCAAATGTAAGTATCCTCTAAATTGCCAGTTCTGGTCCACCCACTTTGCTCCTCAAAATCCACTCCCAACTCGCTGCTCTCCGTGAAGTCCATTCCCAGCATCTGGGGAGCTTCAGCGCAGCTCTGCCGTGTCTCCCCGGTCAGAGGCACGGGTGAGCGGCCGAAACGCTCTCTCAAACCCCGGATCATTGCATGTCTCCGCTCTCACCATTCCCTTCCAGAGAAAACCCCAAACACCATACCATCGTGGACAAAGCGCAGTCCTTGTGAACCACCCAAGTAGCATCTGAAACCCACTGGAGAGCTGTCAAAAAAAATTCATTTCATTGTATGAATCAATTCCCACTCAGACGCTTGGCAGAAACCCTCAGACAAGGGTCCAATTCCACTCTTACGGGGCGTTCATCCAGGGCATCAACATCAGTCCGGGGACCGAGGAAGAAACGCATTTCCAGTAGGTTGGCAGCAATGATAAACAGTAGACAATATCATGTAACGTGGCTGATGTACTCCCTGCCTATGTCATAAAAATAAATGAAAGCCATTTCAGTAATAAATCTGCCAGCCAGCTTGAACCAGGCCAAAGAGATCCCCAAATCTGATTAGCAATTGTTAAAGGGTAGATTGCCAGCACGTCTAGGTATTAGCAGTATTTACTTCCACCCGCGGCGGCTCAACACACACCAATTTACAAGCTCAGTCACCGAACGCCGCTGCAGGGCAGAGCTTTGCAGCACAAGCTTTGGAAAGACCGAGCCCAGAACCAACCGCTCAAGAGCTTCTGCCTGGATGAACAGAGCTCGCTTCACCTTGAAACCAAGCCTACCTGCCCAGGCACAATCTAAACATGAGGGCTTACCTGGGTCTATACTAAAGTGTTCTGCAACAGCCGCAATCATGCCAAGTTTTGCCTTCATTTCACCAAGCGTAGAAGCAGTAAAACCTTCTCTGTGGGATCTCTGATAGGTCACTATTCTTCATGGACATTACTGGGTGCAAACCACTACTGGAATATGTCAGTTAAGTTTTCCCCAGCTGACTACTATAAAATGACAAGTTTTATATGAAAATAGAAAAAAAGCTCTGGGGCACACACATTCTCAGAGCATGCTAAAAGCCTGGCCGCTGCCCAGGGGACCAGCATCTGCGAGCCAAGCCGGGTAGTTACCAAGTGGATCATGCAAAGCAGAGCTACAATTCACACTGAGGACACCAGGAGATGCCCCACGCTCCAGCAGGGCAGGGATCGATGAAAACGAAGATCGCGTAGATGTCAGCCAGCACCCAAAACATAGGGATTTGCAGGGCGAAGGAGACCCAGCTCCGTGCTGGGAGGGCTGTCCTCCGACCCAGCCTGGCAGACGCTCACTGAGCTGCACTTCAGCTCTGCTCACACACCAAGCCGATGCCTCAGCTCTGCATTTTTATCAACCGTTTGCTTGCACAGACACACCGAGGAGAGAAGAGAAAGGCTCTTTTGTAACGAAGACCACTGCAGGCTAATCTAACGTGGCACTGAATTACATTTAATCAAATTAATGTCAGTATTCTAAATTATTTGTGGACACCCCATTCTTCCAATGCCATCATTTTTCTACCACTTCTCCCCAGTTATAAAAAAAAGAATAAAAAAAAAAAACAACCAGAGGAGCCCACGGCACTACACAAGGAGAACAGATTTCCGTTTCTGACGCTGTCTCATTGAATCAGCATTAGCTGCTTTCCACACACTCCATGGGAATCCAGGCTTGAACAATAAAAAAAAGCAATAAAAAATGGTTTATGTTCTGTTTTACCTGCTCATTTGTGAATCGAAATATCTTTGGACTGAATAAAAAGTTCAACTACAGAATAATGGTACAATTGCCAGAGCATGCGAGGTTTGCCCTTCTCAGATGTCAGCCTGAAAAGTTGTCTGGGGTGGCAGCAAACATTCAGCCCTCCAAGGGAAGGGAAAAGCTTTTGCAAGCATCTCAGACACATTTATGGCATCTGTGGGATCACAAAATACTGTAATGAGGGTGCAGGTAATGGCATTTCCTTCCCCACTTCTGTGGGGGAAGTCCACCATGAATTACTGCAATTCCTTCTTATTACACTGGCAACGTCCCTTCTTTCCCCAGAACAGCAGAGTCCAGCCTGGCCTTTCTCTCTCGGTCATTCCTGTGTTTGCCACAGGGCACTGGGATGCACCGCGCATCTCCGTGCAAAACCAGCTTCCAGTGGACCTCCTGAAGGGAGCATCAGCTGCAGATGCACTGCTGATCGCAGGAGAACGATGAGACCGAGCTCTAGGAGCAGGAGAATCCCTCTCGGTCCATATTCTTGTGACATTTTCCTACTCTTACAGCTCCCCCAGCTCATTACCGGTCAAGAACAATTAAGTTGATTTATAGTGCATTTTTCTGAATGACACTGCTCGCTCATTGCTACAGTTTTGTGATCTGACCTTTTATTTTCCTCCTCTGGTGAAGGATGAGGCAATGGGTCTCCTGAAACTCCACGCACACACAAGGGCTGCATTCCTCCACTTGGGAGGTAGCAGTGCTGGCTTCTCTTGGGTGGTGGGGTATTCTTGGTTCATTAGTACTGCTAACATTTGGCATGCAATTCTGCTGAGGATTTTATTCTACTTGCAAGCTGTATTTTTGCTAAGTCAAGGACGGCACAGCCAATGCCAGTAATACTCAGCTAGGAGCTTCAATTCAGTTATGTTTACCCATTGCACAAATAAACCTTTCCCCTCTAATGAAAGAATTCCAGTAGGCTGCGAAGCAGAGAAGGAGAATTTGAAGCACCATCTCCATTTTAGCTTTTTTTAATCCCCGGCTGGCTGAACAGACTGCTTTTCGAATTAAAGCCCCATATTAAAAGCAGAAGCTGAGTGTCAGAGTCCGATTGCCCCGAGCCAGCAATGCTGGCAGTGAAGGTCACTCAGTGGCAACGGAGAGGGTGAGCGCAAGAAGCTGCTCCCTTGGACTGCGGGGTTCGTGCTGGAGGGCAACAGCAAGAAAAACAGGGAAAGCCTCTTTCCTAGCATTGCCCATAGACACAATAAAGCTGTTGTAGGCAACTTAAAGGGAATATAAGAACTTCTCCAGACACAGAAATGTGGCCCGATACGCAGATGTCAGTATTTGGAAAGAGAACTCAAGTCTTTTAGAAAACTAAGCCACCTAAATCCATCTTTTATAGCCCATTTCTTCCCTCAACCAAGCCAAAATATTACAATCTGAAATAAACATAGAATTCAGTCCCTTCCCAGAAACAAGCACACTGGCGAGTAAGCTTTAACATCACGTCAAACTGATGTTTAAATAATCCTGCTAACTTGGGTTAGCAATATCCACCCTTGACTGAAGTCAATACTTGATCAAGAGCATTTACTCTGAACTAGTCATAAATGTTCTTGTTCTTGCATTTGAGTGTGAAACCGGTCAGCGTCACCGAGATGCTCTCGTGTGCCTTATCGAACGCTGCAGCATTTTGGTTTGTTCTGCAGATTTAACAAGAATTTACATGATAAAAACACTCATCAAGAAACTCTGCTTTCAGTGCTGGAACAAAGCAACACATCAGTGAGGCCAGTGCTGCAAACTCAGCCCGTCTGCCATGTCCCATCCCAGCTCCAGTTCCTAAAACACCCGCTAGCTGTGGCCAGGCAGGACGATAGTCATTGCGGTTATGCATTAACACTTGTGATTCCCTTCTCCTTACCATGGCTGTGTCGACTTGTTCTTCCCCGATAACCAATTCACAAGCCCTCAAAAATCTCTGCAAGTTCCAAAAGTGAGAATATTCCCAACGAGCCCTGTCTGACACCGCTCAGAACCAACTGGTACTACAAGTAATACTCTATTATTTATCCTGAATTCCCCCAAAGAGAAATGGCACTGGTAGAGACACACACACGAGGAGGGTCAGTCTTGACTGCAGTCATCACTCTCTTACCACAGCAGACCTGAACTGCAACAGAAACTTTTAGTTTGCTGACAATTAAGTGCTGATCTCGCAAGCTTGTGGGCAAGAGGTCCTCCTGGAACATGAGGCCTCCAGCTACAAGTTACTAAAACTTTGTCCCAGATGCAGAGCTGGAATTCCCAAGAGCAGAGAAGCCTCTGCTCAACATTCACAGCCCACCCCAACTGTCTGTTAAAATATACTTCCACCTTCCCTTTTTATAAGAAAACCTGTAAAATGCTCACGGCTCACATTACGGTTTACATCTCCAACCCTGCCTCTTCGATGTAAACCTGTGAAAACTGCAGGTCTCCCAAGCCTCTTTCAGCTGTTAATGCTGCCTGTTAAAGCGTACGAGCAGACCCCGAGAGAGGGAGCAGGATTCTTGCCCCCTCCCCGCTCCCCGCTTCTCCTCGGTGCTGCTGGAGATGCAGCTCGCACAGAGCTATCATCAGCGAGACGGCCGGTCGCACGTCCGGAGAGCACAGCTAATCACCTAATAACGAATCTCTGGATTTCTGCAAATAACGGCATTATTATTCTTGGAAGCAACGCATGTTTCTGCCTTCCCAGATTAACATCTAGTTAAGAAGCCCGATATATTTGCAGAGCGCTTTTCAAAATCGCTTTACCATACTGTGCGTTCATGAATCATTTCCCGTATCTGGGGGGTAAAGGCTTTTGTAATACAGGGCGCAAATTAACACAAGAGCCAACTGAAAATACACAGGAAATTAGGAATTCCTGAAACCAGAACCGGCTAAAGTACGGGCTACAAGAGCACTAAAGAACACCAGACAAGCTTCTGCACCCCCCAGTTTTTGTCTCTTACCAACTCTGTACTACTTACTGAGTAGACAGCACGTTATAAACATCTATTTTTCTTAAGTGAAGAACAGCACCAAATGCCATTGTGCCAGCAAACACCGGATTTCGCCCCATCGCACTGCGGTTACAGGACATGCTCTTAGACTGTTTTCTTAATCCCACTTTAAGTTACTATCTACTGCAGGCTGAGTATTCTTCATAAGCATGCTAAACAGCTCTTCGAGGATGCTGCCCCTGTTTTCCAGCTGTACTATCACTACACATCTAACAGTTTGCTCTTGCAATGCTTTTCTTGTCTACCCAACATACGAGCTTCTTGTTTGCTGACAAATGGGCACCTGTGGACTCAGGCAGCAAAGGGAGCATCCTCGGCGTACCGAAAAAACCCTACGGCACTATGTGCAGGGAGTAATGCAATGCGAAATCTTACACAGAAAACGTTTCCGTATCAAAAGACTCCCAACTTCTTAATTTTTGCTACTAAAACTTAATTAGCCTCAGCCCATCTGGCAATTTGCAAACCATTACCCAGCATTATTTGGACCTTGAAATATTTAACATAATGAGGCCCTAATAGGGACTAATCCTTTCACAGAAACCATTTAACTCCAGGAAAATAATGCCACTTAGTTTGAAATATTCTTCGTTAGCGATTGAAAGTGGCAGTTCATAACGAAATTGTTATGTAAAAAAGAAAAGGAATGGACAGCCTGCCGTGCCAGGAGCCAAGCATCCAGGTCCCTTCAGTACCGGCTGCACTAGCCAGCTTCAGTATTTACAACAATTTTAATAATTCATCTGAGAACATCAAAATCACTACTAAAAAAATTAACTACTTGTTCCTCATTTGTACTGTATCTGAATGTTTTGCTCCCACAACATCAGAAACTGAAGGCAAGTAACACCACAGAGGAAAAGATTCTTAATAATTAAACTTTCATACTGGGCTGACTGTATTAGCTTGAAGTTCCCAGGACTTGGATGAAAGGATTTAAAGCCAGTCTTGGCATGGGTGCCAGACTCAACTTCCTAGTAAAAAGGATAAGCAGCAAAATGGAAATCAGCCAGGGTTTGCAGGAAATCTTTGTTAAATTATTTGACCTTTTAAATTTGAGAGGAATGAGCAAGGAGAGTGTCCCATTCCCTGAAACCAGCAGAAGCTGATTTCCCACACTGGGAGCAGTTACCCAGCACTGGATGGGGAAGAAAAACATGCAGCCGTGAACGATATTAAAAAGCAACTCCTACCGCATACACCATAAAATCACACGGTGAGACATACACAAGGAACCTTTTCTTTCATCTTACAAATGACAAAATTCTGCATCAGACAGTTTGCAACTAAGCGTTGCTATTTACTGCAAATAAGCACAGTCAATAAAAATTCCTGCTTCCGAGCCTCCAGCTCCTACCTCTCTGGGGACAAGTGGAAAGTTAATTTCCTTCGTTATTAAACTTCTGCGCTGAGAGAGGTCTATCATCACACTTGTCAGGCAGGGCCAGTCAGAGCAAAGGCGTTTTTATCTGCTAACTGCTGGAGTGAGAGCAGCCCACTGATACCGCAAAGGTCAAAGATCCATCAGCAGAGGATCCCAAGCAGGGATCTACGGGGTATTACCTCATTTAAATTTGTTGTACCATCTCCAGAGCCTCCCAGAAGTAGCATCAGACCGCCCCAGCATGCGGGGATGCTGAAACCTCACACAGAGCTGAAGGCATCTGCCTGAAGCACGGCGGTCCCAGTGGCCGAGGGTGCTCCGGAGGGCTGGGACCAGCCCGGTGGGACTCGGGGGGGGCCGGAGCCCCCCGGGAAGGGCCGGGGTGGGTGCGGGGAGCGGCGGCGGGAGCTGTCCCTGGTCCTGCGCGGCTCGGGCGGTGCTGGAGCCCGGGGCTTCTGGGGGGGGGGCGGCTCGCCCCAAATCCTCCCCAGGGAAGAGGGAAGGTGGCACACACAGCTGTGGGAACAGGCTATGGTAGAGGCAGAAGGGTGGGTGGCAAGACCATCGTCTGTCGCCGGCAGTTCCTCTACTGAAGGTGCATAAACCACAGTAAAATCCAGCTCTCTAGGGGAGCGTCGGCCCTGTCAGGCTAAGGGGAGACAAGGGGAAAAGTTGCTTGCCATGGAGGCCAGGAGGTATGGCTGGATGCTGCCACAGTATTCAACTTATGTGGTCAGGTCATTTTTTAAAAGCATAATTACATCCTGCCTTTAAGTACCCCTACTGACACTGCTCAGGTGTGCAACTTCCTTGCCCCTCCATCCATGCCCTATCCAGTCTTCCCTTCCTTCTCCAGCTGCCCCCCACATATCCTCTGTCGGATGGCTGCTGTGTTTTCCGAACCCCTTCACCCAGCTCACAATACAGCTGTCAAGCACACATCCTCCTGGATATCGCTTCTCTGCACCGTCCACAGTACCAAAGAGACACCCCCACTCCCTTTCCAAGACAGGATATGACATTAGCCCAAATGACTTTTCCAAAGGTTTACATCCATTTTTAGAAATTCTTTATTTGCAAAACTTGGAGTCCACACTCAAAAGGCGTTTCTTTAAGCCATGCAGGAAGAACCCTCCTGCAGCACCAAGATTTTCTGTCTTTGCAGTTCATCATTCCATACGAATTCTCAGATTTTTACACCATGCAGCTTTAAGTTTCTAGACACTGGTTATTAAAAAAAAAAACCCTCAACATTAAGTATGACCATATTGCCATCATTAGGTTTCAGAGCCAACAGTGTCAATGCAATTAGCTACAGCTCATTAACATCCTGCCTGCATGCTTAGAGTAAGTATACTTCCAACAAGAGGTCTACCACCTCCTTCATAGTCCAGAACACAGACTGCTCAGTGATTTCTTCAAAACACTACTGAATTTCAGTTCCCATTTCTTGAGTAAATTGGATAACAAAGATTTAGGGGGCAGAGTAAATAAAATTTTATATCAAAGTTATAGTGAAAAAACTGTAATACCTGAATTGAATGTGAAGATGAGCGACCCTGACCCAACACAACCCTCATTTCTTCCTTTTGTCTAACCACCTACACACCCCCAAGACCGTTCTGCTGGGCTGCAGAACCCAGATCTGCTCTGCAGCTGACATGGGGTATCGATAACAAGTAAAGGGTTGGCCAACACGTTTGTTAGAGCCCGTGGGTCCCACCCAGCAACTTACCAGGAAGCGGACATCATCAAAGCCGTTCAAAAGCAGCTTACTCTCATATTGCTGCAGGCCGATGGACTCCAGCCACTCCCCGACACTCTGCTCCAGCATCCGCGAACCTGACGAGAGAGGAATCGGCAGACGCTTGAAAAGGGAAAAACCGTTAAGGCGGTAGCAGCGGCACTCTGAGGAAGACAGATGGCATTGCCACATCATAGTCATTACCATAAAGAAACTCAAAAAATTATGCTCAGAGTACAACAAATCAGCTGGCAGACAATTCCTCTTGTGTGCACAGACCATGGACAACAAGCTTCCAGTGCCTCCGCGGGCTCCGGGTTTAATTTGTATCCCAGTTAACACTCAGAAAAAGAAACACCTTGCCCGGGCAAACTGTTTAGAAGCACTCCTGTGACCACGACATCACATGCACCGCTTTCAGGGCTCAGGCGAGTTTCTTGCCAGGCAAACATACGAAGCCCAACCCCACGGGGATGCGGATCCACTCCTTGGCTCATCTGAAGGGGGCGGGAGGAGGGCAGCAAACTTTCACCCAAGGCATTCCCAGCCAGTCGTAGGTGCGAGGGAATGGAGTGGAGCCGCTCACAAACGCACAGAGCTGTGCGGGTCCTCTCATCCATGCAACTTCGGATGCACTACCCCGCTCAGCAGGCCAGCGGAGAGGGCCAGGCGCATTGGAGGCACAAAGCAGCTAGAGAGAAAATACATCTTCATGCAGCCGAGACACAAAACAGACACGACGGACTTTCAGAAAAGCAGCAGAAGCCAGACTAGAGCAGCTGTCCACAGGAAGACATGCAAGACAAAGAAAGCACACAAACTGCAGCAGAAGAAAAGAAGGGCTTATACTTTTTTTCCCCAAGCAGTCCTGAAAGAGGCAAACCATGGTAAGGGCTTTTTCTCGCCGTTATTGTGTTAAGAGGCGCAGAGGCACAAGCGACCCCGAGCATGAGTCTGAGAGTCCTGGCACCATCATTTTACCACCTAGCCGGATGCATGGCATTTCAGCACGCTGCTCAGACCGGGCTGGCTGCACTGGAGAGTCTAACTACACCGCTGCACTGGGTGACAGCAAGAGAGACACAGGAATCAGTACAGTTTTCACCCAATACATTCAGTCCCGCCAGGTGTTTGGTGCACGCTTGTATTTGCCCTTCCTTCATTTTCTTCAGCTAAGCGTTGCTGCTGCTGCTGCATCCGAACCCCTCATTCAAATAGGGAGCAGCTCTGGAGGAGGAGGCATTTTAGTTCCTTGCTTCTAAACCACGCCAAAACAAGAAGAAACCAAATGCAAGCACACTCTCTCCTCTTCTTGCAGCAGCTCAAGTCTGAGACATGCCCTGGCACCTCCTCTCAGCCTCTGATAAGTGAGAAGGAGCTTCCACCCTATGGAAGCTGTGCAGACAAGCTCTCCCTTCCCTCACCCCTGGGAAGAGAGTCTAGTGACTTGTTACTCTCCTCTAGAAAAGCTTGAGACCTTAGATACGACAAAAAAAAGTTCAGAGATCTCCTTTTCATCAGCAAATTTGCTATGCAAGACAGGCAGAATTTTTCAGGCTTCTTAGCACATCTGTTTCAAGGGTATATGCAAATAAAAAGACGATCAGGAAAAGCAAGTTTGCTTTCTTTGAACCTTCAGGTCAGCTGAAGCTGTTTGGTACCTTCCAAGCCATCCTTCCCACCCCCGCCCGCTGCAATGGCTGCACAACGCAGAGCTCACGGTGTTATCTGGAAATTCTTGGGGTAAGGGATCCTGCTGCTCTGGTCCACAGGAAAGCTCCTCTGCCAGGCGAGTCGCGCTCGGCGAGTTCGAGAGAGCTGGCCAGTCTTTCTAGTGCACGCTGCAGCACGAGAAACGCAGAGATCACAAAAGGTTTCTGTCTCCCTCCCTTAACACAGCCTGTGCAGAAGGGCAGCATCTAAACCTGGAATTTATGCAACAAACTCCCGCTCGCCCGGGGTCTCCATCCTTCTCTTCCGTCGATCCTTGCCGGTCCGCCAGCAGCCGGGTCCCCTCACCAAGCAATTGTGCGTCCTTGCGGAGTGCTGCAGCGGCGTGCTTTGTCTGAAGGCAGCGAGCTCCACGCTTGCCGTTCCACTCTCAGTCCTGTCTCCTGCTCTCGCATTGCCTGTCCCTCCCTTCTCCTCATCCTCTTACCCCTCCCAGCTTTTCCATCCACTGTACAAGCAGCGAGCAGGCTTCGCAGCAGAAGCTGCAGGAGAGGGGAGGGAGACAGCAGCTTTGTAACTCTCTAGTGGAAATTACTGACTTCTCAATATTTACTTGATGATGGACTACACAGCTTGGGTTTTCAAAAAATGATGTTACAGGTCTGCTTTGACAGTTCCAAGTGATTTGTGGCTGGCTTGTATTTAATTTATCGAGAGAGAGGTGAGGAGACTGCTTGCTGCCTACTACAGCATTTCTGGAAGCAGTCGGGGTATTGGCAGGGGGAATGAAACCATAGCAGTTCCTTCCTCTGAGCTCCTGAATTTCATTTTAAAAAATTATTTACTCAGCCTTTTGTACACTCATAAATGTATTTCTGCTTTTAAAGGGGAAACCTACAGTGACACCAAGTGCGGGTTTTCTGTTTTTAAAACCACTTCAAATCAAGACAAAATGAAGGGGGGACAGGAATTTGGAGGGAGGGGAACGGATGGGTTTCCTTTAAAAAGAAAAAGAAGAGAACAGATGCCCAAAACATCCTAGGCTGAAAATAAAGAAGCCCAAAATACACTTGATATTTGCATGTTACAAGGATGACACAAGAACAAGTGACCCCCAGTCACTGTGCTCCCCCAGCAAGAGCCCAGTCACAACTTCTGCTTGAAACAAACTCCTAATTCTCAGCACCACCCTTCTCCTTACGCTCCACGTTTTAGGAACCCTACCTTTAAAAGGTCTGCAGATGGCGGAGGGGGAAACAGTCAATAGAGTGTAGTTAGAAATAATTAGAGTATTTAAAAGTTGCAAAGAAAGCAAGCCAAGCAATTCAGTTCCTCTTGCAAGGCATTTCTCAAGTAACACAGCATGCCTCAAAGAGAACAGGAAAGGGAGAGGGCTACCGGGGCTCGGAAACGTCCTTTTATAAGTTGTTGTTTTATTAATGACTTTTAGTGCAAAGTTCGAGTCTGTCTGGAGGACGAAATAAGTACGTGGGCCACACCGGACAAAAAGCATCACCCTGTTTGCTCATGGAAACTGATAACAGTTTAACATGACCTGGTGTGGCCTGAAGACACGCGACCAAGCTCCACCTGGAAGAAAAAACTGCAAGTCCAAGCAAGTGTTGATGAAATCACTGTCCACGCACAAAGTGAGCACACAAGAGAACCAAGTCAGGCAGTTATTGCCACAACTGGGGATGATCATCAGCCGAAAGTCCTTAAATCCATTGAGGGGGGCTATAAACTCAGGCAGTGCATTAGGCAAGATGGATAGGCAAGGAGAATGTAGTCATTAATGCTATCAGATGCAAGAAATATAGCCAGCATCCAACTTTACTGGAACTAAGATCAATTAGCCAAATGCAGATTGCTAACAAATTTCTCCCTCTTTTGTCAAGTAAAACACCAAGCACGTTCCTCACGTCTCAAGTCAACTGCAGAATTAACTCACCAAGCCCCAAATGCATTCCCTGTCCAGTGCAGCATGCCTCCTGCCTGCATCAAGCTGATTTATTGAGCAGAGACCACTCATCTCCTCTATTTTTGAGGAGAGGAACGCTGCCTGACAAATCACTGTAACCCAGCGAGCACCACACAGGTTTCTTGTTCAAAGCCAGCAGTGAGATGAGACGCTGCAGGGCAGTGGGGTTGAGTTTCTGCTGCGAGACCTGTACTCCCCTACCCCTCTGACTCACATCTGGAAGGAAAAGATGATCAGAAGTGGCTTGCTGGCGCTAAATAAATGTGTGACTGCAAAACACACATGCAGAGAGACACAGACTGAACACAAACGTCTGTTCCAGGCCAAAAAAACCTTCAAGGCAAAGGTTAGGTGGAATCCGGTATCCTTTAAGAGACGATGTTCCTTGATTCCTCAGCCTCTGAAAAGCACTTACCAACACGGATCAGCGACAGACTTCTCCTTTCCTCCCGCCTATACCACCCCACCCTCAGGAAATACATTTGGAAGATTTTCTTACAAGCTCTACCAGGAAATCAGAGGGTCAAACCTGTTGGCCAAGAAATAGATTCTAGCTCCAAATTCTACAACGATGCCAGGATGCATCTAATTATCTTATCGTCCATGGGCTTCAGAAGTTTAATGTGCTCATCCATAACACCGTGGCAAGACACGGAACTTTTGTTACCCTGTTTTATGGAGGAAAGCTTTACGGTACAGAAACCAGCTATTTGTCCCAATTTGTATGGGAAGTCTGGGGCATGGCAGGGACCTGAAACGAAGCGTCTCGGGGCCTGGGCTTGTTCCAGCATGACTCCAAGGGTCCCTGCTTTCCCTAGACACAAGTCAGTTCTATGTAATACCTGCTTGTATAAACAGACTCCAAATATACTTATCTCCGCAGCAACTGCCAAGCAAGGCATTTTACCTTTCCAGGCAAATTAGTTTTGTTTCTGGAATCACTAGTCAGGAGCCCCGATATCCTCAAAGTCCACCCATTTCTGAAGATGTGAGAGCATTTGGAATGTTCCCTGCAGCTCCCTGCACATTTGTGATATGATCCAAAGTGTTAAAACAGCCCTAGCAAAGTCCTGAGGAGCAAAAGCTAAACGCTGCTAGAAAACAAAAACGTAAGGGTGCACGCACGCCAGGACACCCTTCATCTTCGCAGCAAGGGGCTGGCAAAGCACTGCCTGCTCTCTGGCTACCTGCACTTATAGGAAAGGAAGGAGAAACAGAGAACATGTACAGCAGCTGATCTGCGTACGAGGGATCCCAAACCAAGCGTAACAGAGCACAGCCTGCAGGAAAACACCCGGCTTAAGGACAAGGCAGCTCCTGGGTCTGCCTGCTTCCAGAGACGGGTGTCCATTTTGCTGAAAACTCCCTGCACAACGGCAGCTTTTGCTGAAGTGCTGGCTCCTCCTCTCCCCTCCATGTTAGACCTCTTCACTAACGATATCGATCCCTCGCACGCGCTGCTACAGCTACGGACCGGCTCAGGGAGGGGAGGGCTCGTCTTAAAGCAGGATGCTAAACAGTTGCCATTGCATTAGACCAAAAACCACACACCGTTTCACATCCCTCCGCAAAGCCATTTGACCCTAGAAAACATAAGCCCTAATCAGTACATAGCATCTAGGGCAGGCACAGGTTCAACTCCCACTGGGAATGCACGGTGGATTCCTCCTCACCAAAGCAAAAACCCAAGTGACAAATGGGTACGAGATAAGCTTTATTATGGCAAGCGTGAGCGGCGTGTGCGGATACATATTAGCATCTCATCAAGAGGAGATGCTGCCCACCCGGAGCAGTTCAGATGCAGCAGTTTGGAGGTGAAGGATTTAGAAGGACAGAATCCCTCGCAGTGGCAGCTCTCCAGCATCCTCCATCACGCTGCAGTAAAGGCAAACAAGCTCTCGAGTTCTGCTGTTGGTTTAGCTCCTGATTTAAAGGCAGAGAAGGGAATTCATGCTTAAAGTACAGGGGGGAAGCACATGTCATGCAAGCAGCCTTGTTTAGTGGCTATTGATACCCACAGGCATATTCAGAAAAAGCCTAGCATCACTCAAGTTGAAGCATGTGGCAGATTAACCACATCCAAAGGGCACGGCCACCACGACACCCGTGCTGACCCGCAACTGGCATCACCCCAGTCCTGCTCTAAGCACAGCCACTGCCCTAACAGAAGCAGCCGGGGAGGACGATCCTCCCCCCAGAGAAATCCAAAAGGCATTGGGAGAAGGCCGTGTCCCCAAACGGGCAGGACTGTTCCCGGCTGTTGGGATGGTGGCACTTGGTAAGCCAGGAAGTATCTCAGAGGACAGCACTGCCACAGCTGAACTGCTCTCACCATCAGAAAGCATTTCCTACGACAACATTTTCAAGATGTAGATTTTCTAAAACCCTTGAGCAGTACATGATATTTAGGCGCCTTCAGTCCCCAGACAGCAGAGTTCATCGGCACCCATTTAATCAAGCTCTGTACGCTGTGTCTCACTACAAACAGCTCCGTTTCAAAAGGCACCATTAAAGCCAAGCAATTATCTCCTCCTTTGAAGGCCATGGACTCTGCTCCATATGGGAGACAACGCTCCCGAGGACCCATGGCTCCGCCTGCAGCAGCAGAGAGGACGAGTTCCTTAACAAACTGCTGGTTTCCAGAGTGAAGCTGCATCCCAGGAAGAGAAGAATTAAAATAAACCTCCTGAGCAGCTCGAAAATGTAGAAGCATTGAGACAGTCTGTTGCGAAAGGGGTAGGTTATTTCCCCAGTCTGCGAACAGTATGGAGACATGTCTAGGGACATTTGCACCGGTACCAAAGCACCCTTCCTCTATTAGTTCCACCTCCCCTTCACACCTACTTTCCTCAAAAGAAGAAACAAAAAGTATAGGGAAAAAAGGATTGAAAACTTCCTGTGAAAGCTTATAAAACTGCAAAACGATCCTGTTTGATGTGCGGAGCCAAGGCATGCAATGAGGTCACTGCAGGAGCAATGGAGGAAGATTTTTAACCGAGACTTGGTTCTCTCTGCTGCTCCAGTCCGGATCCTGAACACAAACTCGGCACAGGGTTCACTATTGCCCACACCCCAGCCACCTCCACTTACAACATTTATGGAAATGAGAGGGTTTTAACCCAGGATCATCTCCCATCGCTCTGATGCTGCATTGCGGAGATAAGAGTTATAATAGTTGCAAACATGGCTGGAGGAGGACGTTGCTCTGTTTGCGGAAAATCAATGAGCTAAATGACACTACAATTCCTTGTTCGCCTTGTTTTAAGGAAATTAGAAAAAGCAAAGACAAAATGCACAACTAAATCATCTCACACACTATTTATAAAGTTTTATTGGAAAATTAATAAAACTACATACTTCAAGGTCACAGAAGTATGTAGGTGAAATATATAGAAAAAAAATTGTGATGAGTTTTATCTGATTTGAAGCAATGATAGGGCATCTAGAGTTTTACAGGTGGAAAGTTGGAGAAAAAGTGTTAAAATATTCTCGCAAAAAACATTTTATGGGCTGCAGAAAAACAGTAGCTTGGCTGGAAAATCGCTGCAACACTCCAGCTACTCCGGACGGTTTGTTTTAGAGGCTGGCGGGCAGAAGCAGCTCTTTACACCTTATTCTATTGCAACCAAACTAAAACCTGGCCCTTGGTAAGCTCCAGTTAAGACAAACTGCCTGAGCAGGACCCTTCGCCCCGCACAGGCTTTGCTCAAGTGTTCCTGGTCCCCAGGAAACGTTCCTTAACCTGTGAAATACAAACAGCCTCTAAAGGACACCTTCTCACGCAACTCAACGTACACTGAACCCCCCCGTTCAGGAGCCAGACAGCCCCTCCGAGCCCCAGCTTCCCCATCAGCTGCCTTCTTACGCAGAGGAAAACCGTCCCAGTCGTGCCCGCAGAGCAGCTTTATTTCCAAACGTGCCCAGCAGTGAACATGCAGCTGGGATGGGTGAATTCCCATGGAGATAACATGGATATTTGATATCTTGGCTACAGTCACTCTGATGTACAACTCTAAATACAAAATTCCCATCCTATCCTCCCAGGGCTGAAAGGATTTTGTGAGCCTTAAAGAACAAACTACTAGAATGTGGAGGGCTACAGAGAGGTTCTGCTCATTTCCAAAGGGACAGGCCCACACTTACATAATGAAAAAAAAGCCAGAAGAAAGAGCATCTTGCTACTGCATTATGTATTTGAAACAAAAGCAAGATTGTTGTGGGGACTGTGAGACCAGCCAGAAGACAAATATGCAGCGGCTCTGTTTCAGACTGACTGCTTAAAGAAAATTTTGTTGCTATCCACCAGAGAAGAACAGAAACTCGAGACAAACATATTCTGAAAGGCAGGAGAGAACTGTAAGCAATCAGTTCGACTTTCTCAGAGCCTACGTCGAGAACAACAGTAATTGTAGGAGCCAGGATCAGTAGAGCTTTCTATCCCTAGGATACTGGCCTGGAGTCCTTACACCATCTTTCAGCTGCAAATTAGATTTTTTTCGTACGTGCAGAAAACCTGATCTTCCTCCTACACATTGAGCAAAGACCAGTTGTGAAGTTTTAAGTATCAGAACACAGTGGTTATCGGGCTGTGTGAGCAGGGGCAATGAGCCAGCCGCTCCGGAGCTGATTTTACTGCCGCGAGCTTGCAGAAGAGCACAAGAAGCATCCCAGACCACCCACACAAGCCAGTAACTCTCATCTGCACCTAAAGGGAAGGACTATAAGGAGTCACTTCAGTTATCAGAAGCCCCTAATAAAACCTCCACAATTCTCAGCAATAAGCCTTTGTTTAAAGCTATTCAAAGATGCGAAACATCACCTCAAAATGTACCATATCCTAAATAGTAACGCTAAGCCCCCAAATTTATAAACAGGCAGTTTCAACAAGAAACAACACCCCCTACACACACACGCTGCTGTCACCGGGTGAGTATTAATCAACACTGGGGTAATCGGGGTCCCTGCCCTTTCCCATCAGGCTGGGGGTACCAGCTGCAATGCTCTTCACCCAGCCCATTTCCCCCAGAAGCCTGCTGGGAGGGAAGGACAGCTGCATTATAGAAAATTAAATGAATCTACCTAGGGGAGTATTGAATTAAGATTGCTGGTAGCAGTATTGAGCATTACGCCGGGAAGCCGAGGTCTGCTCCTTCTGTGCCAGAGCCTTCCTCTCCCTTCTAGGAGCCAAAGCAGGTTAAAAAGATCCGCACGCAGGAGCCAGTACCTTGGTTTTGTACAGAGCACAACCAAGACAGACACACACGAGCTGGGTACGCTACCTGAGATCCTCTGCTGCTCCTGAGAAAAGTCAATGCCTTCGCCGATGGAACTCATGATTTTCTCAATCTGAAAATAAAAAAAAAAAAAGCACACGCTGCATTATTCATAAAGCCTCAGGAAAAGTTAAAGGCAGCCCTGGGATTTCACCTGCCATGTGACTACCGAAGAAATCCAGGAAACGATGTTAGGATACCTCTGACCCAGAAAAGGTACCCTTAACACCTTGCCTGGAAAAGTCTTCGTAAGGATGGATGACTCAGAAGGGATGCGGAGAGGTTGGGACTCCACAGAGCCTTCCCTTCCACAACCTGCCAGCGCCTGAAAATAAACAGCTCCAACAAAACCGTCCCTCTGAAGCACAAAATTAGGGAGAAGGAAAGGAACCCCAAACTCCTCAGCTCACCCTGCACAAACATGCAGCCCCACCTTCACCAGCAGCAAAGCCTGAGAAATGCAGCTCACTAACTCTTTCACAGCATGCAGCAAGTAAACTTGGCTTCACCTCAGTCTGGGTTTTGCTGGGTATTTTTGTTTTGGTTTGGTTTTTTTAAACCATCACAATTCCCAATCCTGTGCATGTATGCTGTACTCCTCACCACTGCCACTGAGAGCAGAGATGCTTAGAAAGAGTTTGAAAATAGATCAAGTTTGCAAAAGCAGCAACATCATGGGGGCAAATGCCTTAACTACCCAGGAGAGGGAGCTAAAGACAATTTCATCCCCTGATTTAAGCGACTCACAGTCAATAGGTCACGGCAAACCTCATGCAATTAAGAAAAAAGGTAAAAGCTACTGCCTGAGATGGTGTCTTTTCAAGTCCACTTAAGAGGTGCATATAAACGATTGCATTTGCCACCAAAAAAAAAAATTAATGCAAGGTGCAATTTTCATATAACCTACAGGATACTTTCTTAAATAAGAATAGAAACTTTTCAAAAACAATTCTTGAGCAGAATTTGCAAATTGAGGCTTCCTAATGCAATTGAAAATTGACAGTGACAATTACTAGGTTAATTCTGTTAAGATGAAAGACCTGAAAAATTGCACCTCAGTTAGTCAATTCAGAATTTTCAATAATCTAAAACACTAAAGTCCACTATTTTCCAAAGAGCAATGAGACACTTAAGAGGCTCAGGTCTGGATGCTTACCCCAGTCTTCAATCTATAACCGAGCAGAAAACAAACAAACAAACAAACAAAAAAGCCCCCAGTGAGAGATTCCTGAACAGAAATCTCCCAAGAAAATATTCCTGCGATGCACTTCAGAGCGGTTGCTGCTGAATGCAAAGGCGATACATCGACTGGCAACAGAGTGGGGGGGGGAATAAACCTCCAACTCTTACACGACTTTTTTTTTCCCTAGTCTTTTAAGTATAGATTTGGGGAAGGAGTCCAAGTTTTCCTGGACCTCATCCCCCAGCCGCCTTTGCACTGCCTGCATCCCAGCGCGATGCTTTGCTTGGTGCAGCTGCATGAGCTCCCAAAACCGCCTGGCCAGTGAGCAGGGCTCCTGGAAACGCTGCGAGGGGCTGGGAGTTTAACTTGCATACAAAATCAACGGCAGCTTGAAGCTGAGCTCCACTAGGGAGGGGTTTTCTTCGGTGAAACAAACAAACAAACAAAAAAATAGAGTGTCTTAAAAGGCTCCTGCCAAGTCAGATCTCCAATAAAGTCCTTCCTGTTTGTGGGGAGCAGACAGGCAGTGCACTTGTAGCATTAAATCTCACCAGGGAGAAGGCATTCATGCGATCTATAGAGGAGTCATTAAAGGATGTGGATCCTCTGCCCCTAGAAAACCATGAGGGCAAGCACTTCTACAGGGCTTGAAATATAGTTAATGCTAGCCTACCGGGAGCTTTGAAGACCAGCCTGAAAAAAAAAAACCACCCTCAGAATTCAACCATGTATGGAAGAAAAGTGAAGTATGTTCTAAAAAGAGATTTCAGTGAAAGGAAGGGTTTTGAAGTCGCTCGATGCACAGGTCCTGCCATCAGCACGCTGCCCTGCAGTACGTGTGACAAAAGCGTTCGTCGCTCTTCTGCCCCTGGACACAACCAGAACTCAAACGTGACCTTTGCTAAAAGAGCTGGGAGATACCTGACCCCAGCGCCGGGCTCTCCATCGGGCTGCCGGAGCCGTGCAGGTCTCGGACAAAGGCCAGACACCATTAAACGCTGACACAAGGGTTAACAGTCGCTAACAGGGTGACAGGATGAGTGATCAGATCCCTTGTGTCATTTTTACCCTCCTGTGAAAAAGGAGAATCGATATGATAGCCTGGGACATGAAAGGTTTTACTTACAGAAGACAAGTCATTCAGAACTTTAATCAAAAACCGCAAGCTAGCTGTACAAGAAATGGGATTTTGTGTTTTAAGCTCAAGTTTAAAACGATGCACTACAAAAAGGATGAGGCCAAGTAAAAGACAAAAATATCCCAATTTCAAGTGGACAGAGGCAGCCCTTAAAGGACAAAAATCAAACACAGACAGGGTGGTTTATTTTGCAACTGCTCACATCACTAGCCGTTGCTGCAGATAAAAATTACACGGCTAGTCATTGTGTCATCTGATCTTGCTGTTCAGACTCACTGTGGCTGAATAAGGAAGCCCTAGAAACATAGCTTTGAGAACTGCAAGAAAAAGTTGGGGTTTTTTTCTCAGCTAACCTAAGGCTCTTGTGTAAATCAGCAACTCTGCAGTATCAGCAACAGAAGTGTGGGATCAGCTAAACTGGAACCAGTTAAGAGGAAAAAACAGAATTTAAAGCCTGCCTTGTGATGCTGAGTTTCTCTTCTACCCTAGTTATGCCTTTTAACTGTTTCCCTCCGTTTGTGGCAGTCACCTTCGCTCCACCAGCCCCGCTCCTCTCCATGGGCTCGGTTTTAAAGAACTTTTCCATTTCTTTGTGATGGAGCCTGAGGGACACGTGAGCGACGCAGCAGCTTCTGCTCAAGCCTGTAGACAATGTGAAATAACTGAAAACTTATGAAATTGCCTCATATTTCTCAGCAGAGGTTACTGACTGGAACCCAGAGGTAACCTAGGTCTCCCGATGCACATTTTTGCCAGTCACCAATTTCGGCAAGCACCACCTGCTTTATCTGTTTTTGCCCCTCTGAAGCAGCAAACGCTCCCCAGCAAAGCCTTGAAATTTCATGGTGCCCTTATGTATCACCAGTACATAAAGGCCATGCAAGACTGGAGGGAAATACAGGGATGGTGCAAAACAAGCCTCATTTCCAAATAAGACCAAGGGCTTTGGTTCTGACTGTTTTATTCACTTCCATAGGCAGGCATCAAACCCGAGCTGCGGCAGGATTTCTGGGATACTGCCACAACCCTGAAGGCTCGCTGCAGAATTTGGGTCTTGAGGTCAATTCAGTCCAAGCTCCAGAAGTTTAAGGGCATTAAGCTTTGAAGATTTATGTCAATTAGCTTCATTACAAGGTATATTTCTAAGCTGGAGCCACTCTTGTACCTACTGTCTGGGATCTTTATCTGAAAGATGTTTACTTCAGCGGAGCTGGAAGCCTGTGAGGTTCTTTAGTCTCATGGGATCATTTGGAGCAAGAATCACTTGGTTCCAGCCAAGCTTTTCCTATAACCAGTCACCAAGAGGAAAACAAAAATAGGTGGGGAGGGAGGGAAGAGAGGAGGCGAGGAGAAAAGCGTGTTTGTTCAAGCAGCCCCAGCTCCCTCTGACTGTCTCCCAGCAACAGAGGCAAAGCGCTTTGCAGATCTCTTACGCTGTGCCGGGACCCAGCTCTGAAGACGTGCGGGGACTGCTGCCGGCGCTGCTGGGAAAGGCAAAGAGCACAAGAGCATGTTTCCGTGGCAGATTCAAACCCCACATTTGCAGCCCCTCTTTGGTCAGAGCTACGACTCTGAATGCTATTTGGCAAGAGCCAGGTAAGCTCCCTCCCATCAGATGCTTGTTACAAAAAATCCCATTTATTTCCCAGCATTTTTGCATCGGTAGAGCCAGCATTTTGCCCTCCCCCACCGCGCTCCATGCTTGGATGCCCTCTTCCACCCTTACCCACTTGCAGTTTTGCTCTTTCACAATGCAGGATGAAGGACAAGAGAAAGTTTTAACTTGATTTTAAGAAAGGTCAGCTCCTCTGCTGTGTTTCTCACTAGGAAGAAGCAATGCCTACTGCAGTACTATGGCCCTGGAGAGGATGGTGCAGGATAAAAGGACTCTCTCCATCTTTTCACTTCCTCTAAATGTAGGTAAGAGTTTTCAAAAAACAACTTCTCCCCCATGCATGGAGGTAACAAGTGCTCAAAAGCTGCAGACAAGAGGACGACAGGAATCCAGATCGCAACCCACTCTGCTCTCGATGGACTGGATGAGTTCCCCTGCCCAGGGCAGGTTGCCATGGTCTGACACCGTGAAAAATTTGCTTCCTTCCCTGCATCCCTTTTCCATAGCCAGATTCAAACTGCAAATTAACTCTGAGTGCCAGGCCAAGTTCATTTGTTTCCATCGCACCGCCCTCCCCCAATACGAGGGGGACTTGATGCTTTTCAGGTTCAGACCCCAGAACTGACAGCTCTGCAGTCAAAACGCAGCGGTGAGGACTTGCAGGTGCTTCTTCAGCGCTAAAACACCCACGAACTTTTCCTCAAAAGCAGGGAATTGCCTTGTGCTATATAAAACTAAATGGTAAAGAAGTAATCACACGGCAAAGGATTACCTTTCACAACCCATCCTTTGCTAAACATTGGTTTGATCCAGAGGCAGTCACGGTTATGCACAGTCAAAACTGTTTTACAATTAATGCAAAGGGAAATCCTGCTTCATGCCCTCGGCTCTCCACGAGAAGAAAACACTCTCCCAAGTCACATGCCAACTCAAGCATCGGTTTATTGCTGATCATCTTGATTTAACTGTTAAGAGGTTGCAAAGATAATACAGGGGAAGGACACAAACCTAAAGAGGGAATGAACACTTTAAAGCATCCCTGTCCTCGGCAACCGGTCCTCAGCTGCACTCTACGGCACTATGATGGGGCTGGAAGAGAAGATACCTTGAAAATAGCCTACGCTACAGTTTTTTAGGCTGTTCTTTCCCAGTGGTTAATTATTAAAATACAAAAATACCATGTTTAAATATAGCGCTGCAGTTCAGACTTAGTTGTAGCCTGAACACTCAGTTCTGATTTGTTTTGGCTTAACCTGTTTTTTTCCACTGAAGCACCAAGCATCCGTCTCTGAACAGGTTGTGGGGTGGGGTTTTTTTATTTTATTTTTTTCAACCCACAGAAATAAAACTGCAAAATGCTTTTGCCTCCTAAATTAATACAATCATATCTGTTATTCCTAATCTAGAGGGGTAGCTGGCTCCATGCTATAAAGGTATTTTGGCCAATGAGCCCTGAAACCCTACCAGGAAAGGAGACAAACTATTGCAGAGCTGAAATACTTTGGGAGAAGGAAAGGCTGCAAGGATGGGAGAGTGTCCTTCATTAATCCCCAAAACAAGGGATGCGATGGGAAGGAGTTGCAGAGCGGTTACCAGGACTGAAGCACACTGATTTATTTTCACATTTGCCTACGTTTTGCCAAAAAAAAAAAAAAACCTCCGAAAAAAGGAGCTGGGTGCGGCTGAGAGTCATCCCGGGGCTGGGGAAGTGGTGAGCTCTTCCACGCAGGCAGGCAGCCACGAAAACATAGCAACTGGCAATTTACTCCAAAACAGAACTTTATCTTAAAACAAACGATCCCAAGTGACTGAGTTCTGATTAGTGGAGAAAAAGGTATTTGTTTGTAGAAGGCCAGTAAAAGCCAAGCCAGCTTGGAGGACATGCTGGATGCTGAGGTTCGTTCTGCTGGCAAGACAGAGGACATTTCGACACCAGAGTCCTGCACAGTAATTCCCCACCTCACAGCACTCACGGCAGAAGCATCTAATGGCTTGATGCATGAGCGGGATGCAAAATATCTCCTTTCCTCTGATGCCACCCCGCATGACCAGCAGGAGACCCAGAGATGGACAGGTCCCACATCTTCTGTGAAGACAGTGGTGCCAGGTACCGGGCATGGAAGCCACCAGGGACCCTTCTCCCCGGAGGGCACGCGTGGCCCCGCAGAGGCACCGCTCCGCAGCCAGCCCTGATGCGCTTCGTTTCCACTCCCCTGCCCTGATGGACGTGAAGCCGTGGTGTCCATATTAATCTCTCCGGTTTTTCCTCCCCAGAGCCAACGCTGAAGTTTGGAGCCAGCGAGTCCATTGAGAGAGACAGAGGACGATTAAACAAGTCCCAGGGTCTTTTATCACCAAAATAAAAGACAGCTTCATGCAACACGAGCTGTCTGCAGCAACTCATTTGCATGCAGGGAAAGGAAGCTTCATTCAGAAAGCACAAAATTGAGCAGCACTCCATTAGCGTGACACTCACCCAGGTTCAGGGGCACCTTTATGCTACTGGAGCTTTCTGGAAGGGGCTTAGTAAAACCTCACCTACAGCTGAAAAGGCCTTATATTTACCATCATTATAAATGCAGAAGTTTTGTTCTCAGTCTCTGCATGTAGCATCAGTGATTCCCAAGGACATAGCAAGGTTGTCTTGAGAGGAAAAAAAAAAAAAATATATATACACACACATGCGCATGCCAGCATTCGGATGACCAGATATTGCCGAGAGCTACAGCTATCCTACCCCAGAGGGTTTATAAACAGGGTTTCCCCTTCTCTCCATCCCCTCCGAGAACAATAGGTGGTCAGAGCATCCAGCTGCTTCGGACAATGATCTGCATTGCCGTTCTGCAGCTCCGCAGGCATAACACCCTGCATCCCCAACCAAGCTCCAGGCTCTGAACCCCACAGAACAGCTCTGTTTAGAGTAAATGCATGCTTCCTCGCTTCGAAATTAAGGCGGCCAAGCAGGAGGGTAGGTTTGCGTACGTTAACTAGGAGGTTGGAAGTGTGCCTAAGACACCAGGCTATGTCGGCCAACCTTTCCACGCAGCGCGCTCTCTTTCCAACACCTCCCTCACGCACACACAAACACAAGCTCCTTTGCAGGGAGCTTATTTCTGAGAAGCCAAATATTACCATTAAAATCCAGATATGCCTTGATATACACAGGAGAGCCCCTTTGATGCTTTTATGCTGGAAAAACAGCTTTTGGAGTTAACTCAGGGGCACTGAAGAAAAACTCCAATGAAGCGTTTGCCCCTTAAATCACTATAACAACTTCAGACTTGTTAAACCTGTTACGAACAGAACGAGACGTAACAGATCGCTTTATTCTACTGCTCTTCACAGGCTCCTCACCGCTGCATCAGCCCCTGATATCTGGGGCAGCTCGAATAGGGAACTACGTGTTATCATCTAGGGATGATTTAGAGTTGAAGGTGTGTCTGTGCACGTGCACATACATATATGCACACACATGTAACTACAGCATGTTGCCTCTGGGAACCAAACCAGCACAAAACGACTTTTTTTTTTTCCTTGAGGTGCTTTCTGCGGTTCAGCAGTTCACCCAAAGGTGACAGCAGCATCCCCACCTCTGCAACACGGGGGGACTGTCAGCTTGTGCCACCACCAAGAGCATTAGGGGACAGTGTAACAGGGTTTCTCCTCGAAACCGCTCCTGCCTGATGCTTCCTGGGCTTACCTTCCCTTCTGATACAATTTCTGGTACCACGCACCATTGTCCATCTCCTTCTGAGCTCTGCACATAGCAAGGAAAAACCCTGTGTGGGGTCAATGCCTTCTGCTTCCGCTGTGGCCCCTTCCCAAATTGGCAGCTTAAAAATCACCAGTCCAGAAGCCTGGTCACAAGGAAGATAAGCTATAGCACGCCTGCATATGTGTCAAAGAAACAGAAACACTGAGCAATAAAGTTATTCAGATAAAAGTCTATAATTAAATAAAAACACACAGAAACAAATGGCACGCTATCTACCATATGTATGGTATTAGTGCATTATAATGACACCCTGCAGCACAAGCATAATTAAGAATCTATCAGGATTCCCATTATAAATCCTTATTATTAAGGGGTTCATAACCCATTGTACAAACTCGCCTGGGGCTAGAGCTCGGCAGACAAGGCAGCAGTGCCAGCAGCATATTTTATTCTTGAAAGCTACTTACAAAGTTGGGTTTAAAGGTTATCAGTATTTCAAATTTCTGCAATTCCAAGTAACTGTCAAGGGTTAAGTTTTCATTATTTCTAAGCCTCTACAACTGAGGGATGGGGCAGATTTGGTTTAAAACTATAAAAAAAAACCCCAGACAAGCTGCTTCTACAGTTTAAAAACCCCTTTGAGTACAACAAACACCCCCAACGACAAAGTGACCAGCCTCATTACAGCCTAACGGGTTAGCTCTAAAAAGCAGGGGAGAAAAATAAGGGTGCATTAGGTCAATGGACGATGCTGGGGAAGCACAGAACCCCTCCATCTGACGCCATTTCGTACCAATACCACAGCAACAAACCCCAGTTACAGCAAAGGTAAGATCAACCATGAGCTGTACGGTTGCCTGAAAAAGATGATCCCTCCTGCCCACAAAGCCTGGCTCCCAACCTTCAATATCATGGTTGAAAGTTTGTGTCAGACAGTTACGAGGTGACTCTAGGTGAACACGAGACGCTGCTAGCTGTTTCCAACTGTTTTATAGATTTTCTAGCAAACAAGAGCAAGTTATTCTGGGGTTGCTGGGAGGAAAATGAAAGCAGAGCTATTTAATCGAGATTTAGGATTTTCTTTTTTAATTGATGACTTGTGAAATCACCTCTCGAGATGTGGTATACGGTCCGGAGGGGACAGAAGAGGTCAGCACAAGCAAATGACTCAAGTGGCAGTTGCACAACGGCGCTGAATACCAACACGCTGCTCAAGAGCGATGGACTGAATGAAAAAACAGCTTTAGCTAGCCTTTTTGAGCATCCCAAAATTAATACCCAATTTACACCATGAATTCCGTAAATGGCAATAATGCCCCTTAGCTGATACTTCTACATTTTCGAGGCTTCTCAGTGCAGTGGTAATTGCACTGGCCCAACTCCTCCTGCTTCTCATTTCAAGTTTAGGAAACACATGGTGAAAAGACACCTCAGACAGTCTTCCCGAGCAGCCAAACCGAAACGAAGTCCACGACATTTGACATGCTGCTTCACGTTTATTAGCTGCATCTCTAAGCACTTGCTGCTCTTCCAGCCCGCAGCCCAGCAAGGCGAGGCACGGCGAGCGCCCAGGGTCGCTTGCTGAACTCACTGCAGCTTCCAAGCGTTTTGCAGATTCACAATAATTGAGGTTTGACATGACAATAGCACAGATAACAATAGAGGGGCCAAAGCCAACAGAAAAGGCAGCTTTTCTAAAAGCCAACACGATGCAGGCTCAAAATAACACTGTGATTAGGTCGCTCGCAGGCAGTGGGCAAGCCAGGAAGATTCTGCATGCAGACGTTCATCTGGGAGACAATGCAGCAGATGCTGCTTTAACAAGCAATTAGGTCCTGCCTGCTTCCCTGTTTATCCTGCTGATGCAAGACACAAGTGATCTAAGGCATCTTCCCCAGAAAAGTCTTTGGTTAATGGATACCTGATATTACTAACTGATATTGCATCCCTGAAGGTGGAAGCAAGGCTGCTCAGACCCAGCTGGGATATGTCCTTGGAGCAGAGGGATGGCTGGATCGCAGCATCCACCAGGATCTCTGAAAGGGACGGAGCTGCAAATACTAAGAGCAGGAGAAGGATCTCGGACAATACCTGCTGGCTCCTTAGCACAAGTGTAGTCCTGGGAAATTTGGATCTGGGCCATGAATCCCATTTCTAGATTGGTGACAGCACATAAACCACTTCTGGTTTAGTTTATGCTTCTTCAGCTTATGTTCTCAACATCACCATCCCATAGAGCAGAAGCGATATTTCATCGCTCAATATATTCTGCGTATACAAAAGATACCAGCCTGTGTTATGAACTCAGCATAACAAATACCAAAGGCCTGGAAAATATAATGCTCAATTTATTAATTCAAACCTAAACTACAAAAGCAAGCCAGTTGTTTGAGGCACAGTTCAACACTTGAACTTCAGAGTTCCCACGCTATATCCTCCTTCAGCAGCATGTGCTTTCCACACACAACACGAGGACTCACTAAATTTGTTCTTTATTTCAAGACATTCTGCAACCGTTCATTAGTGATAAAGGCGCACATATTTTCTGGCTTAATATGGTCTCTGAGAAACTCATTTGGATCGGGTTCAGGGACTGTTGCTTCATACCACTCCCCAGTCTGTGTTTTTGTACAAATCCCAAAATTACAAATCTGAACACACCCCAAAAGGAAAGGAATTTACGGTATAAATTTGTATCTCACAACCAGCGTGTGGTGGATCTGCAGTTTCAGAGCCCTTCAAATATCAATGTTTTTTTGACAAACACCCAGTAAAATTTGACATTAACATGACAAGAAAGATGGCCAAACGCGACAATGCATCTGCTCATAACAGTGAGATGGCTGGACGCTGGTTATTTTGAACTCACAATTTTTACTGAGGCAATAACGTAAGGCAAACCCCCTTAAGAATATTGAATCAATTCACTGTCTTCACAGCTACATTTTCATACTCTCGCATCCTAACACACAAAGTCAAAAGTTATGTTAGGCTCTTTGTGCAAAGGTTGTCTCCAGCTTGCAGGATGCAACACAGCATGGTGAAGCCCGCTTGGAGACTTGAGATAGAGCTACAGAAAAGCTTTTTTAAAAATAAAAGTTTCTAAAGTGCTGGAAGATGCGATGTAAAGTGGAAGAGAACATAATGATGGACTGAATTTAGTAAGGGCACTGAGGCCGGACATTTCTGTTCCTGAAAAAGAGTCCCGAAAATGCTAACGATCACAAGATCTTTACATAACCAAAATATCCATCAGAGCACGAATAATTTACACAGAAGAATCAAGAGCTTCTGATTCAGAAATACTGAGTTAATACACTCGAAAAATTAACAGAAACACATAGCAGCAGACTGAAATTGTTGTATTATTCTAGTGCACTGGATGCGCACAAGCTAATTTAGATCCACGTTCAGCCTGTAATTGGTGACCTATAAATAAGAGGAGAAAGAAGTCACTGTGCATTTAGGTCTGTACTGAGGGCATTTTCACAAATGCCTTTGAATGCGTGGATGGAAGGCTTCTTCCACGCAGAGGGGAGCCGATGAGCTGCAATGTCTCATTGTATTTTGCAAACCTGCCTTAGGGAGAGCCGCCCCGGATACCTGTCTAGTTCCAGATGAATTGATACAATTCACAGAGCTGGCAAATAAAATTCTTATGTCTAAACCTTGCTGCTAAATACAGGAATAAAGTATGCTTGGTCTCTATGTTTGCCTTTCAGACCAGAACACCACCCAATTTTACCTATAAAACTGGTAAATTGTCTTAATTTGGCTTGGATTGGCTTAGTGCAGTATTGGTTTATAATTTTAACAGGCTGGCCATTTGCAATAGATACAAAGCAAACCTGTATCGTGGAAACACAAAAGCTTTCACTTCAAAAAGTTAATCAGGATGGAGGAAATCTCACCATTGGGGGCAAAGGGAAAAGAGAGTCGACACGAGGGATGATGTAAGAATTCCTGACCTTAGCACAGGAAAAACAAGAGGAAACGTTGGGATCTGCAGATAATAGAATAATCAGTCCAGTAATTAAGTTGATTAAGATGCGGAGGGACACGCTCGTTTAGAAGAGCAGAAATCAGAACAAAAATACTGACCACATTACCGCTTTTCCCCTAAACAAAAAAAATTAGAAAACATTTCAAACAGGCAAAGGGAAAACCGGACTGAGAGCTTAGAAACGAGGGCCAGCTCTAGGCAAGGGACATCGGCCAAAAGCATGCCAAGCACACCTCGCTTTGAAAACAGGCTCTGCCTGGTCCCACAAGCCAAACGCAGGGCAAGTGAAGTGTTAAGATTTAAACACCTGAACCAAAAGAATAAATTAAACGTTTTAGGAGGCAGAGGCTGCTGGCAAGCAAGGAAGGAGCCTTGTGACCCACACAGCAGGGATGTCCTCGGACCACGCAGGACCACGCCAGCCAGAGATGTGACGGCCAGCCTGGATGCTGCAGGTGGTATGAATATGGAGAGGGGGAACATACTGTTTTCTCAACTGCATTTCTCACTTGCAACACCAGTATTTTGATCTACAGCGTGGGCCATACGGGAGCCGTTACCCGGCAGGTAAGCTGCGTGAGCTTGTCAGAACAAAGACCACTGAGCTTTTACAAGATGCAATTTCACCAGGCACAAAAATAGCAGCTCTCCCGCTGAATAACAAGGAAAATATTTGCATTTTCTTTCAACACCAGCTCTCAGCTCTGAATTTCAACTTCTGGGTGTCGTTTTAAGACAGTGGCAGGTTTTGCATCAGGAGCTTTCCTAAAAGTTTCACATTTCAATGCAAATGTTCTTAATCCTCAACTGTAAGACTGTAATTAAGGCACTAATTCCACTAGGTACTTAAGCACCCAAGCAGTCCTGACAAGGTTACTGGAGCTCAAATATTTAAAGGCACCCCACAGCAGCCACAACCTCTAACAACTTGCTCCCCAGCTCTTCAAAACCTGTGATGGAAGGCACGACAGATGTGCCATTTACTCCTGGCATCCATCCTTATGTGACATTAAGACCCCAGCAACAGGTGAAACACCACATCCACAGTTACTGCAAATGGGAAAGAATTCCTTCTGCAGCGACAGCGAAACATGGAGCACCACTGCAATTATTCACAGAAGATGATGGTTGTCCAGTGCCATAATTAGCTACAGAATATTCATTAATCCTTCAACTAATTCACTTGGGGCAAAAAAAAAAATGCATCAAAGTGGTGGACTGTGCATCTCCTTTTTTCTAAAAAAAGCTGAAGTAAAACGCATGTTTTATTCAGTTCCCTAAGTTTCTTTTGAAGGAGGTTTAATCTCTTCCTAAAAGAGCTAAAGACAGAACACAAAGCAACTACCTCATTTTGTGAAATTGATGCTGGAACCTCTGAGCCCAGCGTTCATTACAAATTCAGCATCAGAGCCCCTTACTTGATAGCAGACAGCTGGAAGTGGAGGATTAAGGGATGTCAGGAGCCAGGTCTGAGGCTAATTCTCAGTAGCCTGCCTCATTCTTTGCCCCTGAACACACAACAGATCATTTTTCTTACCGACACCTATGACCCAGAAGAGCAGCTAACTCAAACAGCACCATGCCTCAACTCCAGACGTCTCTGCTCAGAGCGTGGATGCAGATACGGGCTGGTGACATCAGATTGCACAGATGCATCTCCTGGATCATACATGCATCAAGAACAACCACACTGCAGTCCTCAAAAAAAAAACCAAACCAAACCCCTCCCCTGGAGCAGGGTGTCCTGGCTGCACTGCTGCACAGGCAGGAGCATGGGGTACAAAGCAGAAATGAACAACAGAGATAACTGCAGGAGCAGCAGCGCATCGGAAACCTATTATAAAGGCACTAAACCTAAATTCCTGAAGCCAAGACACTACCCAAGCCAAACGTCTCCCCTCTTCTTCCTCCTCTACAAACGGAGCCCATTTATCTGCTACTTGCATTTAGGGATTTTCACTTCATCACCTCGCTTGGTCCTGTGAGAAGTGAGGCTGCATAGGACACGGCTTCTACATGCCCGTACATCACTTTTATTAAGCTGACAGCATCTAAGGGACAGAAAGCGTTTGTCACAGCCTGACTTCTTCTCAAGCCACTGCGGTTTTTAGAGGACTATTTTACAACATCCTCAAGCCCAGGCATCGTTCCTCCGCCGCTTCCCCCAGGAGATTACATCCCTGCTAATTACTCTCACTGTCAGGAAGCTGCTTCCCCAGCGGAGCTGTGGCAGCTCAGTGAGTGATTGTGATAAAGTTTTACTTCGACTTGGTCATGCTCTCTTCTTTAGCAGAGACATGCTGACCTACCAAATGGATAAAAGGACCTGGAAAAAAACGCAACAGAAGCTGGGGCAGGGGGAGAAGGAACCATTCAATACCTAAACCTGGCTGCGAGTGATCAGATAGCATGGGCTCAGAATAAAGCAAAGTTGTTGCATACCCCTTAGCCTTTGTTAAGCAGCTTACTATTCATATTAGACATGTATATGTTGCCTTTCATCCAAAGAGACCTGAAATACCTCATCAAGAGAGAAATCAGTTCAGCCCCTCCTGGATCACACCCTGCGGGTGGGAGGGTTTGCTGAGCAAACTCCAAGGGACTCAGTACCATTTTGCACGACGCAAGGTTTGCCTGCCTACGGCAGGGCTCGTACGTGAACGCGGGCAGATGTGCAGGGCTGGAGCTGCTCTACGGAGGAGGAAGGCAGAGCAGATGCGAGTTAATCCGCCCCGGAAAGGAGGCTGGCAGCCGAGCCAGGCGCCAAGAGCCCCCCTCCTCCTTCAGGAGTGCAAACACAGTTTATTCTCCTATACAAAATTGATAGTGAGCTGTGACTGCCACGCGCTGATCTCCCCTCTGCTAAATATTTATGAGCCAATTACGAAAAACAAATGTGTCACTTTAGCCCTCAGCCAAGTTTGGAAGGATTCAAATATTTATGCTGACCAGGAGCTCTACCCCCTTGCACACTTCCTCTCCTCCAGTTTGCTTCCCGCTCAAGCGGGGGATCGAGCATCTTCGGTCCTCACCTCTCTCCCTGGGCAAATCATTGCTGTTTGCTTTAATAGTGTCTCTGGCTTGCTTGCAAAGAGTTTGTATCCGACAGCAGCTGAGGGGGACACCTCGTGTGCATTCACACTCCCATGAAGGAGCCGGTGGGTCAGGAGGCAGACGAGGGACACGCTGAACAGACTCCTTTGCAGCACGGAGCACAAAGCAGCGCTGTCGGCATCTGTTATTTGGGCCAGGTCCTTGGAGCAGGGGAGCTGCAACTGGGAACAGGGATGAGCTTTGCCAAGTGAATCATTTCTTCCCCATCCCACCCTTTTGGCAAAGCCGGCACCACCTTCCACTTCCAACAAAGGGCATTGGCAGCGCTCAGCTCGGGAAGGGACACGACCCTTCGCTTCCAAGCAGATTTTCCTGATGTCCCCGGTTAGCGAGACTAGCTGAGCACAGTCACCCATGGCCCAGAGCGATGCTAGCTCAGCCTCTGCCACGGATCCCATCTGTCCACGGACATAAACAGGTCCCTCCCCAAGTCCCCGGCGCCCCGAACAGACACACCTACTGCTGGCAAGGCCAGTGGGCAAAACCCTCTGCTTGTTTGCTGCAGCTGCGTGTTGCATAGAGCTGCACATGGATCACTCTCCTCCTCAGTTGCCTGCATAAAGACTATTAAAATTAACAGAATAATGCATATAAATCTGCCATTGTTTCTCCTCAACACAGAGGAAGAGCCAAATCATTGCTAACAGGGGTGGCTCAACAAGGTTTTATATTAGCCTAGTAAATTCAGAGGCTGCAAGTTGCATCTAATTCAGAGCAGCTGCATTATCCCATTCAGGGAACTAATTAAACCTCTAACAGCAGCATTACATTTATGTTTAAATCTCATTGTTGCCATTATGACCAGCTAGATCAGCCCCTTTCTGCACATACAAATCACTGCAAAAAACCCCTAAACGTTCCCCACAGGTGCATCTTTACCATTTCTTAACAATCATAGGAGCCTGCTTTAGGATATTTTATAGCAAGAACTGGCCTGACCATATAAACTACTGACTATCAGCAGCTCCATTTTATGCTGCTTCTACAGAGAACTGCTCTGCCCCGTGAACCATGCCCCTCCTGCCGACAGCATCAAAGAGTGCAACCATTGCACCGGGAGTCAGAATGAGACCCCCACATGCCTCTATACAGTCTTTGGAAATTAAAGAGCAAATCAAGCTAAAGGCAGTGACTCACCAGCTGCTGGCTTGTCCCCCTTCTTATGAGAATATTTCACTTTACATAGTGTTTTTCAGTGGGAACAAAAACATTCTGCAAAAAGAGGCTATCGCCATCTCACAGATGGGGAAATTGAGGCAGAGAGGAGAAACCTTTGTCCAGAATCATTCAAGCTGGTCCGTGACAGCCATGAGACCCCAAGGCAAATCAATGCTCTAGCCACAGGGTGCTACTACCAGAGTAAAGCAATTCCACAAAATGTTTAAATTACACCAGAAACTAGGAAGACAAATACAACCATCAGGTTTTGGTAGTACAGATTTTTTTTAAGGTAGACCTGCCCAATTGTAGACAGATGTGAATTTTTCACATTCTTTCTCCAATTTCCTCACCTAAACATAAGAGGAAGGAAAAGCAGATTTTCCTCTTGTGGCTTGTTAGGCCGACACTGGGTGGAAATGATGCTTTTTGTTTACAAGCTGGGAAGCAGATCTGTGGGTTCATTTCTCTGAGCAGAGGAAGCACAGGCACACTAACACTTGACCTCTGCTACTAGTAAAGTCGTGCAGCACCGTAAAGCCAAAGGCTTCTTCTCCCTTTCAACATTTGCTGTAAACAGTTCGGTTAGGCATGAAAAGCACAGTGAAAATTATCCGGTTCTTTCAAATAAGCCGCCTGCTGCAGAATCTTTCACTAACAATCATGGTATAGCTGACCCAAGTAATTAACAGCAAAGCCTCTACAACCGAAACAGCTACAGAGGAAGAGAGATATATTTGGCACCCCTAAAACACTGCAGGGAGTGAGAGTATGAACTGAAGGATGGGCTCGTACTGAGGAGGGATTCCCACTTTGCTTTTAGCATCTTTGAATACCTGCCTCTTCCATAAAAGATGATTTTTATCTCCGAGTCAGGATCAGAGAGGCAGCTGAGCATCAGCCAGTGCACGGAGGAGAGGTGAGCAGGGGCACAACCATCCCACGAGTTTACACACCCGGCACACGCAGCTCCACACCCCCAGCACCACGCCAGGGGTTTTATTTCCTTTCAGTGTACAAAGAGTGGTTCATCCGAGCTTATCTCTTGCAGCGCTGCTGCTCTACCAGCAGAGAATCATCTCCAAAGAATGTTTCAGTAATGCTGCGGTGCTGAATTTCAGAGGGACACTTAATCTCGCCTGAGTGGTTCACTAGGGCCAACTTTCTGAGCATGAAATATTTAACTATCCACGGGCCTCCTGTATTATAATAAGGTGACTTCTAACAAGCATCTGCAATAAATATGTGAAGAGGAAAACGGGAGCTATTAAATACACAAAACACAGCCTAATTACTCCCTCCCTTCCATCCCCATGAACCCAGGACACTGCTTACCCCCCCCCAGCAGCAGGGACCCAGAAACAAAACATCTCTGGATGCTGGGAGGGTCCACAGGGCAAGAACTGGGAAGAGGAGGTCAACATAAAGACTTGTGAGGAGCACCGTTATCAACTCTCCCTCGTTTTGGGGATGTAAAAAAAACTTACCTGGCTTGCCTAAAAGAAATTAAGCCCTGTATCTGAGCAACTTAAAAGACTTTGAAAAGCCCCTCACTTCTTGCAATCCTGCTTCTCCCCGACTCCAGTTAAGCCTATCTTTTGGCATTTAATACCCTAAAGGCTTACAGGTGAGCATTTGCCTGTTAATGCGATGTGAGAGTTAGTAAGAGTAATGAAAACCACCCAGGACCCCCTCCGAAGGCCACTGTGGTAGAGAGGAGCTCACACTGTACAGATTCATTCCTAGCACAGCAGCTCTTAAGCAAGATCAGCCTTACCTCATCCCACTCCGAAGCAAAGGACGGGGACTTCTCCAGCCTCTTCTTCCCAGTGCTGCAGTTCGAGAGCGATTCACTCCGGCTCCCCATGGCATCGTCCTCTGTCGGAGAGCAGGTCAGAAGATCAGAGTCTGATTTAGACAAGCTGCGGCTGAGTTTGAGCTCGGCTTTGGGCTTGCTCCCTGGATGGGCTCTGCCCACAGCTCTGTCCCCCTCTTCCTCAGCACCGCCGGGGTGCTGTAGCACGTGGGGTGTGACTACAGTTTCAGGATCCGCCCGGCTGACGTGCGTGTGCTGGACGGTGGCGTAGACCACTTTCTGGTTTTGGTCCGGAGAGCTGGTCCGTACTGATCCAGAGGCAGGTAAGTCAGCATCCTCCAGCTGCATAGCAGGTGGGTGGCTTGTAGCTTCCGTGCCTCCTTTCTCCGTGGAGGAAACGAGCCTGAAAGGGTCCTCACTTATCTCACAGATCGGGGAAGAACCGTGGAGCAACCCTGAAAACTGCTCTGGAACCTGGATGTCCGGGCCGTCGGCAGAGTCCTGGCTGCGGCTGCCACTGCTCCTCCTGTGGTCTTCAAGGGGATGAAAACGGGGTGGGGGGTGGGGGAGGCGGAGGGAAATTAAAAACATGGAAGAAGCAGCGAAATTCCAGCTCTCCCCCTGCCCTCCCTCAGCAGGGGAGGCAGAGATAAAGAGCGAACAGTTCAGTATTGTTCCGCATGCTCAACTTGTACCCAAAGTCATGGCATTTATGAAATTCCAAACACTGGCCTGATTTATGCAATCTGGCAGCTCTCCTTGTTGTTTTATTCCTGTTAACACTAACTATCAGGCCTTGCTATATAAGGCTAAGAGAAGTGCTAACTATATCCTGCAGAGAGAGCAAGTGAGGTAGGAGAAGCAGAGACGGAGGCTCCTAGAACATCTGATACATTTCCATAAAGGCCAAAGTGTTATTTAGAGCAGCGCTCCCTACTCTTGGCATGAGCTGCAGGGTGGGAAAACTTCTGGACTGTAATCAACCTGCAAGTTCCAAAATCCGTTCCCCAAAAAAAACACTGCTTTCCTCCCTAGTGGTTTCTGAGTTTAACCTCTCCTCCTTACTCAGGGGAGAGAAATAAACAGTTTATGCAATAAAAAACTTGATCAAAAAGTCTCTCTCTTGCAAGTGAACCACTGAACACAGAATGGTCTGATCTACTAACGCAGCGAGCTGTGTGGAGTACCGGCTGTCCCAGAAATATGACACTAACTCAGCTACTCCTGCACCAACATCTTCAATATCAGGTACCAGGGTCCTGCATAAATCATGAATAATTGACTGATCCCAATTGCCAAGCATGTGCACAGACATACGTGTACTCACCTTGGTCACATCTGAACGTGCATTTGAACTGTAAAAGCAAAACTGTCTAAAGCTAAAAAGTATAACTTTTGTTTACCAAGGATTCCTATATCTGCCCATAATTGCTTGCAAGTTTTACCCACTTCCATTTAGTGCTGAAGAAACAATCTTCAGTCTGAGGACCAAAACACTATGCTGCAAAGGAACAATAAAGCAAAGCACCCCGATAATGTAGCTCTGAAATGCAAGGAGGATGTTTAGATGTGAAGAGGAAATTGCTTGCTTTGCAAGACAGCAGCTATCGGAAGCCAAGGCAAAGGAATCCTCATTTCAGTGAGGCAAAATACACTAATGAATTTTACTTATCTTTAACTAAAAGCAGCCTATTAGCAACAACAGTGAGAACAACTCCTTCCCCCCAAGCATCCTTTCCAGCACTAAGCCTGACCAGGTCATTTTCAAACACTAACACCCATCTGGTTTTGTGGTCTGTCCTCACACCAGAAATGAGGCAGGAAAGGACTGAATTAGTCATTTGTCTTTGCAAGCCGCTTCAGATCCTGGGGTCTCATGTGCCCTGTGTTTGATGAGCGTAGCTAGTCCCTCTCGCAGGCATTTGTTTACTCCACAGAAACGCCAAAAGCAGCTTGCTCAGTTGGCAGCTGAGTCAGGAACAGCAAAAGCCTGAACGGAGGTTAACTGCCAGGGCAGCGCGCCGGCGGACCTCGCTTCTCGCCGAGATCAAGTGATGCAAGGGCTTATTTCATTCTGGATCCTATGAGTTAAAGATTCCAGGACAATGAAGTAGTTGTTGATAATCTTGCACGGGCACGTACACCACAAGTTCTGCAAGTGAAGTTGCCAAAGGGGAGGCGCATCCCCTGCGGGCAGGTGGTGTCACCAGCATCATTCCTAATGCTGGCTGGGGAGTGCCAACAGCAGCACCTGATCAGACGATCAAGACCAGACTACGTTCAGTTACTTTGCATAAAGTTATGAAGCTGTAATGCTGGAGAGAAACCTTAGAAGAGATCAGACATGCTGCATTCATAGGACAGACTGGTATTAATAAGAAAAAGCTACCGACCTGGTAAGAGGGACACAGCATTGACAGGACAGGTCACATTAACCTGATGGGGAGGGAAAAACTTTTGCAAAATCAACAGCCTTTCTTCTTAACCTTTTTCCTTCCTTGGAAATAATTTCTTCCATGCCCCAGCTTAACCTTTACTGACATTTCTGCTGAAGGCAGAGAGGCGGCTGGTGAAAGTTTATGCCATGTGCTGGAACGCTTGGGTCCAGCCAGAACAAAGTGCTCCAAATCCAGCTCCAGAGACTCACAAAAGGGCTCCTGTTGAACAGAAATCACAGCCGCCCATTCATCCTCGAGCCAACGAAGGACGACTTCGAAATACAAGGCAGCTGCCAGCGAAGGAAGGGATAAAGCAAGGGCAACAACACTTGCTCAGAAGATGTGAGGAACATCTTGAAGGAGACATTTCAGAGCATGTAACACAGGCCTGTGCTGAAAGCTGCAGACAGAAGAACCAACATAGGCAGGAAAGAGCAAATCTCACTCCTTTTTACCGCTGAGGTGTGCATGGCAGGAACACAGAGGGTTCCCCAGGGGATCCTAGGGTTTCAAGGTATCCTTTTGGGGTTTCAACGAAAGGTGCCTCAGGATGGCTAGCGGAGAGGCCAGAACGACCACTGGCCATCTCGGGAAGGTGTATCTTTTCGGGATAGGTTACTGACATGATTCAGCTGATGTGCTGGTCACTTTTCTCATGGCAAAAAGATGAACAGTACTCGTTTTTCAAGGGTGTAGTGAATTTGGAGAAGGAAAAAATAATATTTAGGTGCTAGAAAAGCAAAGAGACTCCAGTTCTAGCCATCTGCTGCACTTCAAGGGATTTGAAAGCATCCTCCTCCAGTTATACCTTTTAACTCACAAAGGGAGTTGTCCTTAACACAGGGACTTCTGTCCAACTCCCTTAGCTCATTTTACACCCAAGCACAGACATCTGACAGGTCCTGACTTCTTCAGCCAATGCCTACTGCAGGTTTCACCAACCGGAGGATAGGATCTAACACCTAATGCGAACAGGAACCCCTTTCTGGGTACAGATTGTCTGCTTCCCAGGGAGGATTCAATTAAGAGCTTCCCTGCCAGCAGCCTGATGATTCCAGATACGAAGCACTTCCCTAAACTCATAACACTAAGCTGCAACCGCCCTGCCTCGATCGAATTTCTTTCCCTATATATCATCAGCAGGATTTGTTTCATGCCTCTGGATTAGGAGAATGAAGCTGTTATTGCAGCTGCTTTTTGCTCAAGCTCCCCAACCTTAAAACTAGCAAGGGCATATGCTAGCCTCTAACTTTTGCATAGAAAAGGCGCCCCATGCTACACACTGCCAGAATTTGTCAAGTGAGGAGCATGCAAATCTATTTCGTGTGGCATAGAAGGCCAGAGAAGAGAAGGAAACTGGACTTTAGGGTGCTACTTTAGAGGTGCAAAAATAACCCTCAACTGCAGGGTTGAAACAAAGGCTCACTTACACAGCGAGGTACTGCATGTGAAATCCAGACATGTACAGTACGCTCCTGTATTAGTCTCCAGCTCAGTCATTTTGGGCAGAGTTTATCCTCCAAAAGCTACCTGAACTTGTGCTCTTTTGTACTCCCCTCCCCTATTCCCCTTTTAAGAAAGGGCAATAAAACCCTGTCCTAGTCGCTTAGAGAGATCATTAATGTGACTCCGCACAGAAGCTTCTAAATACATCATGACAGCAGAAATGCAGGCTTGGAGCTGAGACATGGGAAAAGGGTCTGTCCTCCAACCACGATAAAACCAAGGGAGGGCATGTAGGCTGCGGTTTTACACTATCATTCATCTCAAGGCAAACCATGAGGTTTCTGTCCCTTCCAACCTTTGTTTGGAATATCCATGTGTCCCCACAGATTCCCTACAGTGATACCCATCCCGCTGTTTCTGCAGCCATACTCTGGCTCTCTGAAAAGATATTTTTCTTTAAATCTCTCTGCAGCATGTTTTGTCTTTTATCATTGGCTCATTTCGGATCTCTGGTTTAGAGCACAGTCATACGTCTGGTTGAACCAGTGTAACCATAAAGAAAAACTCTAGCAGGAGGAAGGGCAAAGCAGGGACTTCAAGCTGGGCTTCCTATGGAAGCAGCACAGCAGAACCTCAACAAATACCAGCTTTTAATAACTATCAGAAGGAACCAAGTCAGTCCTACCTGCAGCTGGTTACTGCTAACAGCACTTGTGGATGGCTCTCCCGAGAAGCAAGACAGACGTCAAAGCTCAGAAGTATTTTCTGCATTCATCCTCCATCAGGTCTCTCTGAATGCAGCAGGAGTTGCACAGTCTCCTCCCGGTCAGTCCACACACAGTTTGCCACTCTTGGCCTATTTACAAGTCCTGTTACAAGGTCTGAATGCCCTGACTTCATGCATGCGATTGCACATAGTTTCCTTACCAAAGGGGATGGGAAAGCGTTTGGCTCAAACCACTTCTGATACTCTGCCCAAAACATTAGGCCAACTTTTCCTTGTGCTCCAGCATGTGACAGCAAACTGCTGTAACATACACAAAAAGCAACCAAAGCCAGGCAGATAATACCACATTCATCTAGTCACTGGATACAAGACAACTTGCAGCAAGAGGAACAAAGGCAGCTATCACATATGAAAGGCACCATTAAAAACAGCATGCCTGAAATTCAGCCTTTCAGCTGCCCTGAAAAGCCCTTCTCAATAGCCCGCAAGAATCAGAGTCCTTCTCTTCTGACCAAAGGCTCCTCCAGAACTCATCAAGTAACATCTAGAAGCCCAGCCTCTCAGATCGAGGGCCAAGAAGCAATTCAAAGCCATGCTTCAGCCTGCTCCTTGTCTTGGGATTGAGCTGCTGCCTTTGATGCTCCAGGACCCTTCTGATCCAGAGGTGGGAAAATTCTCCAACACCCCAATTAAGGCTTCAGTCCCTCACTCAGCCCTTGTTTACCGACTCTGCTACTCCCTAAATGCATCTTCTCCCCCCTCATCAGCATATACCTCGCATTTCAGACTTAGCTACGTCTGCTTCCACATGCCCTTCTGGCATCTGACCCCAACTACTGCGAAAGCCAGAAACATTTCCTTTCATTCCTAGTGTAATAAAGCAGATTGCAAAGCTGATCCACCCTTCTAGAGCAGTTATGAAACTCATATGCAGAAAGAAGCAACCTGTAACGCTGTGACAGAAAGCAAGGATGGACAACACAAAACAGAAAAATAGTGCTAATGACAAAAGAGAAAAATAGTCAGTGCCTCATTTCCTACTGGGGTTAAGAAGCCTGAAGTCCCCGAGAGGACAAGCAGCAGGGGAAAGATGACATGGGGCCCTGTCAAAGCTCAGCTGCTCCTGCAGTATAGGGAGAGCTGCCAGCTGGGGACACTGCCACACGTGCAGTCGTGCCACAGGGATCACTCTGAGATGTTCTGGAAAACAGCTGGTACCCTCTGGAGAAGGGGGACCAACAATTATGTTCCTTTCTCCAGGTCCACCATGAAGAGCAATGGGAGATGGCCCTGGCAAGCTTAAGAAACGCAAGAGATGAGAAATACATTGGCTGGGCCCCTTCGCCCTAGGAGCAGCTCTTCACCTCCTCCAGATCAAAGGCTCCACCACATTAATCATAGTGCTAACTGCATTTAAAAGAGCGGACAAGTCTTGGAAGATGAGAAAACTCAACTGCATCCTTGGATTTCTCCCACTACAACAGTGGAAAGGGCTCTAGGCTTGTTACAAACACAGTAACACCTTCCATAGACTGCAAACCCTGAAGTCACAGCTATTATCTTTCTAGCTGTACATTAAAAGACAGGACTCTGCTCTGGATCCTTAATAGGCTAAAGATGCTTCCTGCAACCTCTCCATGAAATGGGGCTTAGACGGCCCGCAGTACCGATGTCTTCAGGTGTTCAGGGGAAGAGATCTGCATCAAGAACAAGCAGATGCATTACTTTGAGATTTTATTTTAATCTGACACATAATTACGACACACCTTCACTCATATTAATCAAGCCTAGATATGGTAGCCAGAGAAAGGAGCAAAGCAGTCAGGAATAGCTTGCACTTGAATAACCAGCAATAGCTGCACACTGAAAAGACAGCCTGAAAGCTTCTGGTTCAATGGCTGTCGCCCAAGGACTACTCCTGGCCGAGACCGCAAAGCACCAACCTGAAAAGCATCCTAACTTTGCCTCCGGCAGCAAGTGGCTTTGGCAAATGCTGGTGGGAAAACAATGACCTCTTGTGCCACCCTATACAAGCTAGGAGTGCGGCAGGACTCAAGGAATGAAAGCTATCGTGCTGCAAGAAGGAAAAAAAGAAAGAGCTGCAGGTCTTACAGGGCAGTCAATGAGGCATCACATCGAATCCTCATTATCCTCTGTTTTCATCCTCAAGGTGAGATGGTTTCCAGGTTTAGAGTCCAAACTAAATCCTTCCAAATTCCTGCTCAGGGCTTTTGAATAAAGCAAGAGATGTTTTTCCTCTAAACAAATCTTTTGTTGTTGTTGTTGAAGGAAAGCCAAAAAGCCCAGCAATAGCCAAACACAAGAGACAAGGTGTTCCCAGATCCTTTGTAAAGCACAAGTGTCCCTCTGGGAGAAGAGAGACTAGTTCGATACTTAACCTGGCTATATAGTGGATTTTCAGTCAGTTCTAGAAAGGGGCTTGCTCTACAGGTTTGTTTTCCTCCTTTGTTAGTTTACATCTCAAATTAGCTTTAATACACAGCGGGATATTGATTTTAAGACCAGGATAGCAGAGCAAATCATCTGCCGACATAAACATGCAACGCCAGCAGGTCTTCAAATTCAGCTGGATGGAGAATACGGCTCATTTAAATGCTTGCATTGGTTCATCTCACTTGTAACAACACGGCACAGCCTTCCACTCCCTGCATTTACTTGACTGTACACAAGATTTGCTTATTTTCTAAGTTAACAGAGTAGGTCCTCGCAATCTCTTAGTTGTCAAAGTAGCAGAGCTGCCCTTCCTCCGTGTACATTTTGTACAGGAACATTTAGATCTCTCCTTTATAAAAGTGAAGATTAGCAGGAAACAAAACAATTGCAATCCAGACCCCAGCCGCCCCACCCAACAAAGAGTTTAATTGTTTCAGTTACCCTCTGCCCTCTATATTTTCCTTTAATGCATCTAAACAAACAGTTCTGCTTTTTGGATGGTCACTTACCTTTTGTTTTCCTATCCACCGCAACTGGCTTTTTAGTTTCTGCTGTAAGCAATAGCTCGTAAGGGTGTTCCTCTTCCTCAGCACCACCTCCCCTGCTCTTTCCTCGTGCAACAGAGGCCTAATGAAAAACAGCATAATGTAGTGCTCCACAAAGCAATGCTATTTATCCCGGCAATAAAGGACAAGGCCTCTTTATGCCATGGTTTAAGCCAGGAATTGGCAGAGGCAACACCTTTGCTGTTGAGTGTGATCCAAAATGTACTACTCCCTTTTTTCCAGCCCCCCCTCAAAAAAAAACCCACCCAAACCTCCTTTATTTTCTAGTATTTAAGGCTGCTGACAGCTTTCTAGCACTGACCAACTGATTCACTGTGCGAGGTCTGCAGCCAGCCTGGAGGGGGGAAAAGAGCTGAGACCGTTATTCCTGTTCATCCCAACTCTGACTTACTGTTGCTATTGGAATTTGCATCGTCATTCACTATTTAGTTGCTGGCCCTATTAGGACATGGCAGGAAAAAAAAACCCAAACAAATCCCTGCCACCTTCTCAAAAGTCTCATATCTAGCATTTCTAACCTCAGGATGCATAGCGTATTTAAGACTAAAGAGCCCTTGGGCAACACTGTATAAACTCAGTTTAACCTCAGGATGTGCAGCAATGATTGTGCTCATTTAAATCCCAAAAAGCCTCCGATTAGAGCTTGTGTTTGTAATATTGGCAGACCCTTCAGCAAGCTGCTCTGGAAAGCCACCATCCATGTGCAGGGATGCACTCTTGATGCAGGATCCAAATGAGTCTTGCTGCAGATTCACACATGTTGGTCTACCTCAACGCCAAGGATGACAGGCATTTGACATCCCTAGATAGCCACATGTGCCATCCCAGTGCTAATGGGGCTAAACTGGGCTTCAAGGCACCCTGCCTGCATGGCCAGCTGCCTTTCAGCACCATCTCCTGGCCAGACCCTGGCAGGTTGATGCAACCCTGTCCCAGGAGCCACGTGTGCCTCCAGCCAACCGCGGTGGGGTCAAACCCAAGCCAGAAAGCAAGTGATCCCTACCCGCTGCCAAGACAGGGAAGAACAGGTCTGAACAGAACATCCCCCCAAGGAGGGCTCTCATACTGCTCACAGACTCCTGGAACTGCCACTGTCTAGACAGCGGACTAAGCACCACCTCCAGTTTCTTCCCCAAAGTGAAAGCATCAGAGTTGCTTCAAGGGCAAATAGGTACCTACCCGACTGCAATCTAGCCAGGGCCTCTGGAAGCTTAGGGAGTCTTGGAAAGACACCCAGGAGTCAGCAGCACAGACCGGATTCCTACATTCGTGTACTGTTTCTCCATAAGCCCAGCTGGCTTTTAAATCCACTTTCTCAATGGGAGGAAACGGGCCACGTCCGGCAAAGAAAGTATTTATTCTACCTGCTTCGAGCATGAGCTGTCAGGCAGCCCTGCTCCCTTTCAGGTGAAGGAGCTCATAATGAGCAAATTAAGGAAAAAAACTTCTGACCAGATGGTGGCACAAAAACATCAGACCGTAACAGTAGGTAACAGGCTCTCGCCAGAGATCTTGGAAAAATACTGCACAGCAGCAGCCTGTCGTAACAGTTGTAGCCTGGACCTCAAGCCAGGCATCAGTACACTCTTAAGACTCCTGCAGATGATGATTATTGTGCTGTCCCCTTTCAAGTGCACTGAACGCATTCAAAGGCAGTAGCTCCTTAGCAGTACACAATTCCCAGCTTTTGCTTTGTAAACTTTTGTGCATGCATTTATAGGCCTGGTTACACTTCATGTTCTCCATCTCTCATCCTTCCAAGCTTTAAATAGAGTTTCAGGTTCAAATTCACTCAAAATGAAGACCATCATTTGCTGGAGAACCGTGCTTGCTCTGTAGGCTCTGCAACCAGGAGTAACACAATCAAATAAAACTTTCTTCCAATTCATCTTTCATTTATTTATACATGTTGGTTAGCATGTATAAATATTCACTATTAGCAAAGCCCCCAAATAAGATGTTGCTAATAGCGAGCACGCTCTTTAAAGCGTACTTAATCCACAGCAGTGGACTTGGAAAGACTTTTTAAAGGGTAACTCCTCTCATTTCTCTCTCCTCCCCCACCAGAACTGCAGACCAAACTGCTGGAACAATCATGGCGCCTTGTCTTTTATCTGCACTTCCCTTTTGGAGATGAGTAGTAAACAAATGAAAACGAAGTTTAATTTGACAACGCAGACTCTTACTCAGCTACAAACCCAGAAGGTTTCTGCAGATAGTGAAACAAGGCACTCAAGCACCTCCAAACAATCAGCTCTTTTGCCTGTTTGTACTAATGTTTTTCCATGATGAAAGTTAAAAGTTTCTTGTTTATGCACATCTGTTCTGACTGATAGCCCCATCTTGGCAATGAAATAAAAAGACTACTTTTGAAACTAGAGTTTGGCCCAACCCCAGAATATTCAATGACTAACTGTCCTGGCTCTAATGTGAGAGCAGGTCCGGAGGATGGCAGATCAGGATGCTGCTCTGAGATGTTTACAGCATTCCCCAAGCGTATTCCTGTTCACGCCTACCCAACCCAGAGACAACATGTACTGAGATGATAAATAATGGGCAAGAGTGAGAAAAGCAGAGCGCCCCAGAAATAGCGAGCAAAGAAGAATCAGACCCAAAACTACCTATCGGTATATCTAGAAGGTCATTTCCAGGCAGCGACACGCGCTGCCTGCAAGTTGTATCAATGAAATTGGTCGCAAATCAAGATCTCCCCAGCGAGTCACTCTGCGTACAAGTCTATTTGCCAGCAAGATTTCCTTTAACGGATCATGTTTCCAAAGCCATTAATGGCAGGACAACACAGCAGGTGTTTTATAATTAAATATGGCAAGATAACTCAGCAGGAGCAGTCAATGCACGTTTCCCTCCCTTGTGTTTATCATCATAAACAAGTTCTGCCTTCTAATTATGCTGTGACCTGCTACCCAGCCGTCCTCTGCTGAGAGCCAGCCATGGGACTGGTTATCACACGCTGCAAAACCATTTCAACAGCAGTGGAGAGATCAGCCCACAATTTCACATTTCAGTTTTACTGTTTATGCACTGTTTGGAGCTTTACTCTCTCTATAAAAAGTCAGTTCTGCCAAAGCAAATAATGTTTAGTCATGTCTCGTGTAGATTTGACACACTTCAGAGAACAGATCACATTTATGCCTTGTAGGAACTTCAGCAGATCAACACATTCAAAGCAAAGCGTCTGGTGAACCGCAGTCTGTTCCGACAACTAGAGGCAGCACACGCTCCACTTGTTTTACATACAACCCACTGCATTTGGAAAAGCAAGGAAATCCACAAGATTTGGTTTTGCTTTGAAGATTTTCCTAGGTGTCAGCAGAAGTTGCCAAGACAGATTTGTGGTTTCACGCACCCCCACAGATGGGTGTCTCGGAGAGCCCTCACATCTGAGGTTCACAGGCAGGTGAATAAAAAAGAGCAATAGGAAGCCCAGGAGCAACAATGCAGAACAGGAGAGCTTTAGTTTCATCAAAAAGCAGCTCACACGCATTGACCTCTGCAGAAGACAGCTTTAACATATGCTGGGCCAGACTGTCGGCTGAATTCAAGCCCCTGATCCCTGTTCACGTCAGTGGGACCCACAAGCCCACGCATCTCCTCCACAGCTGGAAGCTCAGAGGAAGCAGGAAGCAACAGCCCTCTGGGTTTCAGCCTCAAGTGAAGATGCATTTGGTGGGATCATTACCAGTGGGCAACAGTCCACATCACAACGTGATTCAGAAAAATCTCTTCCTAAGGGAATTCCCAGCCAAGAATAGGAAAGTAAGGCTGAAGGTCGACGCAGAAGTGCCCTGGAAGAACCGCACAAAGGAAGTTCCCATGGCAAGTGAGAGCAGCCATGCTGGAGTGAAAGAAAACTTCACATTCACAACCTGACTTACAAGGGAGGTAATATCATAGTTGGCTCCTCCCAAATTACTTTAAACCACATGCGTATAAAACCTCCCAGATCAAGTCCCACGTACCTCACTGGAAGCAGCATGGCCTATCTTCTTCTCCAAATGCTGATCCTCCTCTTCATCAGGTGGAGGCTTGGCAGGCGGGGGTGGACGTTCTCTCTGCAGTTTAGAAGACCACTGTCAACTGCATTGTGTTAAAGCACATCCCCTTCTGCTTCCACGAACACTACGTCCATGCTGCTGTGAATGCAGCATGGTAAGGACCTCCTCAAATTAATCTGGGTGGAGTAGAAGTTCAGTCCTAACAGCACAGAGCTCGGCAACGATTGCTGCCTTTCCTCCTCCTCCTCCTCTCCAGCAGGACACCTAGTTGGGCAGACAGCCCTTTCTGCAGATTCACCACACTGCAGTCCTGTGGACGGACTGCTATTGATAACACAGACCACCCACTTCTGCTCCGCAGCGGTAACACTGCACAAGGCCAGCTCAAACCCACGTGAGCACCAACTATGCTTTCAGGAGAATAAAATTGCTCGGGTGGAAGGTGCTGTGTACACAGGTTTATTGCTTCATTACTTAAGCCAGTTCATTCAGACCCAGACTGGTAATCTCAATGGCACAGCATTTCACAGTGAAGGTCAGTAACGAACTCATGCAAATGCGTAGAAAGGGAAGACACATCACTTGTGTCTTAACGAAACAGTAACGTGAATAAGTGATTCCAGAGGCACCTTTTATAGGTAAAAAACCCTAGAGATCAAGAGACAATGCTGCACTGCATTCCTCAAATATCCCAAGGTTGCCTGTGGGCAGTTAGAGCCGCGCTGCCTTGTCGCGATGCAGAGCCAAACACATCTCTAGGTCATCTCCTGCCCTGCAGCAGCTCCATCTAACGGCAAAGGGAAAGATGGCAGAGGTGAGCCGCTCACTCCAAAAGCAAGTTTTGGAAGAAACTCCAGCAAGCTCCTGGAGCACGTCCCTCTTTCTCCCTTTTCACTGCAGTTCAGCCTCTCATCTTTTCTTATTTGCGATAGAGCTGAGCTTATTTCACATCAGACACTATTAACACAGGACAGTACATAGATGGATAAGTCACCAAGATTTAGTTAGTAACAGGATAGTGCGTCTTGCACCCTAAAGAGAGATCTGGCTGAAATGTCAGTCTTCTAAAGCTTTTGTCTCATTTCTACTCTATTTGCTAATAATACAGGAAAAAGGATGCACCTCTTTGCAGAGAGAGAGGAAGCATAGTTACAGTACCACCAGCAGTTTAATTGTTCACTGCTGCTTTGCCTTTTGTCCAAAAATACATCCACAGAGCAGGCTTTGTAAAACCAACCAGAAAGCAAACGCTGAAGCTGACACAGCATGCTGCACGGCCAGCATCCCATCTGCCCCATAGCAGCGTTGCCACCGATTGCTAAGGGGGCAGCAGATGCAACTAACAGAAGGTGAGGAAGACTTCTTTGGAGACAGTTCCAGGAGCTTTGCATTGCCTTGTAAAGCCTTGAGTACCCTCTACAGATCTCTGCAAGTAATACACAAAAAAACGTTTCTGCTGCCAACTAGTTTCCAACAGGACATTCTTAAAGGTAATTTCTTGAGAGCCTTCTCTTGGGCAAAGCAGAGAGCAAGAGAGATGAGAAAAATGCTCCACACACAAGTTTCCAAAGCTTTCTTCTAGACAAGAAGTTAGCCCTTCAGCTAAGTGCAATGTCCTGACAAACCAAAACTCACAGGCACCAGTACTCAACTGCCAGAAAACAGAAGGATGCAACACCAGGTGAAAATCAGGCACGTAGAAGTGGCTACTCGTGGGCAACGCAACGCAGGTTATGTGAACAGGCCAGTGACAAAGGAGAGGTACCCGCCTGCTGTAATCAATGTCAGGGATGGGTTTAAAGATTTCCTCAAGCTGGGGGATTGGCAGCCTGCTGCAAAACCATGAAAATGGAGATAAGTTACCTCTCCTTCTAAGGCAAGCAGAGATGAACAAACATAGCTACATACAGGCCTGACTCCTGCTGCTTTGAGACCAGTTGATTCCGCTTCCTTATTCACAGACTCTCGATCTGAAGATCTCCCACTGGCAAGGCTGTCCAGGGAGTGGCAGGATGTTGCATTGTATAAAGCTTCATACGGGCTCTCCTCTTCTGGGTTCACATCAAAATCTATGATCAGTTCTGTCACTGCTTTCTCCACATCACCTGCGAGAGGAAGGGAGACACAAGTACATCACTCGGGGCTTCTGCCCTTGGAAAGTCAGCACTTCCAGGAAGAGCAGCACTAGTGACTGCCGTGTGGCACGGAAGCCTACCCTGAGATATCCGGCACACAGGATCAGTGGCTGGAACAAGCGGTGCTTGAACAGTCTTCTCTGCAGCTTTGGCACTTTTCTTCCCAGTCGTGTAATCTGCAACGAGGGGGGGTGACAGGGTCAGTTTATGTCAAGCTAGTTTTACGTCCACTTCAGCATATGGTACTTCCTCCCTTGTGGATGGAAGGCCAACTGTCAGCTTATTACGTCTCCAAAAAATACCCAAAGTGCATTATTAAAACTTGCAGCTCAGATCCCAAAACAGAAGCAGGCAGCCTCTTTAATCACATGCACAAGGTTAAGGATGGTTCTTTGAACTTTTACAGAGTCTTTAATCAAAGCTGCAAAGCTCCTGTACAGACACAATGTCATGGAGCAGATTACTTCATGTTGTAGACACAAGCTACATCACTAAACAGAGATGTAGTCTAGTCTTCTGGAGTCATAAGACAGAGAAACCAATTCTAGCTGTGGTCCCCTAACCACAGGCAAAGCCAGAAACATTAAGCTTACATGAATAAAATCAGACAGCAACATCTCAAGCAGCTAGCTCACTTACAGGAGCAAACTAACAGCATTTACCTGCAAGAATTTCAGTTTTAAAGCCTATCTTTGTCTTTAATTTCAGAATAGAGATAATACCTACCAGCCTCACAGGCAAAGCTTAATTAAAAGTCTGCAAAGTGCTTTGAACCTGTAAAGCTCTCAAACACTAAGCATGAATAATGCACACCAGTTGCATATGCTTCTGATCTTTCTCCCCACAGCTGAGAGGAAATTGAGACAGCATAATTACAAGGTATGAATTTAGCTAAGATGCCACATTTCATTCCCTAACTTGGACAGACACAATGGGCCAAGCTTCTTTATAAACCACAAGTAATCAAGGCCTCTTCTGTAAATCTCATCTGCAAAATCCGTGCCCAAGCTTCACAATGAAGTGAGGAGTAGGATGTAAGTTCTGTGGACGACTATTTGCCTACACAGGCACATAAAGGATAGTTAATCCAAAACCATTTCTAAAGCTATTACTTTGCATTCTGCAAGTAGATTTAGGCTATCCTTAATTTTAATTAACTTCTAAAGTGAGTTACACAAAGCTCAATTAAGCCCATTTAAACTGTAAAAGTCATGCCACACTCCTTCAGCAAAGGAGCTAATCCCCCTAAATGCCCCTCTTGGAAGTTCCTCTGCAAACATTTGGTCTGGAGACAGTTCACCCGAGCGTTTAAGCATCATTCCTTCCAACACCTGTAAGTTTCTCATCGAGGGACCTGACCTGAAGCTGCTTTGCTTTCAGCACTTTCCAGGACTAGAGAACAAAATCTTGTACTTGCACTGGCACATTCAGCACCCCAAACTTTTCCCTCCTGCCCACACACAGAGCTACACCACTTACCTTCAATAAGAGCTGCTATGTGTTGGCTTTTCTGAGAAGGAAGTTCCCTCACAATATCCAGAGCGGTCAGGCCTCTGTTATCCTTTATGTTCACATCAATACCTATGGCAACAGGTATAGAGAAGGCAAAAGCAAGAATATTTTCTAACTATGTGCAAATTCATGTCTTCCATCAAGTCAGATCTTACATTTGTGATCATCACTGGGGGGAGCTAAAAAATGCTCTAGAGAGGCAGACCTAAAGCCAAACACCAAGAGATCATCTCTCCTGTAACCCTCCCCGAGGAACTTTGATAGCTGGTTGGAGAAACATGCTGCCACTATAAAGGGGTTTCCTCAAGTTCTGGGTGAAGTAATCACCACGTTATTGCTTCAAAAGGGCATCGTTCTCTCACCTGCAGCCAGCAATATTTGTACCACATCTGTCTTGCCAAACAAAGCAGCTTCGTGCAAAGCACTGCCTTTTTCAGTCTGCAAATTAAATGGAAAAATAGCATGAAGCTAGACAGTGAGGAATGGTGATGGAGGCATGTTTTAGAAGGTTACAGAAGCAATAAATATACAGCATCATATAAAAACTGTGTGCAACAATATCTACAGCTGAGGACAGACTATCAATATTATTACAATGCTGAGAATTTGGAATGGAAAATGGGGATGGTCTCTTCAGAGAGAGATGCGGGCCCAGGTTAGGGACCAAGAAAGGACTTTCTACAGCTTAGCAAGAGGTCATGTCCTGAAGAGGAAAGACAAGACCACCACATACAAGCTATTGCTGTGGAAACAGCATATTCACAAGTGGCTTGGTAGGAAGAGACACAGTTTGCCTCCACCGCTATCAAGAGCTCATAGTACTGCGGGGCAGAATAGCTTAGGCGAAAGGGCTTTTTTCCTCCCTCGCTATGTGTCTGGGGCTCTCTGTCCAACTAACAAGCAGGCATGAAGCACGCACAGCACCAGAATCCCTCTGCGCAGCTTCTTGGAGCAACCAAGAGCTGAACAAACAGCCCAGAGGAAAACAAAGCTATCGCTCATCTTTCATAAACAATCCCTCTGGCAGGAGGGTTAGGTGGAGCTCTCCATGCCACGACTACATGGGTTCTCCATCCCCCAGCAATCAGACCAGCTCTCCAAACACAGAAAAACTAGATACCTGATAGTTGCTATCCATGCCAGCATCCAGGAGGACATGGACTACAGTTTTGTGACCATTCCTAGCTGCCAAGTGCAGGGGAGTGTGTTTCTTAGTGTTGCAGCTTAAAAGATTGGGGTGAGCATTCAAGAGCATCTTCACGACTTCCAGCCTCCCATAGAGCGCGGCCAGGTCCAGAGGAGTCTCAAACTTGTTATTGCGCATGGTGGGGTCGGTCAGCTCCTCCAGAAGGACTTTCACCACCTCTGTGTGGCCGTACTGCGCAGCACAGTGCAGCGCCGTCTCGTTGTCATTGTTCTGGGGGAGATCACAAATGCCAGCGCGTCAGAACGGGGGAGAACAGAGCTGCTCCATGCCTCGCTCAAACCATTGAAGTTTAAATGCAAAAACAAGACAAAAAAAAAAAAAGCAGTCGGAAAGCAGAGAGCCCAGTTTGAAACAGGGCCTGGAGCAATGTTTTCACCATTTCGCTAAAAATTTATCAGGCAGACATCCCCTCATGAACTCATCAACTGACCCACCCAGTAAAAGCTTCAAAAACATTCAGAACAATAAGCTTTACTCAGATATGGGAAATCTGCTCTACGGGAAATAGGTGCTATATATGGAATAGCCTGCTTTCAAAGCACTGAGGTCAAAATCAAGGGACCATGCTGAAGTTTAAGGGATTGTCGAGCTGTATCTGGATTCCCATTAATTCTGCTAGCACTTGGGGAAGGCAGTCTGTTATTTGTCGGCAGCATCCCACACTTGGGGTGACACAAAAATAAAAGGCTGCAATATATGATAGGCAAACTGCAGCATGAATTCTATCTGCTGTAGCTTAATCGTCATCATTTCAGATTTAAACTTCAATTGTTTCAAATCCTACTTATCCTGATTATAACAGTCATTCCACCTTTGCAATTCTGAAGCTCGCAAGCTGGCTGTTTAGAGAAAGGGTGCATTAAGTTACATGCAGTTTGTGAATTAGAAAGCAGTGCAATTAGATCACTCCATTAACAAGCCAAGGTCTCAGGTCAACTGAGGGAAGAGATGTCCAAGCGACAAGAGAACACCTCCACAGTGAAAGCCAGATCCAATTAATGCATGCAGTATCTGTCAGGTTAAAAATCAGCAAAACAAAGCATTGAAAGACAAGCAACCTAACACATTTCACTTGCAGGTGCAAAATAGGAACATTGCTAGACTTAAAAGAGCCTTTTCTCAAATTAAATTCACCTCATGTTTCTAGTTTTACTACTGTGTGTTATACACAGAGGGATTTCGGTTTAAGGACTTTAGAAACAAATACTTATCTAACAATTTGACCCAAAAAACTTTAGTACAAACTGTTACATACCTCAACTGTAGCTGAATCATGGTTGAATTTGTCATTTTAAGAACAGTTCCCATTAAAAAAAAAAAACAACCAGAGAACGTACTTGTCTTGGAGTTAGAAATACTACTTTAGAAACTGAATTTGATCAAAATACCTTCCTTTTACTTTGAGAGCACATGCACTTTTTTGGATACCAGCCTGTAGGAGCAGTCAATATTTCGCACCATTTCACAACCACACTGCAGAACTTGCTCTGTTGTACAAGTAATTTAATCCTATTAACGTGTTAAGTCATTCTCAGGATTACAGGAGTCATGCATGCAAACTCCCATTTGTTTTCATCTGGTATTTGCATCATTTTTCAGCCACGTGAAAAGCATAAGGGAAGCAAGGAGTTCTGGAGAGGCTCTCTGCAGCTGCAACTTGTATAAAAGCAGAGACTAAGGAGGCAGGAAGCAGCAACAGCCACGTGCAGAAGTGAGATCCGTAAGAAGGTAAGGAAAGCATGGCATCACTGTTAGCACAGAAGTTCAAAGTCAAACAGGCTCTATACTTGGAGTGGCAGAGGCAGCCATGGTGAAGAAAGGCACATACAAGTGGACAGAATTACGGTAGAATAAAGAAGTCTGCACATAAAATATACATACAGAGTGAGAAGGGGAGAGAATAGAGAACTACAGAGATCACACCTATCAATCAGCTTGAGCTGCTGGTCTCAAGGCATTTAAAAGGTTGGTAAATCACTTTATTCTTATTTGACAGAGAAGGGAACCCAGGTATCAGTGAGCCCATGACACAGCCAGAGCAAGGCCCTCAGCCTGCCCCATCACATGAGGGAGGCTCGCTGCCGATTTTTGCAGAAACAGTAGATAACCCCGGCCCCTCTGGAGCAGCGGGTATCTGCCAAAGAGCCACGGGGCATATGCACTGCTCACGCCACACTAGCCCTGGCTACCGGGGATATCCACTGCTAGGACTGTCCCCCTCTCATCCCTCCCTGGCACAGAGACCATACCCCTCAAGGGGGCTTTAAAGCACGCAGCAACTCCAAACACCTGCCTAATGGCTCAGAAATGAGAACACAACATCCTTTAATAACATAATTGTTGGAGACTTCCCCCGTCTTCATTGCAATTTAGTCTAATTTTCCTTAAGCAGGTCAGGGCTCTGACGCTCGGGGTGAAATCCCCAGACTCTCCTCCTGCAACAGAGATCACCAGGTGGTAAACTCCCCTGAATCATTACAGCAAGTCTTTCCCCATCACAGACTGTGTACTGGAAACTCTTGCTATTGTATAAGTCTTTATTGCCTCCATTTTGGGAGAGTTTTGAGCAGCCAAAAATACTAGAGCCATTCCAGGCAAGGGAGTTTGCCTCCCTTCCCCGCATCGCCTCTCCAAGCACAAACCAGAGCGGAGCCTGAACAATGAGCATGAGCGCTCAGGCGTACATATTTATTGGAGATGGAAAAAGAAAATTCCTTTCCAGCAGCCAGAAGGCATATGGGTTCAAATTTCAAAACTTCTTAGAAAAATAAAGCACTCAACAGGGCCCAGGGGCTGCATTCTTGCAGGAATCCTAGCATCCTAGCATTCCCCCCAATTCACAGTTGGGAGTGAGAAGCTGGGCTTGTACGATGCCCGCCTACAGACCACAAAATGGGAACACAGGCAGAAATGCCTCTGCTTTCATATGGGCTCCATCAAATTTTTCAAGCCCTGGTAACTAGATACCACATACCATAGCCCTTATGCTCCTCATCAGACGCTAAAATGGAGAATCTACAGCCCCTTAAAGTATATCTGTCTGCACCCCTGTTCCTAACACACCGTAAGAGGGCTTCAATTGAAGAAAGGAAGACTTGGTTTAAATAAGGGAAAGTTTTATAACCTGCAAAGATTTGAACGGTCAAATAAACTGCCAAGGGAGACTACAGAGCTGTCCCTCTCCGAGGTTTTTGAGAAGCTGCTAGACAAACAGTGGTCAGGAATGGTTTAGGTAGACCTGATCCTGCCTCAGGGCTGGGGAAAGAGGGTATATTGCCCTTCGGTCCCATCCAATCTATTTCTAAGATTCCTTTGTAGGATTTTTGTCGGTGTGTGCATGTCTAACGGAGGCTTGCCCTATTAAAAACCTGCTATTTTGCTGCTCCAGTGACACACCTGATCCTAAAGCACAGAACAGGGATGCCCCACTGGCATGCACTCCACAAAGTTTCAGTTAAAGGCAGGCCAAAATGAAAGAGGAAACAAAAACATTAAGCAAAATCCAAACTTCACCAGGAGGTGACACCCAAGGCACATCACAACCTCGGGTACAAAGCAGGCCAGAAGAGTTGGCTGGAGCTGCCCGGTCAGTTGTACCATCTCCTTCCTTCCTTTTGCAGCACACGATTTCCATCAGTATCCCACACGGCACTGCCAGGAGCCGAGTAAGGACGAACAGGCCTCCTTCCTTCCTACAGGTGCCCAACAATGCCAAACACATTTCAGAAAAAAAAAAAAAAAACCCAAACGATCCCCATATGTCCAACAAGCTTTCGGGAGCTCTGCGGGTGGGTTCGCTGCCCGGTTTCATTTGCAGACTCCAGATGGTAGGCTTCCACTTTTCTCAGCAGCCCATTTAGATTTATAGCACTTTAAACCCAAATCTGCATGATTCATTTGCTTCCAATTAAAAAAGACAAAGGTAGTTTGTGCAGTGCACAAACCTGAGCTATGTGACAGCTTTTTCTACTTTGGTTCCTTCATACAAATTAAATAACCAAATTCAAGATAGCAGGAGTTACTGAAGCAAAGTTGCTGCTCCATTGCTTAACCTTGCTTCTATCATTTGCTTTTCCGAAGTCCTTCAGGCCTGTAACAGTCATACTGCAGGGACCTCCTATTGAACAAAAGATGCTGAAGAGGAAAGGGCACAAAAAAGCAGCTGTTAACTATTTAACTTGTAGGAGAGCAAGAAGCTTCTGCCTTTCTTATTTCTTCCTCAACAGGATATTAAATTGTAGTCCAGCCTTATATAAATGCTTTCCCCCTCTTCTAAATATCCAAAAATGTTTGGAAAGATGAAACATCTCGCTTCAACCATTTCTGTATGACATCCTATCCTGCACGGGAGCTGAGAAGCTGGAAGCACCAACTAAGCAAGGACTCTTACACTTTGCACCTGGACTTTTTGTGATTCTCCCACCTGCAGCCAGGCTATTGAGAAAACATCAAGGTTTGCATGACAGCTAGGAGTCCACATGTTCTTCATCAAACCTGGTCAGAAACTGGTGGAAAGCCAGTCAGAACTTGTGATGAACCCAACAGATTGTGTACAAATCATCTCTCTCTCCTTAAAACCAAGGCAAAGATTTCAAAAACACCAGCCTTGTTCTCGAGAGCACTACAGCCATCTTGAAAACTGAACTGAGAGTTTAAAATAATGCACATGTCAAAAATATAAAATCCAAATTAGAATACTTTGTAAACAAAAATCCACAAGTAAGTGAGCTCACTGTATATTTCATCTTTATATTCCTTCTGCATTCAACATTTTAATGCTGGAGTGCATAAGATTTTACTCTGTTATTGACAATGTTTTAGAAAGCACCTTTCAGGCAACCGAACTGCTCGACTATGATGCTTCCACAGAAGACATTTGTTGTTGTAAAATTCCCATCTGGATTTTTGTAAAAATCACCAATACGGATGAGCTTCATGTAAATATATTTGTGCTTATAGAGGTATGTGCTAGAGTATTTCCTGAAATAGAAGTCTGCAAAAACAAACGTAATTCCCAGCGGAATGTGTGTTTTTAAGGTACTGCAGATCAAGCAGAGTAGAAGTTTTAACTAAACTTTGAGAGACAGAAATCTGCCATGGATGGCTGGATCCAAAATAATTGGCTGGAAGCAACTGTGGCGTGGTGGCTTACAGCAGAAGTATCTCATGATAAATCAGCAGACTATTATGCCATCGCTGGCCTGCAGCTTCCCTTAAATAAAAATGAAAAATGTTGTCTAAGAAAACACCACCAGGAACTTTCTTATCTGCTTCCTCAATTGCTCAGCCTCAGTGCATCGTAAGTGCTGATGTCATGCCTTTTTGTAGCTCAAAAACAACTAAAAGCAAGAGAGGAGCAAAATAGGCAAGAAAACAGGAACAGAAGACTAGGGCTGAAGGGTCAGACGACACAACAGACTTAACATCAAAAAAAGAGAGACTGATGCAATAAGCAGGACATGAAGGACTTGGGAAGGGAGGCATGAACATTACAGCCTTCCCTTCTCCCCACCACCACCAGAAGAATTAACTGTCCATTCAAATGACAAATACAGCATTATGCGTTTTGCAGGAGAAAAGGCATGAAAATTCACTCCGAACAGCCCACAGAGAAAATGCATCCAAGTTTAAGCAGGAAAAAAAAAAAATCCTTCTCTTTGCATTTATCAGCAACATTAGCACATGAAACAAAACCTAAAGCATTTTAATTGAAATAACATTACCTTTTGGTAGTCATCCAGCCAAACCAAGCAAACTGACCATCACCGTGAGTCCTACAAGGCTAAGCAATGAAGGAGCCCCCAGGAAAGTAAGGAAAAGCTTCCCTTAAATTATGTTTCTATAACTGCTTTGAAGAAAGAAACCCACAGTAAATAAATGGTTGCATTTTACTTTTCCCCAAGCAGCTGCAAACTGAACAGGTATTATTGCAACTGGCTGACATGGCACCTGGAAGCACGCGAGTGCAGCTTGGAGTAATGATGCAGTGAAATGCTGACAGCAAAGTACACACCTTGGCATTGATATATGGGTCAAAGGGGCCGTACTTTTTGAGTTCTTTGATCTCAAGAGCATTCTACAAAAAGGAAGAGGAAAAAGAAAAAAAATGTGATAATGAAATGGGTGAGATATAGCAACAAAGCAATGGGTGACTCCCAAGGGGTGGAAATGACAGAACACAGCATCTTGTTCCAGTCAAAGCTATTAACAGCAGAAGCCATTCCAGCTGCCGATTCCTGTAACTTGAACCACTGTGCGTTTCATTTACAAGACTCCAAACACAAGCAGCACAGGCTATTCGGCTGACTCTTCTCATTTAGAAAGGTTCCTACTAAACAGACATTAATGAAACATTACCTGGAAGGATTACACTGAGCTTTTAATCTTTTGCAAAGGTTTCCCCTATACCTGTCCTACTTGGAGCAGAACAGTTTACACTCAGGGTCCTCAGTCAATTCTTATCAGATTGATTGTAAACAGCTAACTACACTTCTCAAATCTATTTAAACAGACTGAATGCCTGCAGCTGTGCCTGAAGACATTATTAACCACAGCCCCAAACTGGAAAACTATCAAAGACATTAAAACACATACTCTTAGTTATTTCTGCTCAATTGAGGAGTGGTAGTGAATAGCATTACTACCATATTTTTCATTTCGTGATGCTTCAGAAGCAACCATTTAGCCTTGGAGCAGCCTGATGCATCAAGTTAGCCGTCTTATACCAAGGAACAGAAAACTTAAGCATGGCACTTTGGTCCCCACTAAGTATGGCTGGAAGCAGGATTAGGACTCCTAAACCCGACTCCGAAGGGAGTTTGCTCCTCAGCTTCTGAAAAGTGTATACTGCAGATCAAAATTAAACAGCAGAAACTCACAGTTCCCAGCTGCTCATCTTGACTTTTACCGATTTTGCCAAACTTGAGCCATGAGTATGTGACCTACTTGTGAATTCACTTCTGAATGAATATACATTTTTAGCCTTGTGGTACTAAGGCAGACAAACTTATTTTGGTGTACTCCTGTCCTCCTGGATGAAAACCTGAGTAGTTTAGGAGTTGATTCACAGGGATTAGATATTCCTGCCTCAGGGACAGGACAACCAAGTAGCTTTAACCGTCTGATTTGGATCAGTTACTGCAGGTCTGCCCAAGCTCACTCAGCCATAAGTGGTTCAGTAACACTGCTCAGCTGGCCTCACTCAGTAAACCAGTTCCCTTACCCAAAACTCTTAAACAAAAGAAATATTTGGGTCTTCTAGCAGTAGCATTTCAGAAGTTCCCTGGAATTGTAAGATACCTGCTGACTTTCACGGGGAAGTTACACGGGAGCCAGCCCTCCAAAGTGGACACAGGGGCTGCCGTACAGAATAGCTGTCTCATAGAAATCAATCCCTCTGCATCCTAGACCAAAAACTATCAGCTTGACAAAGGGAAGAAATCCACCAGATTTTTTTTCTTGCCTGATTGAGAAAATAATTCTTTAAGATTAAGCTAGGGATTTATCTGGGGGGAAGTAGGGTTAAAATTATCTTACAACTTACGAATTAGTTAACTGGAGCAAGTGCTAGAGACAAGCCAGGAGAGTAGCTAAGAGAGCATGGCCAAAGACTAAACAAAGCTGCTTTGATTAGTTCCCAAAGAAGGGAGCCAATGTATCCTTTGACAGAACTAGAAACCTTCTCAGCTATCCAGCAACTGAAAGGAAAAACTATGGGTTAGTTTTAGAAGCCCAGTATGAAAGCAGGAGTCCACTTCCTAGGTGTTGAGTGGTTCTCATCTATATATCTCTGTATAAACATATATACCTTACTCATTCAACCACTAACTCAGAACTGGAGGTATTTGCTTTAGGCAGTGCCCTTCTTATCCCGTTAGCAAGTAGGACTTTACAACAATTGCTACTAGTTTGGGAAGGGTCAGGAGTCAGCTGAAGCAGTCTCTCTCCATCCGAGGGAAGCCATTCAACAATACATTAGAGAAAAATACGCAGACCTGCTCATTCACTTTAGTATGTGAAGGTCCTTGGTGGATGAGGAGCTTCACTATGTCTGCATCTCCTTTCCAAGCTGCCAGGTGAAGAGGGTAACAGCCTTTACAGTCTGCCACATTGGTCAGTGCATCGTTCCTCAGCAGAACCTCCACAACATCCCTGCAAGAGAAGGAAACTTGAGTCCATAAGATATTCAGTCCTTGTTTCACCGCTTACATTCTGTGGTAAGTATTTTACAAAAAGTTAATCTGAACAGGAGTATTTCAGAGATCCTCTTGAAATGTGATTTTTAAAGCGTTCCTATTAAATGCTGCCCAAGGAAAAAAAAAAAAAAGAAAGACTGCTGAGATGAGCTCAGGAGAGATCTATGTTACCTTCATACTAATGGAGCTGAATAGGGACTGAAGTCATCCACAAGCCACTCTGGTGAAAAGTGAATTGCACCAGCACAATGAAGATTAATAAAGATTTTAACTATTCAATTTCTCAATATCTTAAGTAGCAATGAACAATACAAGATTTACCACACTGAAGACTGGAGTTACTTAAAAATGTAATACGCAGGAAAGCAAATTTTAAGTGGTGCAGGCACAGCAACACATTGGACACCAGACAGACTGCAGAGGACTGTTACTGGAGAAGCCACCTTTAATATGTTGTTGTATCTTATCCAAATTGCTTATAAATAAAAGGGTGGTTGAAAACCTCAGTGTTTCGCCAAATTCTTAAAGAGATGTACAATCATACTGCACAGCAGCCAATGCCGCTACAGCTTCTCTGCACTGATGTTCTTCACTTCTTGTCCTGAAGATGGTGTAGTGCTGCACCATCGCCACATTTTCAGTGGAAACAGCATTAGACTGGTGAATGAATTACACAGAAACCATAGCTTGTAAAGCACATAGTATCCCCTATGATCAAAGGCATTATAAGATGACTCACTTATGACCATTCAAAGCAGCATGGTGCAGTGGAGTGTATCCAGTACTGTCAACGCAGTTCACATTTGGCCCTCTCCAGATGCTGCAAGACAGAAAACGTACAGGGAACACTTAGGCATACACCAAACAGACGGACAGCTGGCAAGGACAAGTTTCAGCAGAGTTCTCACACCAAGTTGGTTATCTGGAAGCAAACCAGTGGTTGGACAGCTGTGGTTAAGAGCAGGAATACAGAGAACAGACCGCACAGCACTGTGTCAAGCAGAGGGGTTAGTGTCACAAAGCACACAGCCGGTACAGGGATTCACTACTCAATGCTTTATCAGACCATCCTGGTTTTAAATCAGAGCTCCCACGTTCTCCTGCTACTAGACATCTTTCAGCCATACATGTGCTTGCCAAAAAGCATCTTCAGAGGAACATGTGTCTATTAAAGTTAACCACAAGAGACAGTAAACCATCAACCCACCACTAATTCACACCCCTCTGAAGAATTTTGATGGGTCTGGGAAATCCTCTTCCCTCCATGGCAAGAGTCACTAGGGGTGTAAGCCAAAGACTGTGGGACACAGAGCCTGCTCTTGGTCACCAGTGTGATTCCACGCTGACTTCTTACTGTCCAAAAATCACTTCCATCTGACAGCTGTTGGCAAGCTCTATGAAAGAGTAGGTGGTCTCCAAGCACTTCTGAGAATATAGTTAACTTCCCTCCCTCGTTCAAAAGGCGAACACCAAGGATTTAAGGATTAACCCTGTAGAGGATTAATCTTCCCCCTAACCCCTGCAAGGTATCCTATTTAAAACAGTGGAGAAACGCATGTGTAAGAAGCTGGCACTGCTCTTGAGCTTGCTGTTAAGGGAGTCTGGTTTCTACTGCCACCTCTCACCAGTGCTACCACCCTCTCCCAGAAAGGGCACGTGAACTCAAATCAATACGTTCTTATAGGCAAATTGAAACCGCTCACCTTTCCTGAAGACAGCCCTCTCCATTACAACCCATCATTCCTTGTATGCTGCCCTGTTTTAAACTTAATACTTTCACAAATTATAAAGGATTTATTATAAACCTAGACAATCACGCTTTTGCTAATATAGTACATTTTCCTGCCTTGTTTTCTTTAACTAGGGGTATAACTTCACAGCACCCTCTAATCCCCAATTTAATTGGTTTAAAATAAAGTCAACTGTTGCTCTTTATGAAGTAGGTCTTTCCTGATCATTTCATTTCCTCCCCAGCATGTAATCGCTACGACTCATTGTATGATACAGAGGCAGCCTGAGCAGTAACTAGGTTTTCTAAAATAACAGTCATTACTAGAGGGCTCCTAGCCAGAAAAAACTCTATACCACAGTGTATAAAAGCAGCAGGAAAGGCACCAAACCAACAGGAATCTCGTGCAGACCAAGTGGAAACTCAGAAGTAAACTAAGCAGCACGCTTGACTCTCAAGCATGTTTCAGGTGGGATTCAGGACCACGCTCTGAAATGGAAAGTCTCTCCCCTCCAAGTGACTCTTGATCCGGCAGAGCATTATAAAAGGCTTTGCAGTCCTGAGACAGACACGAGCTCCACTAGAGGAGAGGCAGCTAAGGGGAAACTTTATCCAAGAGGACAGGGAAGTGAGCCACAAAATCCAATTTGCAAAGGATCAGAAGGCTTATTCAGAAGCATTCCTGCACACCACCACACCACACGCTGTCCCGCGCTTCAGAAGCAAACGGCAAGCCAATACACGCATGCAATGCATTTCAAGGGCTACTAACATTGTTTGCAGGATGATGGCTTAAACTACGTCCAGAACATATGGGAGACACCAAAAAAACAATCAGATTGAGTCCACAAGGTGCCCTACCTCATCCAGCTGCAACAGTCCTGAGTACAAAGGGGACCTGAGTAATTCTCAGGCTCTGGTTTATTTTTGGCAGTGGGCTCATGCAGTGTGGTTGCCCAAATAATTTATTGCTGGATTTAAAGCGGCAATTAATGGTTAAAACTAGTGCCAGAAAGACTTGCGTGTAGTCTGGAGCAGTTAGAAATACTGCACCTGCGCATCCCCTTGCACAGGCTGCTAACCTGACCAAAGCCAGAGAGTTCAGTGGTTTTACATATTAAACAGAGCTGTGCTTTGATTCTGAGCTCAAAAAGCTTCAGGGTATACATATGAAAAACCAGCAGCATTTAATACAAATGTTTCTTTCAGCTGAAGTTATGAGGTAAGGAAAACCAAGGTTAGTGGTGTAACGGGCATAAACCAAGTCACTTGCTCAAAGGGATCCGCCTAGTCGGCAGCAAGACTGGGGACTGGAGCCCAGGATCTCCGTCCCCATCAGAGCATGGTCTGTCTCCCTGAGAGAAAACACACTTCCATAAACTTCCTTAGAAAATTTTCTGGTTAATGCTTTAGAGTAAAATGCAAAGTTCACTCAAGGGACTGGGAGGAGGAGAAAAGTTGGAGTCCAGGATGGAGCTGGTTCAACAGCGAGTGCTGGGTATTGCAGAAATCAACTGCCAGGATTTTAAGATATTTAAAAAAAAATAAAAAAATCTGCTGTGTCCTTTCCTCCCCCTTGCCCTTTTATTCTTGCAAATAAAGAAAGCTTTTATCAAAGAAAGGTCAAATCACCCAGAAGTTCAGACTGGAAGGATCCAAGAAGAGAACTATTTATATTTAGATGTGAGGACTGCAGTGAAGAATATCAATCTCTTCCCTCCTCTTCCTCTCCAGCTCTGCTAGGAAGGCTATATAGTTCTCCTGAGTTAACAGAAACCAAGTCTTTCATCCCATTTTTATTTATGCAATGCACAGCATTAAAGTGACAGACCAAGATAAGGTCCTGAGCTTCTCATGTTAGATCTAAGCACAGGAAAATAACTCCACTATGGTCTGCAGAAACTAGGAGTCGGAAAAAACACTGGCACGGGAATGTTACTTCTGAAAGATACTGCAATTCCCTCAGAGCACTATTTGCAGTGCCTGGTGCATCTGATTTGAATGACATCTCAGGCATTATCTGTAGGAACTGCGGCAGAACTACTGGAAGCAAAGCCCAGGCTGTAATCTAAAATATTAGGAAACCCCCCTCAGACCACTTTGGGGAGGAGGTGGGTACTCTGCGATCAAAATTAGATCTTTTGAAGTGAGGAGTTTGTCAGGTCTTTTCAGGCCAGACAAGGAAATTTAAAGAGGTTTAAGTCAACAGGAACAACTCAACAAGACTTTGAGATGTCAGGCTCATGGGTATGCGGAGCCCCGTTCAGCCAGCCCCACTTTGGGAACTCTTATCGGACAAATAAATACGGAATAGTATCTAACTCCTCCTAGTTCAGCCCAGTGCGAGCACATTTCACAACATACAGAACAACAAAAATTATACATTAAGAATCAAGTAAGGGGGTTTTACGAAGACACAAAAAAGACGCAGGGAAATCAGGAGTCCACAGCAGCTGGGCAGGCTCAACCCCTTTCAGAGGGGTTTCCCCTTCAAGTCACTGCCCTCCCGCGGTGCCACAGCACAGATGCTCACATCAAGGCCAGGGTCTGCATCTCCACCTAGAATATATTACCTCCAATGGCTTGCAGATAAAAAACGAAATGAGAAAGAGATGAGCGCTTATTTATGGCGCTGTGAGATCATGCAGTGGTAAAGCCTGAATCATTTCATCTTAACAATACCTACTTACAGACCTGTTGCCCTGATTTTACAAGGCAGAGGGGAAGTAATTCAAAACAGGGCAGTATAAACGTTGCCTTCGGCAAAAATAGACAAGACAGAACAAAATGCAGGAAATCCTAATGCCAGAACACTGCGATACTCTTCAAGCCTTGCAAGCTGGGGTGTAGATGACTACTCTGGAAGCCACGAGGGCTTTACGCCCTGCTGTGCTACATAGCCTTGGGAAAAACTCTACTTCCAGACCTCAGTTTTCCCATCTGTAAAATGGAAATATACCACTGAGAGAAGTAGAGTACAAAGCCAAGTACTATCTATGTACAGTGTGATTTTGGGCTGTTTCTGATTAAACAGAAAAACAGATCCCAGTACAGGAAGGAGAATGCTGTAAATACAAGTCTCCAATAAAGCTCAGAGAAGGTCTGGAGCCAATTCAACTACCACCGCTGTCTGCTTTCTTTTCTCCTCCAAAAACCCCCTTCGCATCAAAGAGGGGGTTTGCTTTTATATTAGGAGTCTCCGTTATGAAAGCACACTTCTCAAATGATTACCGAGAGTTCACCTCCCTTTTGCTGCACCAGGGTAGTATTCTAACGATGTTGCTGATGTATCTGTTTAAGGCAATTAAGACTGAACATTAAGGACATAAAAGCTCTGAAAATTGCAAAATCTGCTCTGTTTAAACTAATTCTTGTGCTCAGTTTTCTCTTGCTCCATGATTCAGCAAGTGCTGTAGCCTTTTAAATAAAGCTTCCTGTTTGTAAAAATTGCTGAATAAAGCACATTGCTTTAGGTCACGATAAAACCCAATAGTTCCTTTAAACAAGACCATATTTGTCCTCTTGCTTTTCCATTTATTTCTTCCCGACTGTAGTAACTTTACTCACAAAATCATCTGAGGCAGTGGGCTAGAGCAAAGGCCAAGCCACCCAGAGAACAACTCGGTGTTTTCAAGTCAAACGATGAGTCTTCAGAGCCGATTTATAGTCTCACTTATGTGGATTACAGAAGCACCCAGAGACTTCAGGGACCAGTAATCTTACTTGTGCAGAGCAGACAGCAGAGGCCATCGCGACCCCCGTGTATTTACATACTCAACACTAAAGACAAAAGGCACAATACTAGTGCTATCGCTGCTTTAGATACAAGAAACCAGTGCGCACGAGTGGCTTGGCCCAAGGTCACAAAGGAAGTTTAAAGTAGCTAAGAACTGGTCCCAGATGTTTGTAGACTTAGTTCAATGCCTTAGAGACAAAGTGTCACAAGGGCAGTTAAGGCTGGAGGCAGATTAACTCCTAGTCCATTGCCCGGAGGACATCACAAGCAAGTCAATACACACATCTCAGCTATTAATATCCATACAACTGCTAGATTCTTGCAATGCAAACGCAACCCTCATTTGGTATTTCCTGCTTATAGACTAGTAATACAAACAACTCGAATGCTTTGTGCAAGACTTTAGATTTAGAAAGCGCACTTAAATTTTTCTGAAGAGCGAGAAAGGCAGCGCTACGCCTGTCTCACCGATGGGAAGGGGTACGGCGTGGTGGGGCTCACAACAGAGCCGCGACCCCTTTCCTTGCGTGCCTCAACCACTAGATAATACAATAGCCTTTCCAAAAATAAACTGCTCATGCAAAGCTGCAGAAGATTAAAGCAGCATATTCCTGGGGCAGGGGAGAACGTGGCTAGATCCCAAGCAACACTTTCTCAGCCCCTCTTGGCAGGCTTCAGGAAAGACTGCAGAGCAACCCGGTTAGATTCCAGCTATCGGAGAGGCTGCAAAGGAAGCCAAAGCAGCGATCTTTGGCTTCTACACTCCTCAACTTATTTGTCCAGATTTTTCCTTCCTATAAAAAAAAAGCAGTCAGTTGGGATGATTGCTCCCACCCAAAACTCCTTGGCTGGCCTCTTCCTATATTCTTGTCCACACTATCATCCTCTTACGCCTTTCACGTCCCCCTTTTCTCTCTGTTCAGCAGATTCCTTCCAAATTCAACTGTCCCCCACCCAACGAACCGAGGAACATACAATCTATGCATCTGCCTGGTCTGTTCTGCTCAGGCCTGAAGAGTTTGTAGAGCATCTAGCTCAATGGGAGCTTAATTTTGACTGCCGCTTTCAGCTTATCGTAGAACACCTGACACAAAATGTGCTTTCTGCCTTTGTTAGTATTTTTCACTAACTGCAGCAGAGTTAGCTCTAAAAGCACAATATTTAAGAGCTTGGCATCGTCGTTTTACAGCTGTAGCATCTTATCAGTTACAAAAACAAATTCAGACATACTATAGAAAATGTGGGTGGCCATTTAATATAGAGGATAATTATATAATGCTTTGCAGAGAATCCAGGCATTTTAAACGCATGCAGAAGTCTCACTTCACATTCCAGTCCTACGCAGGAAGCATTTGCTGTATATAAAATTCTCCCATTAACATTATACTGCCTCCAATACCTATTGGAAAAAATAAAATACAGTAATTCACATTTAGCACCTCAAACATGACAATGTTGCCAAGCATTTTACATCCAAATACAGCAATTACCTTCTACCTGATGTAGAAGAGCTCTGTTAAGGGCCAAGGGGCCACAAGGGGAGAGGTACAGATTGTTTTTGTGGGATTTGTTGTTTGAGTTTGGTTGTTGGGTTTGATTTTTTTTTTTTTGCAACAATTCAGAACAAAGTTTTCTTCTTGACTGACAAGGCTAAAATGCAACTTCATATGCTTAAATGAAAGGGAAGAAGCTGAATGATCTGAGCTAATACTACATATGCTTCTCAAGTGCCTCTAGACTTGGGAAAAACACATGCAAGAAGAACCGTCAGCAAGGATGCTATCCATAGATCATACAGCCTGCAAGACCTCAGGAGAGCTGAACCTCTCAACCAGCTTTTCACACTGAAAGAAGCAGGGAAGTTAGAGCAGAGTGTATTCCCAAAGCTGTCGGGAGAAGTGTGGAAAAATCCTTCACATTGCAAGCAGTAAAAGTTACATTGATAAATCCTGATGGCAAAATGAATCGGAAAAGTATTACAGAGCTTGAATGATTATGGGCAAATTAAAGAGATCTGGATTTACAAGGCTGTCAGCTCTCTGACCACACACACTGCGTACAGACAACTCAAAAGGTGCAGTGCTGAGTATGTCATCTTAAACTGGCTACGAGACATTACTGCCAACGCTTCCTCCTGCTGGAACTCACCGAGTCCTCACTGTTGTGCTTAAAAATCTAAAATTAGAGGAAATGGAAGACCACTGACCCCACGCACAAGAATTAACACACTGAAGAATACAGCACTGCCCAGCTGCCACAGCATCAGCATAGATTTACATGCTGCTTTTAATACCTCTCCCTTCCAGAAAGCACCCATGATCTGTGAAAAATCACCACTGAAATGCCATTAGTTCTGGGCTGCAAAGCAGAAATTTTCCTGGCAATTAACACACAGGAGCAGGAAAGCAACACCTATAAGGAAAGAACATTGGGATCATAAACATGTGTGCAAAGCATCCAGTTTTCAAACATGAAAAGAACAAAACCGCCAGAGCAGACAAATTGATCCTACTGGGATTTGAACACACCATTCCAGGAAATCTGGATACTTGAGACATGGTGCATAGGTTAAAGTCAAAGTTAAGGGGCACATGCATTAAACGTGCAGCCGCTTAGACTGCTGAACCTAGACACAGAAGACTGGTAAGCATCATTTCTAAACGGACAAAGCATGCTAACTCCAGGCTCCTTCCACGACAGGAGAACTACGCCAACGTCTCCGCAGAGAAGACACTGTTAATGTGGGGATGACTCACTTCTTGCGATCAGCGGAAGTCTCGATCTTGCAGCTACGGGATTAATGTTGTGTCAGCCCATGCAAAGCGGGACTAAATGGTAGAGGTGACAAAGCTATTTTCAGAGATTCACAAGGCAGCAATACGAGATCTTACTGTCTCTATTTTTCCACATTGTCAGAACATACCTTCTTTCCTTACAGAAATGTAGGCTTACACCAGACAGAGCTGAGTCAGGCAGTCAATCTATCAAGGAACGACAATTGTGTTTCCAATTAGAGCAAACAGGTGAAGACATGCAGTATATACATTGCAAAGAAGAACTCAGCGCCTGCTGGAGGTGCTTTTCCCCACTCCAACTGCAGGCAGCTCTTTCCAGAAAATTCCTTTCAAGCGCACGAAAAAGAACACAGTTTCCCAGTGCATGCATTTCTTTGCACAAATACCTAACAAATCTTGAAAACTAAACTCAGTGGAAGCCTGCTGAAAACATTACGTTGCAGCATAAAAAGACCTTGAACAGGTAGTGTCCTCACCTAAGAGCAACTTCCAGATTTATAGACATGTTCATAGAGAGAATTTGTTTATTTTGCAGCTGCATTTGTGTATCAAGCAAGTTTTATGGGAGTAACAAGTGTTTTCAACAGCTGTATCCACAAAACTCCCTTTAATTCTCACATATAGGTCTGTTTGCATACAACGAACAGCTCTCCATGGCAGGGTACACCTTCATCTCATCTAGAAGCTGCAGTATCAACTCACACTTCCCAGTGGACTTTGTTCCACCAGATTTTTAGATCAAGGTTAGATCAGGATCTTAGTGAAGAAGTACTCGACAGCTTCAGCAAATCTTAACTACACATCTGCGACTTCTAATGGAAACTACCACCTAAACTCTCCTGGCACCCAAGTTTTGAAGAGGGACAGTTAAGTGAGAGTAGGAGACTAAAATTTCATCATCACATCAACCATGAAAATTCATGGTTATTTACATAAACCAAAGATAGCAGGAGAGCAAATCTCCCATCTCAGCTAGTTCTCTGGTAGGAAAGAGAACGTGGCTGGAAGGAGAAAGCACAGCACAGCTCTGTACTGTTACAATAACAAAGACAAATTGGGGGTGAGTTTTTACGAGAGTGACTTTTTGATCTCCTACATGCATCTGGATTTCTTTCCTTTCAAAATTTTGGCCAAAAGAAGTAGGTTTGGCACATGAGAAAAACATAACTTCCTCTAGAGCGAAGCTGTCACACCGCCTAGTTTCCAACAGCGGGATGCAGAGCTGAAGTTTCCCAAGAGAGGAGATTCCATGTGTTCGGAAGGGGTGACGGTGGGAATATGTCATTGACAAACACAGCAGAGGAAGGAAACCACCTCCACGTGCATGCGCCAAGAACGACAGCATCGGGGTGATCACTGACCAAGTCCTCGAGGAGCCAGCATGGACATTCAACTCCAAACACGTATGGCAGCATCCATCTGCACCAAGGCCATGACGGGATTTTGGCCACCATCCCACTTGGTTCCTTTCCCCTTGCTCTCCAGAGACCACTTCAATCACCGCACAAGCAAGAAGGCGGTTCTGCTGCTACTTAATTGGTATCTGCACCTCCCCCAAACCACTACACGCATCCTACACACTTGGTAATAACATCCAACTACTTGGAAGAGAGGCTTAAAAGCATTTTTTCTGAAATTCTCCTGGGCTTTTTTTACTCCAAGTAAAACAAGTGACTCCAGCAAACAAATGACTCTTCAATGCCCACCATCACACTGAAATCCTGCATATTTCCAGCCCTGAGTCACATCTAACCCACTGCAAAAAAATCCAAAGACACTCTTTTCAATGCACCAGAAGGACGAAGGCACATGCTTTCACCTGTGGGAATTACAGGACTTCCAATTTACGGTTATGGGTAGCATCACATTTAAGGCTCACGTTCCCTGTAGTAGAGTACTTTGCACATTACTACGCATGCTAAACTGAGAGACCAAATATACAGGACAGACAGATTAAAAGACTTAATCCTATTGCACTAAATGAAATACGCATGGAAGGGATGTCTTAATACCTGCAAGCAAGACATTGCTGATGGTCAGCACAACTGAAAAAAGCAGCTACTGGGGGACACTGATGCCATAGAAAGTCTGAGCAGCAAGACAAACCTTTGGCCATTTCACCTCCCCGTACACCTTCCCTTCCCTCTACAGCATCAGGACCAGAATGAGAAGCTTCAAGCCATTGTCTTGAAAGCCTCAGGGCTTATTCTTTAGCACTTGCCAACTATTTGGCAATGCCAACTTTGCATGTGCGCGGCATAAAAGTTAGAGCTAAACATTAAGAGGACGAAGCCCAACCCCTTCCCTATATCTCACCAGATAAATTAAGAGCCAAAGACAGTTTTACAAGGTAAATTTTCCTCAAAGTCATAGGATCACGAGCTCAAGTACATGATGCCAAAATGGATGGGGAAAAGTGGGGACCTTAATAAGGGCAGGACATGTGAAAACGACCCAGCTGACATTGCACGCCACCACAACCCAGCCCAAGAGCTGCTGGAGCTCAGGCTCCGTAATCAGCACTTGCTCTCAAGGCACCCAGCAGTAAAGGCAGAGCTACTGACAAGGGATTCAGCTGAAAATGCTCAGATTCAGTCCAGCTTTCTGGCTGACACACAGCGGCAGTCAGAGACCGTGCCTGGCCCTCTGCACAGTATGAGACCCCAGGCTCCCACCCCTTAAGTGCTTCTACTTTGTGAGCTCATTTTCAGTGTGAAACAATAGTTACGAACAAAGATTGCTAACAGCTCCAGCCTCATTGCCCAACACCGACCGAGAGTTCAGCCAGCGTAAGGTTAACAGCGTGCTGTGAAAAAGCCAGCTTTTCAATCAGTGGAGCAAATACCATGCAGCAACTGATCCTCTAATGGTCAAACTGTTCCTTCTCTTTATGAACAGAGCAGAACCGCTCGTTCCTCAGATGTGGCGACTGGCTAAGAGCAGGCAGCAGGAAATCTGCACGAGTTTTCAAAGTGACAGCAACCCCGTGAAGGATCAGTTCAGGAACTGTAGGAGGCAACAGGTAAGCTCATCTATTTCTCTCAAAACCAGCCCACCAACTCCCACTCCTCATTTCCAGGAGGAGGTTGTTTCAGGTTGGTGCAAGAACTACGACAACCACACATTTAACCTCTGGGCTTCCAGGCTCACGCTATAAAGGAACAAGATAGGGTTGGCATCGCTAATAGAAAAGCATCCATCCAAGCTAAAATTCCCCACTAGGAAGAGGGCAGCCCTACAATTACAGATGGCTCTTGGCAGTGGAAATGCATTTCTTTAAACTTAATGTATGGCGGGGGGTGACAGTGGGCTCTGTCACCTCCTGCATTATGCAACAGGAGACAGAAAGGATGGGTCACGCGTGCACATTACGCTACATCAAAGAATCCCTCCGAGCAGAAGGCAAAATAAATAGCTGCAGGAGAGGGAAAAAACCAGGTCTGGTTTGAGCGCATATGCTGCCCTTTATTCTTAAAAGCATTACAGACACTCGCTCTGCAATCTGCTCCCATTATGGGAGCATTTCCAGCTGATTACATGCAATGGAGCAGAGTTCACATACAACATGGGCTCTACATGCTGGCACTGACTGCAGGGGCCAGATCTAAACAAAGCTTTCCTGAAAGAAGTGCAAAAAATTTCAATCATCAAGACAGGGAAAGCCAAGCAGCGTCTCCAGGGGAGAGTGGCCAGGAGCTTTGGTTTCGGATGTGTATGGTGTCAGGAGCATCCCCCCCTCCACACACAGCCCAAGGGCAGGTAGGGGAAAAGAAGGGAAAATGGGAAGGTAACATCAAAATGGCATCACCCACAGGTCCTTCACATTTTCAGCTCACAAACAACTACCATGCCTGACAACTCTGGCACTTGGCTCAACTGAAGACAAAACTCAGAAGAGATGAGGAGATTTCAGAAGGAAAGAGAAGGGAAAGTGCTCACTGGAGTACTTTTAAAAAGAGAGTTTGCATTTAGCTTCTAACACACATAACAATGCGAGATGCAGTCTCCACTAGTACCTTAGTAACAGTATTCTCAAACATTTGTCACGGAGCAAACCTTGACCACCCAACATGCAGACGCAGGATTTTACACAAAGCACTGAAGTCGAAAAAGCTGCCTTGCTTCTTCTAGGTGGGGAAACAGACCTCTAAGAGAGGACAGAAATTTGAGAACATTTGCAAAATGCTTACAAATGCCTTAATGAGGTTTACTAAATACCAATTTTGCAGTGCATTCTCCTCTTTTGCATCTGACTAGATGGGGTTTTGAGGAATATGAGCAAAAGGAAGCAAAACATTCCTGTAGAAATTCAATAAACTGAGCAGCATTATGAATGTCATATAAAACAGCCTGGAGCTGACAATATCACAGAATTGCAAACTGGAAGTAGCAGCACTGCTAAGGTAAGCATTCCTCACTCTTCATTTAGAGCTTAGCTCTACTATTTCCACAGTACTGGAGAAGATGCAACTATGTGGAAGAAAATGCAGTATTTAAAAAAAAAAAAGAATTAGAAGCAGAGAAAATTAGCAGGACACATCTAGATGGGGCAGGCTCCCAGGTTCTGCTGAAGCACAGTTCCTTAGAAAGGTGCAAGACTTTCCCTTCGCCTTCCCTCCGTCCAGCACTTCCAGAGAAATGGAAGCGAGCTGCCTGGGCAACCACAAATTGCTAATCAAAAAATACCAAGTAGCTCATGCTGCAGCGCTGAGCTGGCTACAGCTGGCAACCTCGCACTGTATTTTCCCTCCCTCTTTTTCTTTTGTGAGACGATTTAACGAGCTACAGAATCCCAAGAGACATGACAAGCAACCAACAGAAATAGAGCATCGTGTCTTGAGCTGTACATGTCCATCTGCACTGTTCCCTTTTGACAGACACACAAAAGGTCTGAGTTTGGAGTAGAAACGTTGCCAAAAGGAACTTGTGCAAAAAAAACCTCTGGCAGAGCGCCTTTCATTCCCACTGCCTGTCATTCCCCCTGTATGGGGAGAACTGATGCACCAATTAAGTGTTTCGGGATGGCACAAAATGTGTCACCCTCTGCTAGCCGTCTACTCTGCAAAACAGCTACGTGTTCATTGTCAGATGAAA